>NC_034608.1:76171015-76187513 GCF_900095145.1 Mus pahari | reverse complement strand
AAATAAAATAAAAAGAAATGCAATTTAGTTCTCAGTGCCTGCACACCTCCTCTCTCATCGCACCATGGCGGACACCTCTGTCAGCACTGGGAGCTAGTGGACAGCAAGAATTCTGATGACTGCATGACGTCACTTGGTGTGGGCTTTGCCACCAGGCAGGTGGTAAGCATGACCAAGCCTACCACAATCATGGAGAAGAATGGGGATCCTATCACCATAAAGATACACAGTACCTTCAAGAACACAGAGATCAGTTTTCACCTGGGAGTAGATTTCGAAGAGGTAATGGCAGATGACAGGAAGGTTAAGTAAGCCCTAACACTGGGCGGAGGCAAACTTGTCCATGTGCAGAAGTGGAACAGGCAGGAGAGTATGCTTACAAGGGAGCTAAGTGATGGGAAACGCATCCTGACTCACCCTCGGCACTGTGCTGAGCACTCGGTCTCATGAGAAGGAGGCGTGGCCTGGCTGCTCCGTCACTGACTGCTCCTCTGCCAACTGGCCACCCCTCAGCTCAGCGCCATGCTGCCTCATGGTTTCCCTCTGACATTTTGTTTAAATACTCTTTGGTTGGGATTTTTCTGGAGATACTGGGCATCAGCCTGAACCCAGTTCCCATTGTGTATATAGTTTATTTTTTAAAACTGTATCAAAGGGTACTCCAAGGTCAATAAAGCAGAGCCAAGGCAAAAAAAAAAAAAAAAAAAAAATGCAATTTAGTAGTCAAATTTACAGTTATGTTAAATGTAATATGTTTCCTAGTTTAAATGGATCGTAAATAGTTAGAAACAAACAATTCAGATAAACTATACATAGATAGATGGTCTTTGAAAACTTCAGATATCTATAGTATATGGCATTTAAAGATGTTTTATTAATAAAATGCTTTTCATGACAGTGAGACATGTCAGAAACAATGTAAGACCCTAGCAGGGGAGATGGCTCCCCTTGGCCAAGTTGGTCAAGTGTTTGCTGTTCAAATGGGAAGAGTCTTAAGTTTGTATTTCCAGAACTCATGTTAAGCCAACATGGCCGTACACATCTGCAGCTCCCTGTGGGATGGGATAGAAGGCTTCCTGGAAGCCTTCAGGCCAGCCATCCCGCCTGGCATACTGCAGTGGCCAAGAAGAAGACACCTGTCTCAAGGTGGAAGATGGCAACCAATACCTGTGGGTGTCTTTTGGCCCCAACTGGTGTATTCACATACACAAGCCTGCATGCACACACACAAATATGCACAAAGATTTTTTAAAAAGCAAAACTGGACTCTTGCTAATCATGACAAATCCACTTTAAATATAATAGAGGTTAAACATAAGAAAGTTGGGATGACTGTATCAGAACCAATGTACACTTCAGATCAGATGATGTCTAGAGATAACAAGATTCACTTCATACTGATAAAGGAGTGGGTTCAAGAAGCCATAAGAACTCTTAATTTAAATGCGACTGAATGACAGTTTCACCATTCTTTCTCAGTACTTACTAAACAAGTACAAAGAAAAGTGGCAAAGCTTTGAAGTCTTACATAACACTATCAAAGAACATGTCATATCAGTTCATCCAGAAGACAAAATAATACTACATGTTTATTCACTCAATAGAAGAACACTACAATGCAGAGGATAAAAACTGATACAACTGAGAGAAGAAATAGTACAAGTATAGATAAAAACATCAACCTTCCCTCAGCAGTTGACAGCTCAAGTATACAAAAAGAGTCAGGAAAGATATAGGAGTCTGAACACAACTATCAACTTAGGTGATTTAACTGACATTTAGAGGATACTTCACGTGACAGTTTAAGAATGCACATGAAGGGGTGGGGGGAGTGATGTGTAGCACAGGAGCTGCTGCAGAGTCATTAATCAGTTCAGAGAAAAACTTGAAAAGCATGATGTAAGTAAAGTGTAGACATAACTGCTGAAAGAAGCAGTGTGAAGGAGGAGAGAAAAGGGTTTGGGGTGGCACTGTCCTACCAACTGCTGACCTTGACATGAGCAGTGTTAGAGAAGAATGGCCGAGAGATACACAAAATGTCTCTGGAAGTGGGTGTGTGTGTAGACTGCAGCCTACGTAAGATGTTTAGACATGAGAAAAAGCAGACACAGGTGGTGAGTGAACAGGGACACGTGGTCAATTCAGGCTTGCTTCTTCCCATGACATTTCTTAGAACATGGCAGAAATGAGCTGCCATAGAGGAAGATGACTTACAGTGGAGCACAAAAGCAATGGGGCAGAGCCCTTGAGAAGAGAATGGGGAGAGAGTCTGAGCTCTCAAGAAAACTGTTTGAAAACAGACACAAGGAAGTTAACTCAATAACAACAACAACAACAACACACACACACAAAAAAAAAAACAACAAAGAAATAAGCCAGATTTAGCAGCAAAAACCTTTGTAAGAAGTTAAATTACTCCATTTTAGTTCAATGGGCTACATAGTCAAAACTTCATAACTAAGATAAATGTATATCACTACAAATGAGCGTGTTTACTACACAGGCCCAGTAATGGCTTCCTGATCTCAGAACAGGCAGGACAACTCCCGTTCTTGTCTCAGATGGCCATGGATCACTATGCTTTTTCTGTTTTTTCCTCGTGCCTCTTTGCACCAAAATCTACATGAGGTCTATATTATGGGTAAAACCTTCTGTATATACTTCCAGAGTGAGTATTTCAATAGGAGTCTTCTAACTCAGCTAAGATTTTAAGAGGAAATCAATACTCAAAAGCATTACACAATTTGAATTTTAACCTACTAGACAGGAGTACATTCAGAAGCCTGGGCTAAGGACAAGTCTATAGGAAACACATGGGGAGCTAGGGAGATGGTTCAGCTGGTAAAGTGCTTGTCATGCGAGCCGAGGTCTGGAGTCTCGTCCCCAGCACTCATGTAAAACCTTGGGATAGTGATGGGTACTTGTACCCCAGTGCTGGGGAGGTAGAGACAGGATTCCTGGACTTCGTGGGCCAGCCTAGCTTAATTGTTGCTTAGAGAGCAGTGCCAGAGTTTGACCACTGGCCTTCACATACACACATGTACATACAAAGAAAGTACATAAATAATATGATAGTGCTTGTTTGCCTTTGTATTTAACGCTGAAGACTGTAAATCTGTTTTGGTAATTTACATCTTCTAATGTCTGCTATTTAAAGTAAGCAATAAAATTTAACATTTCTAAGTTGAAGAGGCATATAACTAAATACCTCAAATGATGTATTTTGAAATACAGTTAAATATTAAAGAATTCTGGCAATTCAATTATACATAGGAGCAACTAAATAAAAATATTGAATCTCACAGATATAAATATAAATTTAAACAAAATAATACTATCAATTTCTCATTGAAGAGTTAATTTTAAGTAAATTATGATAGTAATGCTATATAGCATACAAAGGAATCAATATTCTTCATTCTTCATTGAGGCACTGACAACACAAAGACTAATTTCAGTTTGTATGTTTATATTTGTGAGATTGAATATTTTTATCTATTTCCTCCTATATATAATTGAATTGCCAGAATGCTTTAATCTTTAAGTGTGTTTCAAACTATATCATTTTATTTTTCAAATTTAATTCATGTGCTTGTGTTCATGAGTGTGTAGACCAGAGGTCTATATTAGGTTTCTTTCTCAGCTTCTCTCTACTTTATTTTTTGAGACGTGGTCTCTTACTGACCTGGAACTCACCAATTTGACAGACTGGCTGGACAGCAAGCCCCAGGGACTCCCCTGCTCTGCCTCTGCAGCACTGGGATTTCAGGTGGGTACTGCCCTGCCTGGTTTTACATGGGTGCTGGGGGTTCAAACCCAGGTTTAAGCTTACACATGAAGCACTTTACTAAGTGAACAATTTCCATAGCCCTAAAACTATTAAAGAGAAATAAAATGAATTATGAATTTTAAGTATCACTTATAGAAATTTATTTTATAGAAATAATTATAGAATAAACAAAGACAGAGGCTCAATGATAGAAATATATTGTTAAAGATGTGATACAAAGATAGTCTAACAAAAATCCCAACACCATGCAGAGTTCTCCCAGAGACTGACTCCCCAAACACTACAGACTTATAGTCCTTGGTTGCCCCTGAGGTGGAAAGTCCCTATTGCTAAAGACCCCATGTACTTCAGATACAGTTCCCAGAGGCCCCTGATCTGGAAGTGACCTGAAGGCCTATTCTCTGATGATTAGCTTTCATGGTACTAGGTACCCTGTAAGCTTCCCAAGTTAAAACAAACTAACAAACAAAACCTAACAGTGATACCCAGCTATGATGTCTATGAACTGCACTGACCAATAGATAAGTACTATAACCTTAAGAGTGCAGTGGCACACACACCTTGGCAGTAACCAAGAGCTTTCTAGTTGGACTTAAGACCTACTCAACAAGAAAGAAATCATAACTCATAATGGAAAACTATCCAACTACCCATGGCTAGTGAAGTTGTGAATGCTGGAAAAGAATCTATACTCTTCACCTTACTAAGCCAGGATAATTCCTAACTATATTCTAAATATTTGTCCTTATACTCACAAAGTATAAATGTAGTCCTTACCTTTCACCAAGGAAGCTTTTCTCTGCAACAGAGATCAACACAGAAAACTACAACCAACCAAAATGCAGAGTTGTGTAGCTATGTCCCAATGGATACAAAACAACTCCTATAGCTAATACTCACAGGATACTGGGGAAGAGGGGAGAGAAAAAGTGTAAGAGCCAGAGGATCGGAGAGTTGGCTGTAAGGTAGGATTTTCTACTAATGATGTCAGAAGCTACAACTATAAAGTGTTACCAACATGACTAGCTAAACATGAGCTAAACAAAGCTAACAAAAATTGCTATGCCAGAGTAGATATGGAAAGCCCACAAGGTCTTAGCCCTAGTTAAAGAACTACAGGTGATAAAGAAATACTGAGAGTAACACTGATCTCCAGTAAGGAAGAGCACAACAACTGGTGATTCAATACTAAGTGACCAGCCCTAAAACATATACAATTAACATATAGACTAAGCAGATTATATTAAGGAATATATACTCATAAACATATATACATGTAACAATTAATGAAAAAAGAGGCCGTGAATTTGAAAGATAGCAAGGAGGGGCATATGGGAGGGTTTGGAGGAAGGAAGGGGAAGGGAAAAATGATGTAATTATAATCTCAAAAATAAAGGAACTAGTAATAATGATATAGCAACTTAATGGAATATTTGGTCATTCAAGATAATATGAGAAGATATTTAGTGGCTAGTTTTTTTTGTTCATATCAGAACAATATTTATAATACTGTAACATATATAATAAAAATAGCTACATAAACAATATATGGAGCACATCCCCAAATAGGATAGTCATTGGGAGAGCAACCATAGCTCCATAGCTATTTGTTAGTAACACTAAAAAGAACCCTAGCCAATAAAATAGGGGATTATTGTTGCTTTTTTGTGTGGGTTTGAACTTGTTTGGCTTTTGGTTCAATTAAAGCCCAACACTGGCAATCAAGCAGTGTTATCAGTGCAGAGAGATAGCATTATCTACCTGAGAGCACACTTGCCTTTGGATTGTTTGCATCAAACAGACCAGTAGAAAGTCCAATCAGTAAGGAATTCTTGCTTTTAGTTTTCGGTGGAGAATCAGAGTGAGATCGAATTGGAATTGGTTCTTCTGGTGAACAATGAACTGACTGAACTAAGTTCAAGCCTGTGGAATGAACCACTTTCTGGAAAAACGATTCTGGCTGTTCTGACTTCTCTACATCACACCCAGACTGTGGAGAATTGTCTACTGCAGGATCTGTGGAATACAGAAGAGTTTAAACTTTAAGTCTACATAAGAGCACTTAAATTCTAAATATCAACAAGTTTTATATACTGTTTAACATGAACTCCATCCAAGGGGCTGGAGAGAGAGATGGCTTAGTGGTTACAGCACTTGCTGTTTTTAGAGGGACCTGGGTTTGGCTCTCAGGACCCAGACAACAACTCAGAAGCATCTGATATTTGAGTTCAATGAGATCTGCCATGCTCTGCTGGCCTTCACGGAACCAAGACAATACACAGTTGTGTATATGAAGGCAAACTTCTCAGGCACATACAATATATTTTAATTAAAAAGTCAATTCCATCCCAAAACAACCTCATACCAGGAAAACGGAATCAAAGTATACATGGAAGTATAAATAATCTCTAAGGAAATATAGTATTTTAATTTCAGGATTTAATAGACGCTTTCATTATGTTGGAATTTTTAAAATATAGAAATTCAAAGAAATATTAAAAATTCAGTTTAGACAATCATTTTTCAGTTTATTTTCTTTATGCAGAGTGGAAAATTATTTATATTGTCTTATATTTTAACCAATAGTATTTTAAAAAGAAACCAATTTATTCACTGCCCTTAGTATATTAGTTTTATTTTAGCAGTAATTCTTTTCATTTGGAACAATATAACCTACCAAAAAGTTACCAGCTTAACTTATGGTCCTGGGCTGGCTAATGCAGATTCTTGTTCTCTAGGCCTATTTTAGTTTAAGAGAAAATTATGATGACTTTACCTCTATGATCCTTACAGGAGTGGTCCACATTCCCTGGAATTCTATCTTCACAAACTTCACTCTGCTGCACAGCAACCTTATCTTCCAACCTTCCATAGATAGGTAAACCAAACAACAACAACAAAATACCACAGTTTATTGGAAATAAAACTCCCTCATATAAAAAAAATGAAACCCGCATCTACTAGTATCCCCTGCTTCCTTGTCCAAGTATTTTCTCATTTTTATATAATACTTTCTCCTGTAAGCACAATATATTTTCTACTTTGAGCAAAATGAAACTCGCCAATTACTAATCACTAGTCACCAATCATTCATTCATTTTGAATGTCAATAGCAGTAGAATCTTCATTTGAGGAATGACTAAATTACAAATGCAATTCACTTAAAATTATACCTCTATGTTTCAAAACCAAACACATCTACTTTTGCAAAAACACTTTATGTAAATTACTACTTGTTGGAGCATCACAACATACAGCATCAGTAAGTAGTGATGAAGTAATGGACTTATTGAGTCATCCTTACATCCATATAGTGGAATATGGAATATCTATCTATCTATCTATTCAAATATTAATGAGAGAAAACTTCCTAGACTATGAACTTTTTAAAAATATTTATTTTATATGCATGTGTGTTTATGTGTGTGTGTATGCATGTATGTGTTTGTGTACATACATGAGTGTATGTGTGTGCATCACAAGTGCACAAGAGTTCTCAAAGGACAGAAGAGGGCATCAGTTATGCTAAAACTAGAGTTCCAGGAGCCTATGAACTGCCAATGTATGTGCTGGGAACCACACCCAGGTCTTCTGCAAAAGCTGCAAGCCCTCTTAACCTATCTCACCTGGTCCCCAGACTACTGACTTTTTATAAAACCAAGCAAGGTGAGGATGGAGAGACAGCTCAGTAGTTAGAAGAGAACTTGCTACTCCTTCAGAAGGACTAGGATTTGGATCCTAGCATACTATGGGTAAACTCATGAACACATAAGCTTCAGCTCCAAGGGCTCTAATGTGCCTCCTTGACTCCATAGTACCTGTGCACACACATGTGAGCACACACTTAAACAGACACACAAATAAAACTTTTAAAAGCTGAAAAGGTGGAAAGCATTGACTATTATTATACTAGCAACTATATTTGGAATGGGCTGAAGACATTAGTTTGTTTATACATACTAAAAATTATCTGCAGAGAAATATCAGAATTTAGATGAAAGGAAATGGAGGCTGGTAAGACATTTACTATTTATTGTCATGTACTTGGTGATTTCTGACCCATGTGAATAACTATTATGAAATCAGATTATATGGTGTTACAATGTGAAGATATTAAACTAGTATAATAGTTCACGCAGCATTGCTTATTGAAGAGCTTTCCAAAGGGACTGAGCTTTGAAAAGCAGAGAAAGACAACTCACTCAGTCTCCTTAGCTGCTTCCTTCTCTCTAGTCCATACATCTTTAACAACAGGCGGCAAACTCCCATCTGTGTGTGTGCTACTGGGCTCCTGTAGAACTTCTGTTTCCAAATCATCAGGTTCTTCAAGGCAAAATCAGATGTCAAGGAAAGTCTGTTCAAAAAGAGACTGAATAAACTTTATTTAAGTTATCACTATAATTTGCTTAACTAATGCTAATCATATACAAAGCAGTTTTAAGATTTCTGTCTTAGTCCTATAGAGCAGTCACTTCTGAAATGGAAAGACTAGTCCTTTCATCTTTTTGGTATCACTCAAAGACTTGATTACTGTGTATAATACTCATTATTATATAAAATGTATGCCTTACTAAAATTATAGTAATATGTAAATTAGCTTAAAGGCATCAAAACTAAAGAGTAAAGACACCTGTTGTTACAGTTTGGAGAAATAGACTGTGAGATTAATGATTAGGAAGGAAATTATAATCTTTAAAATCTATTTTCCAACAAATACACCCCCCCCCCACATATGATTACCTGGACTTTTACAATGGCCTAGAAAAAAAGTGGAGTATGGTAAATCTATTTTCATTTATATCCCCAAATAATTAATAGCTAGCGAACTACCCGTTTTTCTGGCAGTTTTTAAAAAGTATTCCACAAGAGCCAGGTATGGTGGTGCATGCCTTTAATCCTAGCACTCAGGAGGCAGAGGCAGGCGGATTTCTGAGTTCGAGGACAGCCTGGTCTACAAAGTGAATTCCAGGTCTACAAAGTGAATTCCAGGACAGCCAGGGCTATACAGAGAAACCCTGTCTCAAAAAAACCAAAAAAAAAAAAAAAAAAAAAAGTATTCCACGTATGTATGTATGCACATATGTACACATGGGTGTATGCATATGTACAAAGTTGTGTGAATACGTACAGAGGCTAGAATAGAGCTAGATCCCTCAGAACTGATGTTGTTGGTGTTTGCAGGATGTCAGCTGTGTTGGGATCCAAACTCTGATCCTCATGATTAGTGCTTAACTGCTAAGCCCTCGGTCCAGCCCCATATACTTCTCTTTTTCCTGTCTGAGATCTTATACTATGTTACTTAATTCAACACCATGCTTACTTTTCTAGAATTGAGACATACTTTTCTTGCTTACATTTAAATTTCTAATGACGTGACCCTGACCCATTGTGAAAGACAAGAGACATTCAAATGCTAATAATTTTTATCTGTTACTCACATGAATGTTTTTGGTCACTCATGCACAGTAAGCACTGAGGGAAAAGAACCTATTTCGTTTTTTAGTATGTAATTCTGTTCTTGTCAAATAGAGAACAAGAGGTAGTGGCAAATGGTTTGGTCGTTTCCAGAAAGGAGCTGACACAAGTTTTCCTTCAGGGATGAATTATATTAAGAGAAAAGGCCTCAAGATAATGGGAAATACGATCAGACTTTGACACAGGAAAGCATTAAGAAGAATAGCACCACGCCCGGTGGCGCACGCCTTGAATCCCAGCACTCAGGAGGCAGAGGCAGGTGGATTTCTGAGTTCGAGGCCAGCCTGGTCTGCAAAGTGAGTTCCAGGACAGCCAGGGCTATACAGAGAAACCCTGTCTCGAAAAACAAACAAACAAAAACAACAACAACATCAACAACCCCCCCCCCAAAAAAAAAACCCCAAACAACAAAAGGATAGCACCTTCTACTAGACAATGTGAAGAAGAAGGTCTTAGGGAGGACAGCTTTCCCTGTAGAACCTAGAAAGCAGGTTTATTAAGAGGTACAGCTTAAAGTAAGAGACAGACAGCTGCCATAGACAGGATGACAGATAGGGGCGACTCTAGAGAAGTCCCCTGAACAAAGGAAGGATCCGACTTCTATATCCTTCCAGAGGCTGATATGACACTCTACGTCACGGGACTTAGTTCAACTTAGCCCACAGACAGCACTGAAGAGCCACACACAGTGTAGCTCTATGAATCAGGGGTGGTAAACCCACAGCACAGATGGCTCCCAGACAAAGACCGGCAGGAAGCAAAGCCTGGCCTCTTCAGGCTGCGGGGCTGGACTGTGGGGTCACCAGCTTCCTAAAGGGCAGGTCCACAATCCAACCCCTACTCATCTTATCCATAGTAAAACCAGCTTACTTTATTCTGTAAACTCAATTTGTGACTATACTTTTCACAAAGCTTAAAATATGTACTCTACAGCTCTTTGCAGGGAATGTTAAGCTTGCCAGCCCCAATCTAGGCTATACCGCCTTCATTACTGCATACTTATTCGATTTAGTTTATTTAATTTCTTAAAATTTTTTTTCTTAATGTTTAAGAAGGGTGCAATATGCTGTCTTGTTTAAGCTACTATAATAGCTTATACTATAAGAAATTAATTTCGCTTAGCTCCACAGGTCAGAGAATCTAGTATCAGGGTACCAGGACAGTAAGTTCTGGAGAAAGATGCTTTCTTCTAGGTACACTGACAGCCTTTTTCTTCCTGTATTTTTAATATGACATAAAGGCTAGCTCTCTGGCCTCTTCTTAGAAGGATACTAATGCCATTCATGAGGTTCCACTGTAATTCAAAACTTAATTACCTCCAAATACACAGGGATTTAGATTTCAACGTATACATCTTTTGAGGAGCACAGACATTATTCTGGAATACCCACTTCTAACCATGCTTCTAACTCTTACACTGTGATGAACTAAAGATGGCTACATGAAACTGACAGCCTTGTTTTGCAGAAGGCACTGTTTTACCTTCACAAGTGAAACACAATGGGGGTGATGCTACTTCAATTCATGACTGGATGGTTAAGAAAGCTGGCAGCACCGGGCAGTGGTGGCGCACGCCTTTAGTCCCAGCACTCGGGAGGCAGAGGCAGGCGGATTTCTGAGTTCGAGGCCAGCCTGGTCTACAGAGTGAGTTCCAGGACAGCCAGGGCTACACAGAGAAACCCTGTCTCGAAAAAAAACCAAAAAAAAAAAAGGAAGCTGGCAGCTTCTGGTTGGTATCTGGAGGTCAGGGGCATCAGAAGAGAAGCAATTTTCTGAGACTAAAAGATCAATTTGTGTGTAGCAGGAATGTAGTAATTCTTAGTTACTGGGCAGAAATGGCTAAAAATGGCTGCAGATTCTTCAGCTCTCCTCCCTTTGAAGGGCAGGTTTGGCTCCCTACAGTGGGTTGACTTTGTGAGTTTGTGACAACTATGACCAAAAGAAATGCTAATTCCCTTGTTAACTTTAAAGAAATAAGCTGCAAACAAACAAAAACAGAAACACAGCTGCTTTTACTGTAGCATCCAGGATGGCTGTAGAGTCATTAGAACTTTTCTCTTTCGGAGGGGACTTCTGATTCCCCCACCTCAGACTGTAAAGATGCACTAAACTATCTCAGAGGGAAGCACAGAAGATGGGAAGAACAGGGGCTGGAGAAATGCTCAGCAATTAAGAGCAGTGGGTGTTTACCAGAGGACTGAGGTTCAATTCCCAGCCTCCACATGGCTCTCAAAGTGGGCAGGAGGGAGAGACCTACCACACTAAGCCTCTGAGGTGTACCTTCCAGGATGGCGGGAAAGCCTTCAGGCAGTCTTACCGATCTCTTAGGCAAAGACACAGTGTATTAGGAAACTCATAAGCCAAGACTTGACTCAGTCCCTGATTCATAAAATACTGCAATAAGAGGGCCTGTTCTTAGTGTGCAAGACCACACATGCCTGAATTCTAGAACAACAGCAGTGACAGCAGGACTCTGCATTCTGGGAGACCAGCCTGGCCCATGCGACAACCCTTGAAAACTCTTGTTGGTCTTAAAAATCAAAAACAGGAAGGAAAACAAAACAAAACAAAAAAGCCACAGTTGCTAAAAGTATAAAAATAGTGAGCCTAATTCGAGGTAATCACTCAAACATGTACACAAATTTTGATGATTAAAAATGTTCAGTATCAAATGCAACTTAGCTAATTAAAATCATTATAATATACCTTCCACATTTCCTTCTAACATTGATGGAGACACCTCAGTAAACTTTGGACTTTTTGTTTCAGTAGAATCAACAGTAGCTGATGGGTTTATTTCTTTTGAAATGCACTGCAGGTTCTCTTCTCCAGTAAGTAAGGGTTTGTAGTTCTCCTTTTCAGCATAAACCTCTGCAGAAGCAAAAGAATGAAGTCTACTGCTCTCAAAAGGTCTTGAGTTTATTTGCAATGACATTTAGAGCAACACACAAACATGCAAACACCCCAACTCTGATTGTTGCAACAAGTAGTTACTAGTAAAGCTCTTATACACTAGTAATTAAAAGCAAATTAAGATAATGTACAGCCAAATTTGATTCCATAACGACCTCTAGGGTGGTTAACACAGTTTCCATTTTCTTTCTTTTGGGGTAAGATTAATATACCTGTATTAAAATCAAACTTTAAAAATTATTAACCACATGTTTTTTTCATAATAGCAACTAATATTTCTAATTTGTTATAAATTCTGTACACTGTGGCTGTTTCCAGGAAAGAACTGGTTTATTATACAACAGATGCCTGCAGCTATCCGCTCTCAGCATTCTTGTGTGACTGCTGAACATTTTAGCAGCTGCTGTACCAACTCCCTAAAAGCAATTCTGTCATAGGTAGATGATTTTATATGCACAATAAATAATCCTGCCAATATGCAGACCTCTCAGTTCTCACCCTCACTGTCTTAGTCTTAAGCTATGCTTTAGAGACCTTATCAATTATGGCCTCTCCAAAGTCCCAGCTTTCAGAATCCCCATTTCTAACCTTCAGGGCTGTTTGTTATGGCTATGATAGTCTTTGTATGATGTTCTTTGGTAAGAACGAACAACGTTCTTTTGCCCTTTTGTAACATACATGGCAGGCTTTTTTCACTCTATTTCTCAGCATCTAGCTGACCACTACAGAACATGTCAATATTCCCATGTCCTAAGTCAATTTTTCACATGCTTTAGATACGAGTTTTGCCCTAAACCTCAAGGAACAACAGAGAAAAGAGAATGCAAAGGCAACACATATGTCCAGACCCTGTCCATGTCTCTATTCAGCTCCATTCATTCCCTACCTTGTGAACAAGCATCTGTACACACAGCTGCTCTTCCTTAGGTGCTGCTGGAACACTCAAACACCAAAAATTCATGGATCCAGAATGTCCTCCTTTTGTCTCATGACAGCAGTTCCTCCCAGTCCAAGAATAATGATATACAAACTTACCACACATTTCTTTTACTCAATTTAATGCCTGAGTCTCTTTTAAAGATACACCAGGAATCTTAAATTATTCCAACATTTTCCCTCATGGAAGACATGTGTGCATTTTTCCAGCTCCCTCATCCAGGTTTCCTTCATTTAGTTTCCTCATTTAGATTGCACTCAGGTCTCACTAAGTCATAACTCAAGATTCATTTATAACAACCACCACCCAGAACGGAAAAGAATTCCACACAATAAAATGAAGACATCTTAGCACATTAATTTTTAGCAATATTGGTTCTTAAGCTTACCACTTTTAAAAGATGTGTTTTCTAGCAGCTCTGTCTGTAGCTGTAATTCAGCCTCCCCAAGTATCTTCAGCACAGAATCTGTAGGGCTTTTCCCCCAGACTTTTCTTGGAGAGCTATTAGAATCTAACTTAATAACCTCTCCCACAGTATGTTCTGTGAGGAAAGAAATAGAAGAAAACAATCCTCAAAAATAGAGTAATTCATTGTTTAGTATTTAATTCCTATTATTCAACAAAGTGTTTCAGGCTAAAAGCTAATATAAAAATAAATTACAAGGTAAATATACATATGGGCTAAAAGGAAGAAAATAGTCTAAGAAAATCTGCTTTACTTTAGGTTATATATCATAAGCAGATAACTAACATTTCCTTTTTACAATAATAATAATTCTGGATAATTAATTTAAATAAAATTTAGCAAAGCAATAAATAAATAAATAAATAAATAAATAAATAAAATTAAAACCCAAATATATATACTTAAGAGTAATATATATTATATTGCTGTCCTGGAACTCACTTTTTAGACCAGGCTGGCCTCGAACTCAGAAATCTGCCTGCCTCTGCCTTCCAAGTGCTGGGATTAAAGGCGTGTGCCACCACTGCCTGGCTAAGGAGAGATTTTTTAAAGGCTACTTATGATGTTTAATTTTGGTTGTCAACAAAACTAGACCTAGAATCAGCTAAAGGGCAGATCACTGGGAGCGCCTGTAAAGATGTTCTTGCTCAGTTTATTTGAAGTGGGACGATAGATCCTCACTGTGGACAGCTCCTTCGGGTGGCAGACCAAGTCTCCGAAGCTTCGCTTTTTGCCTGCTTGCTTTCACTCTCACTGGCAAGCTCATCTATTCTGTAGCTGTTGCTTCTATCTTTGCTTTATTCCTTTCCTGATTGCAGAACCTAGCCTCTTTGGACCGTGCGCTCCATAATCCTTCAGGCCTTTAGTCCCAGACTAGGAATGTTGAAGCATCGGCCTCACAGAGGGAGCAGCTACTGGATTCTTGGCCTTTCAGGTGTGAGACGACATTTTTGGAAGATCCAAACTGTGTCATGTAAGCCAATCTAATAAGCCCTCTTGTAATACAGATTCACTCTATAGGTTATGTTCCTCTATCATACCTTGACTAAGATACCATCTGAAAGATACTTTATTAGGATTTAGGATGTAGCATAAAGAGGAGCAACAAACAGACTCCAAGATATAATGAGAAATGCAAATCAGCAAGAAATTATTGGTTCATACTACTGATATGACTAACATGAGAGACCTAATTTTCAAAAGTATGGCAAAGCTAAAAGACACATGAATCATGAAAGATGCAAACTTAATTGTTTTTCTAGTTTTAACTTTCTGTGTGTGTGTGTGTGTGTGTGTGTGTATGTATGGATAAGTATATACAAACATAACTGAAGTGTAAAAGCCAATATGAAGCCTCACAGCATTCTTACAGCATAAAAGTTTGCTGAGATGTATAAAAGACTTTGGGTCTGGCTAATCCTGATATATGATTTTTTTTTATTCACAAGTTCTTTATAATAATTTTGTTTTGTTTTGTTTTTTGTTTTTTTGAGACAGGGTTTCTCTATATTTCAGCTCTGGCTGTCCTGGAACTCACTCTGTAGACCAGAAATTCACCTGCCTCTGCCTCCCAAGTGCTAGGATTAAAGGCGTGCGCCACCACTGCCCAGCCTATAATAAATATTTAATTTAAGTGGTTAAAACTGGATGAAAAATAGGAATAAAACTAAAAACTGAAAGTGATGAAGACTGCCAAGTAATGCCAATAGAAAAGAAAATTTCTGGAACAAATGAAACTGGAAAAAACTGAATACCCATTTAAAAAGAAATCAGTTGCTTTAAAGCAAGGGGAGGAAAAAGCAGGCAGGGTTGGTGGTCAGTCTGCGTTGAAAGGACAGAACTTGAGAGTCTAAAGAAGATGAAAAAGGCTAGTGTCCGTCAAAGAAAACAGATTTCACAAAGCTGACGCATGTCATTAGCTGAACACTGATTTGTGTCTCAAGTGCAAGGAAATCACTGTTGTCTTGAGAGAAGCCTACCCAAAGGGATGGGAGGAGTAAGGCTTGGAGTTTATGAAGAGCCAGAAATACATCCTATCCACCAGTGAGAACAGAAAGACTTACAACTCACCAACGAGCCATTAGGTAGATTGTTCAGAAAGGCTGTTGACTCAGTAGAAGGGAAAGATTTGCCCTAGACTAAGCACTGCCTGATCCCACTTAATAGAGCTTAGGAAGGCCCTACAAGGGTCAAGATACTCATAACTAACTTAACTCTATTCCAGAACAAAGGTCAAGAATAATGACAAATATAAAACATATATAAATGCCATAACAACATTTAGTGTTTTGCCCCTAAACAAAATAATCCAGAATAGTATGATCAATCAATGAAAACCAATGTCCAAATGACAGAAATGATGAGACTACTTACTGGAGAAGGACATCTATAGTGATTATCACAGCTGAGTTATATTGGCTCAACAAACTAAAGAAGACTGGTCATGGGAGTGGCAAGGAAGGAAAGTTGGCCTGGTACATAGTTCAACTGTAGAGTATTTGCATAGCATGCAGAGGTCATGGGATTGACTCCATCACCGAAAAAAGAAGAAAAGAAGGAAGGAGAAATGTTGATACTAGACTTGTAGAAGGGGAAGACCAAAACCAAAAAAACCAAACCAAACCAAAACAAAAAAAAACCACGCAAACAAACAAACAAACAATGGAAAAATGACATCCAAGACTTTTCCTAAAATGGTAACAGCTATGACTCACAAACCCAAGAAACACAAGCCAACTATAGGATGGATGTGATAACGAGGTATCACCACCAAACTCCCTGGCACTAGGCCTTTAGGAGAATGAGGAGTAGCAGGAGGACACCCATCCACTGCACACAGAGCAAGAGGACAGCCATCCACTGCACACAGAGCAAGAGGACAGCCATCCACTGCACACAGAGCAAGAGGACAGCCATC
>NC_034608.1:76147892-76170225 GCF_900095145.1 Mus pahari | reverse complement strand
AAGAGGACAGCCATCCACTGCACACAGAGCAAGAGGACAGCCATCCACTGCACACAGAGCAAGAGGGTAGCCATCCACTGCACACGGAGGAGCAAGGACAGCCATACACTGCAAGAGAGGATGACTAAAACTGACAGTTATCGATGGCTTCCCAAGATAAACTAAATAGTGGAGCAGTGTTTTCAGAGTAGGAAAGAAAAAAAAACAACCCATTAGGCTAGAATTCCATAGTTCATGAACAAATATTTGCTAAAGGTAGGCATGGTAAATATTTACAGACATATACAAGTTGAAAGAACTTAATTAGTGAGATTACAGCATTGCAACTCTTAGCTCCTCTTCAGAGAAGATAAAGAGCACTGGAAATGGCAAATACAAAGTAGACACATAGGACCTTGTCACCTACTGCTTAAGTCTCCCTAAAGAACTAATGGCTAGACTAGATCATGAACGTCATAGCATAAGTACAAGCAAAGTAACCGCCTCACTCATAACAATAACAGCACAAAGGCAGGAAAAGAGTAAGTACAAGATTGTTATGATCCACTATAGGCTAAGCACTGAAATCGTTTGAAAAAACATTCCATAAAAATATATACTGTTAACTCTAAATCATTCTGAGCTAGCAGACTAATGAAGTGTAGCTTAGAAAGCAAGAGGAAATAGAAGAGAAAAACAGATGGATGATCAGAGAAAATAAAGCAAGGTGGTATATTTAAATTGTACAGATTGTAAATAGTATAAAAATATTAATTAGATATGAGTGGATTAAAAAAGGCAAACCCATATTCAATATAAATGCCTAAATAGATTGAGCAGAAGAGAGGGACAGATATAGTAACCTAAGATAACACTGAGCAACAGAATGTAAAAATGATTATACCAACAAATAATTATTTAAAATAAATTAATTATTAAAAATCATAACACAGATGCCTCTCACAAAGGATTATGATAAGTCAAAGAAGCCAGAAAGAAAAGAACAAAAAAGTTAGAGGGTTGCCTTACATGGCATTCTAAAATGAGAATAGATAATCTAAAATGGAGAATCTCAGACGAAATAGCCTCAGGTAGACAAAAGATAGGACTGAGGAAGGGCTGTGACAATTTGGGGTGATGGCAATGCTCTATGTATCACTAGCAGTTAGCATTGTGCAGTATATAGGTCCACACTGTACAATCACAGTGTGTGCATACCATTATCCATGCAATAACAGAAAAGGAGAAAACATCTGATGTGAATTCTGATGATGACTACATGCTGTGAAACCCTTACAGAACAGAATACTAACATCTGCAGTTTACTCTGAGGTATGTCAAACATAAGACTGACAAATAGAGCTTAAATATTGACAAGGTACAGTAAGGTACTAGTGGTATATGTGAATGAATGCTTTACAATACCCATTGTAACATTATTTAAATTTTGCTACACATCTGAAATGTTTTATTATAAATTCTAGGAATTTATGTATGATAACACAATGGAATATTACACCAACATAAATAAAGAGAATTTTTAAAATGAAGTATTTACACTTAAAAATAAAGGCAAGAACAATGCAAATAATAAAAATTGGATAGGGTAAACAATGCAAAATAAAGGTAGAAATGTTTACAAACATGTTCATGTATTTATAAACACACATACACATATATACATAATATACACACACATATATACATATACATGCACTGGAAACAGAGGCATGCAGAACTCTGAGTTCAAAGTCAGACTACAGAGCAAGTTCCAGGACAGCCAAGCTTAGGTAGTTGCTTAGGAAGGAGGATAAAAACAGATAGCTGGTGATGTAATAGAACAAGAAGGGTATGCTCCAGTCCAAGCAAGCATCAGAATTCAGCAGCTTAGAGTCAAGAATAGAAGGGGTTACTGAAATAACTGATGCTGGTTAGCTGGAACTAACAAATTAGCAGTGATTATAAGAATCACCCAGGTGCTACTGGCTTTGAAGGCATGAAGGGGTCATGGAGAGCAGCTGAGGCTTGGCACTGTGGAAGGCCAGGAAAAGCCACTGGAGGTACAGCCTCAGCTGCAGCTGATGGGCCAGCACTGAAGGGGTCATGATGCAAAGTTGAGGCTTGGCACCATGAAGAGAGCCTATGAGAGGCTATTGGTGAAGCCTAGTTGCAGTGGAAGACCCCAGTGTATTGGAGATGCCAGTACCATGGGATGACCACCAAGAACAGCAGCGGCAGTGGAGTGGATCAACCTGAGCTTAGAGTGCTACAGAGGGCAGAGCTGGAGAGGTGACCCAAGCCCTTTGGAGGGGCCCAGAAGGTCATATGTGGATCCCAGACTTTGGAACACAAAGCTGTAAAGTTAAAATTACCTTAGAGACCCCGAGATGTTAGATTTGGAAAGCAGTGGAATATTTTAAGTGGGGCTTATAGGCCATCCTAATAGGAATATGGGAGACATTGGTGCTGAGGGTGATCTGACCTCTGGGGGCCTAGCTAAAGTGGCTTCAGAGGAGAAGAATTAGTATGCTGCCTAGAGATCATTCTTCTGTAATTTTTGTGAAGAATGTGGCTGCTTTTTACCCTTGGTTGAAGAGTATGCCTGAAGCTAAGGTAAAGAAATTTAGATGAATTTCATTGAGAAAGAAGTCCCAAAAAATCCTAGTTTAGACTTTGTCCCATGGTTCACTCTTATGAGCATCAAGCATAGAAAAGTAAGAAAAGAAAAATACAAAATGTATGGTTCAAAGAGTAAAGGGGCCACTCAGATACACCTCTCCTCCCATCTCATTTCATGTCTTCAAAACAAAAGCCCCCAAACGTCCCACTGAGTCAAATTTGTGCTATCCGCACACTCGTGGGATCATGACCATTCAGTGGGGGATGGCAGAGATAATAGGCTTTAACAAACCTCCAACTCTTCCCTCCCTCGGAAGCCACAAACTCTCTGTAGGTAGGGGCAGAAGGCCAGCACTGCTCCCTCTCCACGCTAGAACGTTGCCTAGCTTGATCCCCTGCAGACAACCACAGCACTATGAGTTTATGACTGCAGTGCTCCTGCCATGGCCAGAAGGTGCTGTTAGGATCCAGTCGTCCTCAACCTCGGGTCTTACCATCTTCCCAGCCCTTAGTTCCTGCATGCCTGTGTGCTCTCTAGCCATCTCTGCCTCTCCCTGGCCATGTGAGAGAGAGACAGACAGAGAGAGACAGACAGAGAGAGACAGACAGAGAGAGACAGACAGAGAGAGAGAGAGAGAGAGAGAGAGAGAGAGAGAGAGAGAGAGAGAGAGAACTTCACTTCCATTTATTCTCTGCACTTTGACCAGTTGTGAGGGCCTACATTAACCGATAGAAAGACCAAATTTTAAAGTCTCCCGTCCATGCTAATAAGTCTATAATATTTGTTGAAATCAAACTCAAAGAAACTCTTTGTGATAAGGATCTATAGAACCCTCCCCAAGGCTCCTTGTTTAATTTTCTTGTCATAAAATTTGAGTTTTAGCCATTTGTGTTGAATTATATCAAGTTTCCTAAGCCTCACAAGGTGTGGGAGCTAGGGATAGTGATGCACGCCTGTCATTCCAGCCCTTGGAGGACAGGCAGGACAATCACAAGCTCAAAGACAGGGGTACATAGTGAGGCGTGGTGAGATAAAATCTCCTACCCTTGAGTTCTGGTTACTTTCTGCCTAAACCCTTGGCTGGGCTTTGGCTTAGCTAACTACTATGCTCACCAAGTGCTTAAAGAAACCACTTGCTTGACTTCCAAAGACTCATTTCTGCCACTGAAAGTATTCTCAGAGTAGCCCACTGTTATTAGTGTGTTATTTACCAACTACAATTTCCTTTTGCTTGCACCCTCTCTATTCCTATCCTACCCTCCTTAAGAGGGACTATCCTTAGCTATCATCATGTTTCTACAGCTTATGAGTAGTTGGCATACAGCATAAAGAATTACTGGGCTTCTGTACAACTGAAAAGAATTTGACAAAAATAGTTATTGAAATCAGTTAAAACAAGTGTTCTTGATAGTCACACTTGTTTATTTAGATTGTGAACTCAAGAGTCCATATGGATCTGTTTTTTCTTTTGTTTTAAATGTATTTCCAGTGCCTAGAATAATGTAAGAATAAGAACACAGTTGGGTGCTTGGCAATTCTTGCTACATAAAAATCACAAAACTCCTTCTAAATGTCTAAGAGGACTTTCAGAGCTTTTATTGTTCAATTTTATTAGGTATTACTGCAAGAGTTGTGCAAAGTGGAATGTACTCAGCATTCAGAGGCAGAGGCAAGAGGATTATAGGTTCAAGGCTAGCCTGGTATACATTTTAGTATATCTCATAAGATGAAGAGCTGGGGAGCTGGGCAATATGTGCCTGTAATTTAAGCACTTGGAAGACAGAGAAAAGAAGAGCGCGAGTTCAAGGACAGTCCTAGATACAAAGTGAGACATCTTGTCTCCCCACTAAGCACCCCTTTCACTCCAACAATAACAAAAAAACAGTAACAATTTAACATGGTATAAGGGTTCAAACAAATTTAAATACATTTCCTTAGTTCTCTCTTCTCTGATTATACTCATATAAAAATTTGCTACTGCAAAAACCAAACTCTTTTTAATGCTCTTTATATTTTACTAGAAGATACTTCATACCCATGAGGAGATGCCCAGAGTTCTTCTACCTCTTTCAAGCCATCTACATGTTGATTCCTTTGGATGGCCAGGATATGAGCTTATGTGAGTGATAGACCGAGTCATGACATTAACATACTCATACATACTTGCAGTTGCAGAGAAGGATGCATCCAGTGTCACTTTACCCAGAGGAATCACAAGCCGACCTCCCATTTCCCACTTCTTGCGATCAGAGGAAACGGCATTTTCTTTCTCATACTCTCTCTCATCTTTGTGACCAACGGTCTCACAAGAATCAGTGTGCTGCTGCTTGTCCTTGTCATCCTCTTGAGCTTTAAGATTTTCATTTAGCCTACGCAGTATTTCTCGCTTACTCTGAAACAGTTACACTTTAGTAAGCATATTATTAAATAAAATGCCTGACAGAAGTTCTGCAAACTATACTTACTGAAATAGCAGTGTTACTCTTTTCCATTTCTTCTGAAGTTTCTTGAGTATCAGTTAAACTTCCATCCTTTAAACACAAGATGGTTAAAGAGTAAGAGATAAAACCATTTAAAACTTTATGGTAAAACAGTTGATATTTTTTGTTTCTTTTAGCTTTTCATTTAACTGACCCCTGTGAACTTTTCTCATTCCTGTAAAATGTTAACACAACTTCTTTCATTATCAGTAATAGTAAGCATTTAAACATTATCAATCAGTTAATAAGATTAATAAAGTTCAATTCTCAATTATGTGTTACATTTATGGGTTACAGCTAACAATTATCTCTTTGTCCTCTTCAGCATCTAATTTTTGGTAATTTAAAGTCAACAAAAGATGTGAAAAGAGGGCAGCAGAGATGGTTCAGTGGTTAAGAGCACTGACTGCTCTTCCAGAGGCCCTCAGTTCAATCCCCAGCAACCACATGGTGACTCACAACCATCTGTAACAGGCATCCAATGCCCTCTTCTGGTGTGAATGAAGACAGTAACACTGTACACATATACATGAAATAAATAAATAAATCTTAAAAAAAATGTGAAAAGAAAATCCATATACTTTGTTTACTAGAGCTAGAAAAAGGGTGTCTATTTTTGTGTTTTTTTGTTTATTAAAAAACAAGACAAAACAAAAACAAAAAATAATCAAAATACAAAAACAAAACAAAACAAAACAAACAGTTCCTGGGACCAGAAAGTTCAGTAAAGAACATTGGCTGCTTTTGCCAAGGAGCCAGGTATAACTTCCCAGTGTCCACAACTATCTGTAACGCCAGTTCTAAAAGCTCTAACACCCTCTTCTGGCCTCTGTGGGCATCAGGTATGCATGTTGTGCAGAGATATATAGGCAAAACACCAATACATATAAAATAAATACACCTTAAAAAGAAATGATTCTGGGGACTGAAGTTGCCTCATTCAAGTGTTCTACTAACAGAGCTAAATTCTTAGTCCCAGGGCATGTTTTGGTAGATAAAGTAATTCAGGATGAGCTGTGTTATTTTGAAACCATCTTTATGTTATACACACACATACACATACACACCCCAAAGCCATAGCATTAGACATAATTGACAACTTGGTTCTTTTCTAAGGAAAGAGGTTAGAAAGAATCAAGAATAGACTCTTATTTGTGTCATTAATAATGTAAATTTTACTTCTGATTAGCACAATGAAGATATTCTAAACAACTTAATATCAAAAATATATGAAAAGGAAAAGATTAGTTGTTTTGAAGGCTGTGAATCAGTGTGACTAAATAATCTTCAAAGTTTTAAGTAAGCAGTTTCTAAAAATATCACACAGTAATAACCATTTAGTCACATGGATTATCTCAAATTTTATAATATTTAGAAAACATAAGAGAATAGTGATCAGATGAAAGTAATACACGTAAACAAGACAAGGAGGATTTTACCCAGGAAAGCAGTCAGAGAGATGAACAGCTACTTGAGATGTGAGACTGGGAACCAGGAAGGAAATCACACAATGGTATCTAAAGTTGCTGGGAACAATGCGGCACATGCAAAGTCATTATCAGAAAGACACAAAACCTACTGGGACAACAAAGATTTTTATATGAAGCACTGAAGAGTGACCAGGAAATAGTTTACTACTCTGCACAAAGCTCTTAGAAATCTTTGTAGTAATCAATAACCTCTGCAGCATGAAAAAACCTAATGAATCTCATGAAATCCAAGTTACAGGCAGTAGCTAGGGAAGGAGAACAGAGGCTGCTGAGCTGTTGGGCTCAGAGCATGGCTCTCAGGACCATGTAAGCCCAAGCAGGCACTCCAAGCTCTGAGCCATTTCTCCCAGTCCGGAACAGTCTTCTTCACATTTTAGATACTTATAAGTTTAAACTTACACTTATTCGCATTTGCTTGTTTACTATCTGTATGGTATACAGAGGCTCAGAAGGTTAAAAATTAACAAAGTAAATGTAATTACAATGAACATTATTTACCTTGTTACAAAATTTCAAATAGTTGGTACTTTGTTCTAGAGTTAGTTAGTTTAAGTGCTAAAGAGATACAATTCTTTAAAAATTGCTAATCAAAAAGTTTAGGGTATAAAACTGTCGTCACATTATTCTCAGTTATTGCTTTCAAATGATTTTTACTGCATTATTTAGCACACGCACAAGCATGAACGGCTGCTTGCCGCTGCTACAACAGCATGCACATGGATGTCAGAGGAGAACTTGTAGGAGTCATTCTCTTTACCGTGTGCATCAATCTCAGGTTGTCGGGCACCGTGGCAGGCACCGAGCCCCACTGAGCCATCTTACCAGTCTGTTAGGAAACTGCTTTAAAGTGGAAGTCATTTTAACCTATGTCCCCCACTCCTAAACACTGCATCTGTGAGACACGGTTCTAAGAAATCCTCACTACCTTGCCAAAACCCACAGGTGCTCATTCTCATATTTAAAATGGTAAATGCCTAAAGCCTATGTATACTCTCCATATAACAGGAATTTTTAGATTAGTTACAAGACATAACTAAATGACATAACTGCATAACTATAGTATTATGTATTATTTACATAATTATATGGTTTAACAAGAAATATCACTCAGTACTAAAGACACCATTACAGACAGGCCTGTGTGATACACAGCAGTAACATGACTGTTTCTCAAACACTTTGGATCTGAAATTGATTGACTATGTATATGGGGAATCCTTAGAAACAGAGTTCTCAACATAAATTTATCTATGACAGAGGCCTAGATAAAGCCTATTGGCAGAAAAGTTCCAATATTAACTTCAAAGAATGTTCAAGCCGGGTGTGGTGGCACACGCCTATAATCCCAGCACTCGGGTGGCAGAGGCAGGGGGATTTCTGAGTTCAAGGCCAGCCTGGTCTACAGAGTGAGTTTCAGGCCAGCCAGGGCTACACAGAGAAACCCTGTCTCAAAAAAAAAAAAAAAAAAAAAAAAGTTCAAAAAATTCAAGAAGATAGATTCTCTAGGAAAAACAAGGAGGCATTTGGAAAAAATGTCAATTCACTAAATTTATTTTTATTTCAAATGATCTCTAATCTTTGAGGAGTTCTAAATTTTATGAAACTTACCAGGCCCACTTCTTTCAAAGCTGAAGTCACAGAAATAACAGGTTTCATCTGCTGCTTTGACGGAGAACCACCTGTTTCAGGAAGCTCCAAAGGTGGAGGGACATCTGAGCTTTTTACCCTCGCCACCAACTGCAGGAGACAGAATACACGGTTAAATGTGCTGGATTTCATATTTTCATGGAGAAATAGAAGGCATAGTACATGTACTTTTATGCATAGTACAGATCTTTCTCATTCCTTAATTACTTGTTGTTGTTAAACACTAAGATACATCTGCTGGCGAAACAGTGAACACGAAAATCTTCCAACCTCATACGTAAATACAGTCCTAAATAAAACTGGTTACCACTGTTCAACAGTGTCTCATAAAATGATCCCCCAAAGTCTTCTAGAAAAAAACTGTACTACCAAGCTGGAAGGCGCATTACCTTCCTATCTGCACCAAGCACCGTGTAGATACTGAATTCTGGGAATCAGTGAGCTCCATGTTCTCTCCTAAAGGACTGCAGACTGTAAGGCAGAGGAGGAGAGAAGCAAAGCTCTATGGTACCGAGAGACGCTAATGGTCTGGAGTAGACTGAAACAACAGAGACAAGTGAGAACTGACTGCAGGTCAGAAGAGGTGATGAAGACAGTAGCCTCCCTGGCACCCTGTCCCTGGCGGTCCCCCAGCAGCTCTCAAAGTCAAATTCAGGCACTTCTACAGTCAAAGCTTCAAACTCCAACTCACTAGTGCTGTAATTTTTCATTATTTCTTGGCCTAAGACTCATTATTTTTTTTCTGTAACAAAAGAGCATTGTCCCCATTTTCTCTTTTCTGAAGAGATCAAATGAAATGAGTAGTGTGAAGCACACAGCAAGTATTGATTTAACGTCTATCAAATAAGGGCATCTGGCTTAAGCACCAAAAGCCTAGACTAAACTTACTGACGAATTAGCTTGCAGGAACATGCTTCTGATCTCTAGAATGCACAACAACAACAAAAAGCCATGTGTGTAAAACCAGTTTAAAGTTTAGGTAGTGCATTCAGGGTCTTAGAACAGAAGTTCACAAGAGACAGTGAGCCACAAGTCAAATGCTTTACCTTATTAATTCAAACAAAACTCAAGATTCAAAAAGATAAAAAAGTAATAGAGTTGTATGAATAATTAAATAGAAGTTATAAAATGTGTCAAAACAATTTCATCAAGGTAAGTATGTCATTAAATGACCTTAGCAACTTTACAGTTCATTTAAATTCATGATTTTAAAGATTATCTTAAGTCATTTTTGAAATTATTGGGCAGGTACCTAAAACATAGGGGCAAAGAGAAAATCTTGAAAAAAAAAAGACCCATATGCAAATTCCCTGAATGAGTTATACTTCATTTAACCATAATTATTTTTATATATGTATGGAGGCCAAAGATGGATGTTGTGTCTTCTTCAAATACTCTCCACCTTTTTCAGTAGTTGCGATGTCTCCGTGAACCTGAAGCGCGCAGACTTGACTAGATGAGCTGATGAGTGAATCTCAAGGATCTTCCTGTCTCAGCTTCCTCAGCCCTGTCATTACAGGGGCACTGCCTTGCCAGCTTTTATGTCAGTGCTGTGGATCTGACTCAGGCGTGTACTAGAAGGGACTTTGCCACCCATGGCATCTCTCTATCTGCTGGTATACATACTTGTTAAAAAGTTCTTTCAGGGTTGGCCTCCAGGGAGGGCTCTGACCCTGGGACTCAGGTGAGATCTCCATCTTGTGTCCCTGGTCTCTCCGAGACCAGTCCTTGCAGGAGAGTGCTAGGGCTGCAGAAGCAACAGAGCTTCTTGGACAGGGTCCCTTCAGGCCTTCATCCTCAGCCAGGAGGCAGAGCTGAGACCCAGACCTCTGTGCACCTTCCCTGCCAGAGGAGAGCTTGCCTGCAGAGACTGCTGTGAACACTGGGACTCAGGAGAGAGTTGGACGTCCAGGAGTACTGTCAGAGGCTAACAGAATCACAGGAGGAACAAGCTCCAGCCAGAGACACCTGGAACATCTATCACCAGAGATTACCAGATGGCGAAAGGCAAATGTAAGAATCTTACTAACAGAAACCAAGACCACTTGTATCATCGGAACCCAGTACTCCCAGCACAGTGAGTCCTGGATACCCGAAAAGCAAGATTCGGATTTAAAATCATATCTTCATGATTTAAGAAGTACTTAAAGAGGAAGCACAAAAATCCCTTAAAGAATTACAGGAAAACACTGCTAAACAGGTAGAAGTCCTTAAAGAGGAAACACAAAAATCACTTAAAGAATTATAGGAAAACACAACCAAACAGGTGATGGAATTGAACAAAACCATGCAAGATCTAAAAATGGAAGTAGAAACAATAAAGAAAACTCAAAGGGAGACAACTCTGGAGATAGAAATCCTAGGAAAGAAATCAGGAACCATAGATGCGAGCATCAGCAACAGAATACAAAAGATGGAAGAGAGAATCTCAGGTGCAGAAGATTCCATAGGGAACATGGACGCAACAATCAAAGAAAATGCAAAATACAAAAAGATCCTAACTCAAAACATCCAGGAAATCCAGGACACAATCAGAAGACCAAACCTAAGGATAATAGATGTGGATGAAATGAAGATTTTTCAACTTAAAGGGCCAGTAAATATCTTCAATAAAATTATAGAAGAAAACTTTCCTAACCTAAAGAAAGAGATGCCCATGAATATACAAGAAGCCTACAGAACTCCAAATAGACTGGACCAGAAAAGAAATTCCTACTGACACATAATAATCAGAACAACAAAAGCAGTAAACAAAGAAGAATATTAAAAGCATTAAGGGAAAAAGGTCAAATAACATATAAAGGTAGATCTATTAGAATTATACCAGACTTCTCACCAGAGACTATGAAAGCCAGAAAATCCTGGACAGATGTTATACAGACCCTAAGAGAACACAAATGCCAGCCCAGGCTACTATACCCAGCAAAACTCTCAATTACAATAGATGGAGGAAACAAAGTATTCCATGACAAAACCAAATTCACACAATTATCTATCCACGAATCCAGCCCTTCAGAGAATAATAATGAGAAAACACCAACACAAGGACAGAAACTACACCCTAGAAAAAGTAAGAAAGTAATCCTTCAACAAACCTAAAAGAACATAGCCACAAGAACAGAATCTTAACTCTAACAACAAAAATAACAGGAAGCAACAATTACTTTTCCTTAAAACCTCTTAATATCAATGGACTCAATTCCCCAATAAAAAGACATAGACTAACAGACTGGCTACATAAACAGGACCCAACATTTTGCTGCTTACAGGAAACCCACCTCAGGGACAAAGACAGACACTACCTCAGAATAAAAGGCTGGAAAACTATTTTCCAAGCAAATGGTCTGAAGAAACAAGATGGAGTAGCCATTCTAATATCGAATAAAATTGATTTCCAACCCAAAGTTATCAAAAAAGATAAGGAGGGGCACTTCATACTCATTAAAGGTAAAATCTTACAAGATGAACTCTCAATTCTGAATATCTATGCTCCAAATGCAAGGGCATCCACATTCATTAAAGAAACTATAGTGAAGCTCAAAGCACACATTGCACCTCACACAATAACAGTGGGAGATTTCAACACCCCACTCTCACCAATGGGTAGATCCTGGAAACAGAAACTAAACAGAGACACTGTGAAACTAACAGAAGTTATGAAACAAATGGATTTAACAGATACAATCTGCAAAACACATGAAACTCAAGAAGGAAGACCAAAGTGTGGATAACTTCTTCCTTCTTAGAATGGGAAACAAAATACCCATGGAAGGAGTTACAGAGACAAAGTTTGGAGCTGAGAAGGAAGGAAGGACCATCCAGAGACTGCCCCACTGGGGGAAATCCATTCCATAAAAAACCTCCAAACCCAGACACTATTGCATAAGCCAGCAAGATTTTGCTGACAGGACCCTGATATAGCTATCTCTTGTGAGGCTATGCCAGTGCCTGGCAAATACAGAAGCAGATGCCCACAGTCATCTATTGGATAGAAGACAGGGCCCCCAATGAAGGAGCTAGAGAAAGTACCCAAGTAGCTAAAGGGGTCTGCAACCCTATAGGAGGAACAACAATATGAACTAACCAGTACCTCCCAGAGCTTGTGTCTCTAGTTGCACATGTAGCAGAGGATGGCCTAGTCGGCCATTAATGGGATTAGAGGCCCTTGGTCTTGCAAAGATTCTATGTCCCAGTACAGGGGAATGCCAGGGCCAGGAAGCAGGAGTGGGTAGGTTGGGGAGCAGGACGCAGTGGGGGTAGGGGGAGGTATAGGGGACTTTCAAGATAGCATTTAAAATGTAAATGAAGAAACTATCTCATAAAGTTCTTTCAGAGTGGGGACAGAGTTCAATAGTAGAATGGTTGTCTAATCTAAGTTTGGACTTGATACTCAGCACCTTAAAAAATTAAGGGTTTTTTTTTAATTCACCTAATTCTTAAATTCCTAAACTACTAATTAATATTAGTGCAGCTCTCTGAAAATGTAGGCAAGTGGTCTCATGTGCCATAGAGAGGGCTTATGACAGAGCTCAGCTGTGTCTAGCATTTGTCTAACACAAAGCACTGGGTTCTAGCCCTAGTACTTCATAAATCTGGCTTGGAGATAAATGCCTCAAAGTCTAGTACTCATAGATGGAGGAAGGAAGATGCAAAAATCAAGGTCATCCTTAGCTACACAGTAAGTTTAAAGTTAGCCTTTAAACTATGAGGCTTTAGGCTATGAGACCCTGTCTCCAAACCAAAACCAAATCTTTATGTAATATACTTAGCTTTGTTTTTGAGTATGAAAATTCTTTAACTTGGTCTTAATATTTTCGAGGAAGCTATAAAGCATAATTAGAAGTATTCCTATATTAAATCTTAAGAGAAACCTATAGTAGCAGACAAACATCTAAGCTAAACAGGTTCTAACACTAGAGAATCAGATTCAGTACAAGCTGTGACTATGTGAAAATGAAAGAGCTCAAGGTAAGTCATTATTAAATCAAAATATTGACACACAACTTTGATCACTATATCTGTTCTTATACCGATACCATGCCGTTTTTATTACGGTTGCTATGTAATATAGCTTGAATTCAGGGATGGTGATATCGTCAGAGGTTCTTTTA
This sequence comes from Mus pahari, assembly GCF_900095145.1. Lineage (NCBI taxonomy): Eukaryota > Metazoa > Chordata > Mammalia > Rodentia > Muridae > Mus > Mus pahari. The sequence goes on along the minus strand of NC_034608.1, from coordinate 76,156,898 downwards.
TTGTTCAGGAATGTTTTAGCTATCCTGGTTTCTTTGTGGTTTTTTCATATGAAGTTGAGATTTGCTGTCAAAGTCTGTAAACAACTGTGTTAGAATTTTGATGGGAATTGCACTGAATCTGTAGACTGTTTTTGTAAGACGGCCATTTTCATTATGTTAATACAACTGATCCATGAGCATAGAGAACTTTTCCATCTTCTGATATCTTCCTCAATTTCTTCAGCAACTTGAAGTCTTGTCATACAGGTCTTTCACTTGCTTGTGTAGAGTCACACTAGGATATTTTATATTACTCATGACTATTGTAAGGGTGTTGTTTCTCTAATTTCTTGCTTGGCCTATTTATCATTTGTATTAAGGAGGGCTGCCATTTTGGGTTAATTTGTATTTAGCCATTTTGGTGAGGGTGTATTATCAGCTGGAGGACTTCTTCCTTTCCAGTCTGTATCCCATTGATCTCCTTTAGTTGCCTTATTACTCTACCTAGAACTTCAAGTACTATATTGAATAGACAGGGAGAGTGGACAGCTTTGTCTGATTTTAGTTCAACTTTCTCTCAACTCAATTTGATGTTGGCTATTGGCTTGCTGTATATTATTTTTATTATGCTTACGTATGCACCTTGTATATCTGATCTAACACTTTTAACATGAAGAGGTGTTGGATTTTGTCAATGGCTTTTTCAGCATCTAATGAGATAATAGTGTGATTTTTTTTTCCTTTCAGTTTCTTTATATGGTATATAACATTGATAGATTTTTGTTTTTGAACCATCCCTGAATCTCTGGAATAAAACCTACTTGATCATGGTGAATGATTTTTTTTTTTTTGATGTGTTCTTGGATTTGATTTGTGAATATTTTATTGAAGATTTTTGCATCAATGCTCATAAGAGAAGTCTGTCTGAAATTCAGTTTTTTTCGTTATATCTTTGTATGGTGTAGGTTTCAGGTTAATTGTGGCTTCATAGCATGAGTTTGGCAGTGTTTCTTCTGTTTCTATCTTGTGCAATAGTTTGAGGAGTACTAGCATTAACTCTTTGTTGAAAGAATAGAATTCTGAACTAAAACCATCTGGCCCTGGGCTTTTTTTCATTTCATTTCATTTCATTTCCTTCCTTCCTTCCTTTCTTTTGTTCTTTTTTTTTTTTCTTTTTTTGGTTGGGAGACTTTTAATGACTGCTTCTATTTCCTCAGGGGTTACAGGGCTGTCTAAATTGTTTACTTGATCTTAAACTTTGATAAGTGGTATCTGTCTAGAAAACCATCCATTTCATTAAGATTTAGATTTTTCAATTTTGTGGAGCACTTGCTTTTGAAAGAAGGTCTTTAGATTCTTTGAATTTCTTCATTTGTTGCTATGTCTCTCTTTTCATTTCTGATTTTGTTAATTTGTCAGTCTTTTGGTTAGTTTGGCTAAGGGTTTAATCTTTCTTGTTGAGTTTTCAAAGAACCAGCTCTTGGTTTTGTTTATTCTTTATATTGCTTTTTTGTTTGTTTGTTTGTTTCTAATTTATTCATTTCAACCCCAATTTTGATCATTTCACATCTTCTACTCCTCTTTTGTGTGTTTGCTTCTTTTTTCTCCCCCTAGATCTTTCAGGAATAGTTTTAAATTGTTGGCCTGAGAAATCTCTAATTTCTTTATGGAGGCATTTAGTGCTATGATCTTTCTTCCTCTTAGCACTGCTTTCATGATGTCCCATAAATTTGGGTATGTTGTACCTTCATTTTCATGAATTTTGCAGGCAAATGGATGGAACTTGAGACTATCATCCTAAGTGAGGTAACCCAGACCCAAAAGTATATGCATGGTATGTACTCACTGATAATTGGGTATTAGCCAAAAAGTACAGGATAACCACACTACAATCCACAGACCCAAATAACCTAAACAAAAAGGAAGGCCCAAGGGAAGATGCTTGAATCTCACTTAGAAGGGGGAATAAAATAGTCATAGGAGGCAGAGGGATGGAGGGAACCAGGTGGGGGAAGGTGAAGGGTAGGGGAACGGAAGGTCAGGATCAGGTGTGTGGAAAGACAGGAGCAACTGCCATATGGTCATGTGAATGAATGAGAATCTGCAGCTGGCAAGGGTCGGGGATGGGAAGCATCTTGAGGAAGCACCAGAGACCTGGCAGGAAGGCTCCCAAGAATCAATGGGGTGACCGTAGCTGAGACTCACAGCATAGCACTGGGGATATGGAACCTGAAGAGGCCACCTCCTGCAGCTAGGCAGGAACCCTAGTGGAGCAATAGGGATACCAACCCACCCACAAAACTTTCAACCCAAAAATCTATCCTGTCTACAAGAAATGCAGGTACAGGGGATGGAGTAGAGACTGAGGAAGTGGCCAAGCAGTAACTGGCCCAACTAGACACCTACCCACTGGGTAAGCACCAATGCCTAACACTATTAATGATACTCTGCTATGCTTTCAGACAAGAGTCGAGCATTACAGTCCTCTGAGAGGCTCCACCCAGCAGCTGACTCAGAGGGATGCAGAGACCCACAGCCAAACAGTGGATAGATCTTGGGAATTCTTAGGAAAGAGTTGGGAGAAGGATTGAGGACCCCGAAGGGGATAGGACATCCTTAGGGAAAACAAAAGAGAGTCAGCTAACCTGGCCCTGTAGGGGTTCTCAGAGACTGAACCACCAACCAAAGAGCCATAGGCTGACCTCCCCATACATATGTAGCAGATGTGCAGCTTGGTCTTCTTGTGGGCCCCAAACAACTAGAGTGGGGACTAGTCCAAAAGCTGTTGCCTGCACATGGGATACGTTCTTCAAGTTGGGCTGCCTTGTCTGGCCTCAGTGGAAGAGAGTATGCCTAGCCCTCCAGAGACTTGATGTGCCAGGGTGAGGGGATACCCAGGGGGAATCTCTACCCTCTCAGAGGAAGGTGGGATGAGGGAAAGGACTGTGGGAGTGCGGACCAGAAGAGGGGACAGTGATCAGGATGTAAAGTGAATGAATAAATAAAAAAGGAATAGAAAAAAATTCACATTCTTTTAAAATAATGTGACACGAGATATAAAAGTACCTTAACTATCAAAGCAGAAGATATTACAATGACTCCAAGACTTGGATCTTACAATAATTCAGAAAGCTATCAAATATGAAAGAAAAAAAACTGAAATCAACAAAGTCAACATACACAATGAGCAACACTAAATGGGCTCAGTAGGTTGTGTTTGAGTATGAGACAGAGAGAGAGAGAGAGAGAGAGAGAGAGAGAGAGAGAGAGAGAGAGAGAGAGAGAATATGATAATGAAAGAAGAAGAGGTTATGAGTGTGATAGGGCATGTGTACCAGGGGAAACAGGTAAAGTTGGAAGATGGAGACTGTAGGAGAATGTAGAATACAGTATTCATACATGAAATTCTCAAAATAAAATAGGTATTTAAATACCCACAAAGGTTTATAGAAAATAAAACCCATGAAATCTTAAAACCAAACATGCCAATTTTAAAAATAAAATTGATTACATGGCTAAGTGTAGAATATTTACTTTCTTCTAAGCATAGTTTTATAAAATGCATCCAGTTTTAAATATAAAAATTTTCAACAAGACTAAAGCATTGACTTGAAAAGTCTTCTAAGCAGATTTGTATATATAAGTGTGAGTGTGAGTATGTGTATCCAAGTGCATGTTGCCCAGGCTGGCTTCCAACTCAAGACACATAGCCCAGCATGAGACTGTTTCAGCCTCCTAAATGCTGGGCACACAGGCATGTAGCACTTATAGATAAGAAACTTTTTCCTTTCCTTTCCCTTTCCTTCCCTTTTCCCTTCCTCCCTTGATCCCTCCCCCCTCCTCTTTTTCTCAGTACTAGGAATTGAATCCAAAATGTGGTGCATACCATGAGGTTATTAGGAGGTGTGGCCTTGTTGGAGGAAGCCTGCCCCTTTAGGGGTGGACTTTGAGACCTCCTAGATGCCTGGAAGTCAGGCTCCTTCTACTTCCCTTTGGAAGAAGATGTAGAGCTCTCAGTTCCTCCAGTGCCTTGCGTGCCTGAACAGTGCCATGCTTCCTGCCTTGGTGATAATGGACTGAACCTCTGAACCTAAGCCAGCCCCAATTAAATGCTGTCCTTATAAGAGTTGCCTTGGCCATGGTGTCTTCCCAGTAATGGAGACCCTAAGTTACCCAGCAGGCAAGCCCTGGACTGCTGAGCTCTGTGCTTGGATCTTACAGGACAGGTCTCACAGGAATCCTATGGAAGCAGCTTCACATTGTCACATCTCCCCAAAGGTTTTCAGTTATCACTGCAAGATATTCTATTTCAGATTTCAATGTTACTTAGTGCTGAAACTTAATCAGCAGTGCCACCAAGTAACAAAAGTAAAAAAGGTAACTAAAATTGGGACCTTCTTTAATGTAAGAAGCTTTATCAAATCTTAAGCCACAGAACAGTATCATTTCATCTGTATATGTGGATTAGTAAGGAGGAGTAAGTATGTCAGGACCATATCAACAGGACCTGATTTCATATGCTAAACATAGAATAATTTCATACATAGTTCAGTAGCACCCAAAGATGCTCTTTCTTTAAACAGCTACTTCAGATTACTAGCTGGCAGCCATCCCAATCCAGATATATTTTCCCTTCCTATATCAGGCTATATTCAATACACAAATGTTTCCTGAACAATTCTCTAGATACAGATTTGAAATAAGCTGAGTCACAAAATTCCCAACAAATGTATCCACTTGTTTCTTATCATCACCATGACAAGGGTAATCCTATTTTGGGTTTTCTGAATTACATGAACTTGAGCTGTGGGAGGCATGCTATTCTAAGGTGTAAACCTACATGGCTAGAGAAAACAATAACATTTGATAAATGTGCTATGCCAGTGTCCTACTTGCCAATCACAGAATGAACTGAGACACAGACATTCACTCTACCTTAAGGTAACATAAGTAACAAAGCAAGAAAGTAGAGGCCTGCTGCCAAAGTGTGTCTGTGTGTACACCCTGTTGGAAGCGAATGGGGAGTAGCTGACCCTGTGACGAAGACTGTGAGGAACCAAACAGTGAAAGCCATGTCAACAAGGATCAAAGAATTTGATGTCCCATTGAGATTTTTACCTGAACTCAGCATTTTAAAAAGTAAGTCTTACAGAGCGGTCAAGGACACTAAGAGAAAACCCACAGAAACAACTACCCTGGGCCCTGGGGGGCTCACAGAGACAGACTATGCATGGGACTGACCTAGGCCCTCTGCACACATGTTATAGTTGTGCAGCTTGATCATCATGTGGGACTCCTAACAGTGGGAGCAGGGGCTGTCTCTGACTCTGTGCCTGCTTTTGGGAGCCTTTCCTCCTACTGGGCAGCCTCATCTAGCCTCAATAGGAGAAGATACTCTTAGTTTTACAGCAACTTGATATGCCAGGGCTACTTGAGATCCATGGGAAGTCTCTCCTTTTCTGGAGAGAAACAAGAGAAGTGGATGGGGGAGGAGGAAGATGAGGGGCAAGGACTGGGAGGAGTGGAGGGCCAGGAAACTGTGGTCAGATGAAAAGTAAATAAATTAATAAAAAACTAAGGCTCAACTGGACTACATGTATGCTCACCCTGTTTGATAGATACATCATTATTTACCTACCTTCATGGGCTATGAAGGATGTTATAATGAACTATGTATGGCTAATCTAAAATTACGCAAGAACAATGACCCTTATACTTGTGATTGTGATAGTGTAGCTGAACATGACGATAAGAAGCTATGAAGCTATGAGAAAGATTTAAAGAAACACACACACACACACACACACACACACACACACACACACACACACACACACAGTTTTACACTGACTTGCCCTGATACGGTTTATACAAGGCCCTGGGTTCAATCCTCAGTGCTACAAGAGTTACAAACTGCCAACCTGACTGATTCCTCAGTGAGCCCAAGGACATGAATTCAACAAGGCTTAATTAAGTACAAGAAGCTTACATGCTCTTCCCATACTTTCTTTTCTCTTTCATACGCCTCCTTTCTTTTTCGCTCCAGCTGTTCTTTTAGTACAGCAGCACGTGCATTTGTTTGGGCCTGAAAATGAAAACCATCAACACAATTAGTTATCAGAAAGCTAACCTATGGTCATCATCCTCCAGCCTGGGTCTAAAATGACACTCACTCTGTAGCCAACAAAGAAGTGTGGGTGTGTGGTTCCAGAGTAAAAATATATGCTCACTATGTATCCTTCTCACCTCGGATAATATGAGAATAGTTGATATTTGGTAAGTGAAAATAAGTCCAATGAGATAGAATGTAAATGTTTATGCATAGTTCCATTCATCTTTGGAAAAACAGATATCTGTATATTTCATTTTTATGGCTACTCTTGAGACAGTGTCTTGATTATAACACACACACACACACACACACACACACACACACACACACACACAACCCAGCATGACCTTGAATTCAGGGCAATCCTCTTGCCTCAGCCTACTGAATGCTGGGATTACATGAGTATCTACTTTTACAGAATTATCTGTGTCACAATTTTATATATTCACATCATAATTTGACCTAATTACTCTTCATAAATGTTGTATAAAGAAGAAAAATGCTATTTTCTAGTAATTGTAAGGTGACTTATAAAGGGAAAATCAAAAGTTAAAGAGAAGAAATGATTCAAATATATAAAACTCCTTAGAACCAACTTTCTCCCTCAGCTTTCCTTTCCTAATTAGTTACACTGTTTAGTCTATACCTTAAGTGACTCCATCTTTTTGAGCCTCGTGTCAGCCTCTTCAGTTGCTTCTTGTCCTTTGGTACCATCAGCTTCTTTCTAGAATAATTGTCAAGAAGCACACCACTTAGTCAACAGCAGCCAAAGTCAGTGCCACCTCTGACTGAACTCACTCCACGTGAGATGAAATCACTCAGCACTGCCATCTTTCTCTGAGAGCTGCACCTGAGCCCTCCAAAGCAAAAGCCCAAGGAGAGCACTGTCAAGTGCTCCCCACTCCTTTCACACACCGCAGGTATATTCTCTACAAAGTCCTATGGAACAAGTAACCTTAGCAATTTGAAATCATGTACTTAAGATTTACTTCATCCCTACACACTCTTTTCTGGTCTTTGACCTTAATTTTCTTTTAACAGTTTTAACTTTATTATCATGGACACAGCATGTTTAAACTTAATCTATTATTCAATTATTTTTTGAAAAACTGATTTTTACCTACATTTTCACCACGAAGTTTGGCTTTAATCTGTTGGCGCTCATTAAAATTTTGTAGTCTTATTTGCCTCAGTCTTGCCAAATAAACCTAAAATAGGAACAACAAAAACAAATAATCATTAACTTAAAAGGAAAACTATGAACATTTTCACAGCTAAAAAAAAAAAAAACCAAAACTTAATTTATGGAAAAGTGTTAATCTTAATACATTAAATAAAAGTTCTGAAATTTGGTTAATGAAAATGAAATATTAGCTTTCAAGTACTTAAAGGAATTTATTTCTGCAAAGAAAGAAATATGTTATAATTACAAATTTTTAAATTATATCAAAAGAAAAGAAATTGAAACTCAGAAGACTGAGTAACAGTTATGGGGCAAAATTATGACACAGCAGGTCAGTCAAAATATAGTAACAGGTCCCTATAGACTTACAAAGTCTTAAAATAATTGTTAAGCATTTAAACCATGCAAGAAAAGAAGGCGATAAACTTAAAAATGGCTGCGTGGCGGAGGTGCTGAGCATGCGGAAAGCATACCTCTTCCTCATTGTTCCTTGGCTTCCCTCCTCTTGAAGAGCTGGGCCTGCCTCCATACAGAGATGCCAGGTTTTGCAGGAGTCCCTGTTTGTCATTTAATGTGCTAAGTTTAAAGAATGAGTGGGGCTACATTGCCCTGCTATCCAGGCATATCCACATGCCACTTACTTCTTTTAGATATATGCTGGCCATTTCTAGATACCACACTAAAGAAGTTCTGGCACTTCCCATGGCCATGTTGGCAAGTAAATTGAGTGAAGCCATTCAACTCCAAGTATAATTACTTAAGTACAGAGAGTGAAATGCTTTTAGTCATTAAAGAGGTCTTTGAGAGTGTTTTCCTTGTTAAAATACAAATATATATATATATATATATATATATATATATATATATATATATATATGCGCTTTTAAAAAAAGATCCAATCCCACCACTGTTGAACTATGGGGAAACAGAACTTGAAGAGACCACCTCCAGTAGGTAGACACTTGAGGGATGGGGCCACCTACCCATCTCAAAAATTTTAACCCAGAACTGAGGCTGTCTAAAGGAGATGCAGGGATAAAAACTAGAGCAGACACTGAAGGAAAGGCCATCCATCCAGAGACCACTCCATCGTGGGATCCATCCGAGGTGCAGACACCAAGCCTGACACTACTGCAGACAGGAGCTGGCATGGCTGTCCTCTGAGAGGCTCTGCTAGCTCCTACCTGGCAGACAGATGCAGATACTTACATCCAACCATTGGACTGAGCCTGGGGACCCCAATGGAAGAATTAGGGAAAGAAGTTAAGGAGCTGAAAGGGATTGCAACCCTAAAGGAAGAACAACAATATCAACTAATCAGAGCCCTCAGAGCTCCCAGAGACTAAGCCACTAACCAAAGAGAATGCATGGATGGTACATATCCCCCGCTACATATGTAACAGAGGACTGCCTTGTCTGGCTTCAGTAGGAGGGGATGTGCTCGGTCCTGTTGAGGCTTGATGCCCCAGAGAAGGGGGATGCTAGAGGGGTGAAGTGGGAACGGGTGGATGGTTAGGGAAGCACCCTCTTAAAGGCAAAGAGGAGGGGGGAATGGGGTGGGGGACTCATGGATCAGAGACCTGGAAGAGGGACATTTGAAATGTAGACAGATAAAATAATTAGTAAAAAAAAAAAAAATCCAATCCACCTCCAGATGTCTATGTGTATACCCCCCCCACATACATACATACAATCTCTCTCTCCTCTCCTCTCCTCTCCTCTCTCCTCTCCT
>NC_034608.1:76114172-76146949 GCF_900095145.1 Mus pahari | reverse complement strand
TCTCTTTGTCTTCTCCTCTCCTCTCTCTTCTCCTCTTCTCTCTCTCCTCTCTCTCTCCTCTCTCTCTCTCTCTCTCTCTCTCTCTCTCTCTCTCTCTCTCTCTCTCTCTCTCAGACCTAAATCAAACTCTGCTCTTGGGTATGCCCTGTAGTGCAAATGACAAGCTTAGGTACACACTTCCTTGTTTTCAAATACATTCTTGTTATGAATTCATTGTTAACATGGAATTGTCTTACTGGAAGTTATCCACATGCCTCAGCAAAACCCTCAGATTATCCAATTTTCTATTCTCTACAATCATGCTTACAGTTTCTTCCAACGGAGAGAGTTCACAGTCCACTTTTCCATCTACTATCTTTGATCCGTGTGTGCTAAATGTAGTGATTAGCTCCATTTCCTGGTGTCAATCAGTTTTCTTAACCCGCTATAAATCTGCTTTCTAATTCAAGTGTAATTAAAGTTTTTTCCTAAGATCACTAGTAGTATCAGAAATGATTCAAATGGAGCCTTTTGAGCACTAAAAGTTTTTTTTTCTCTAAAAATTACTTTTGATTGAATCTACTTCATATGTATGTGTGTGTGTGTGTGTGTGTGTGTGTGTATTTCTCATAAATACAGGAGGTTCACTATGGGGAAACTTAAAAAAATTAAAAAAGCATTAAATATTATAAAGCTAGCATTTGAAAACCTTAATTTTAAAGAAATTATCTCCCACATACCCTTTTATACATATGTATGACTGCATACAGCATGTTTTCATAGAAATGAACTTTTCTACAATTGTTTTTTGTCACTTACAATTATATTTCCAGTCCCTCCTCAAATTCACTAAATGAGGCAGTTTGTGCCTCAGCATGTCATTTGCACTACAGGGCATACATACCCAGGAGCAGAGCACACGAGTGCTGTGTGGGTAGGTGATGGAGCTCTGTGTTGGAGCACCTGTTTACTACACACATACACAGGAATAAATGATAGATACATGTGAGACTAGAGGGAATATAAGTTAGGAAACTACTTTGGAGACTTAGGAGTCAAAAGAAGAAATGCCTAAGGTAAGACAGAAAGTAAAGGGCTCAATAATAGTTAACGAGGAAAGAGAACTAGTAACATTGGCATTTGGTAGATAGATATGCATATGGTAGTACAAAGGCAAATTCTAGGTTTCTGACTGTGGTCATTGGTCATAATCAACATCTGGGCTAAGAATAAGATCATACTGCAAAAAGAATGGTAAAGTCAAGTTCAGAAAATGGTTGAGGTAGTTTTGTTGTACTTAAGAAGTTACTCAAATGCCAGTTTAATAAATTCTAAATTTTGTAGTTTAAGAGAAAAATGCTTTGTGACTGAGGGATATTTGTTGTGGTTGCTTTTGAAGGCGGGGTCTTTCTGTATTGCCAAGGCTGACTCTCAGTGAATTTCTAGGTTCAAATGATCCTTCTGCCTTGTGGTGGTTTGACTATGCTTGGCCGAGGGAGGGACACTATGAGGAGGTGTGGCTTTGTTGGAGTAGGTGTGGCCTTATTGGAAGAAGTGTGTCACTGTAGGGGTGGGCTTTGAGACTTTCTTCCTGGCTTTCTGGAAGTCAGTCTAGAAGCCTTCAGAATAAGATGTAGAACTCTTGGCTCTTCCAGTGCCATGCTTAACTAGACACTGCCATGCTTTCCACCATATGATAATGGACCAAACCTCTGAACCTGTAAGCAATTAAATGTTTATCTTTATAAGAGTTGTCTTGGTTATGGGGTCTCTCCACAGCAATGAAACTCTTAACTAAGTCATATTTCAGTTTCTGTAGTTGTACCATATGAAGTTGGGGTTCCCTCTAACCTACCATATATCATTGTTTATGTGGGCTAATTTTTACAACATACACAGTTATCCATAGAGTTACAGGAAAGTAAGACAGTTATAAATACAGCTCAATACAAAATCTTGAGACTATGAGAGTTCCCTGTAATTTGTTTTGTAAGGTAGATTGCACAGCTTTCAAGTGTTAGAAATTGTAGATGACAACAGTCCCAGGTAAGTTAAAGGTCTAGACGCTCCCTTCACAATATTTTCTAGCCCACAATAACAAACACTTAACTGAGAATCCCATGTACGATGAACCTGAAGTGTTCTTGAGTGCTCATCACATCCTATCATACAACTTCCCTGAAACCTTGGTTCTGAATACACATGTGTACTCTGCACTGTCACGTTGTCACTTCCCCTAACACCAATACTTCCTGAAACCTGCAAACTCAGGACTATAAAATGCAGTGTTATTATTGGATACACTTATCTGCTCTTATAGAAACATCGTGTTTAATTATAGAGTACAAAGGGCAAGAGAATTCCTGCCTCAACAATGTACATAGCAGGTGAAAACCAACTACTCCAAGTTGTCCTCTGATCTCCGTGTGCAAGCTTACACTCACGCATACACAAATAAATAAAACGAAAGGCCAGTGTAAGTGTATTTACATTTCTAAATGATTTAAACATATCATGGGTATCAGTATTAATGGAAAATATTTATTAGGTACAACTTTAAATCTCTGATGTTAATATTATTTCCTGAGGAATCAAGGTTGTAATAAGTAGTATCAATTACTATACTGTAGTATATATAAATTCAACTCAGCAGTTCTGAGAAGTGAAAATTATCACACCATTAAAACATATGAATGAATGACATTATAAATGTGCATTAATGACTACTGTACAAGTAGTCTCCTGAGAGCCCTCTATCCCTAACTCCATCTCTGTACAGTCATATCCAGTTCTCTACTCTTATCTGTCAGAAGTTCACTGTTCTAAACACCTGACGATATAATGTGACTCTATTTCAGATCCACGATAGGATTGGAGATACAGCATGATGGCAGAGTGCTTGTCCTGCATGTTCAAAATCCTGGAATTAATCTCAAACCCTGCCCTCAAACAAACCAAACCAACCAACCAACCAAAATCCAACTAACCAACCAGCCAACCAACCAACCAACCAAAATCCAACTAACCAACCAGCCAACCAACCAACCAACCAAAATCCAACTAACCAACCAGCCAACCAACCAAAATCCAACCCCCACCCTCAAAAAACAAAACACTGACAAATGAAACTGAAGATCTTGACAAAGATTAAAGTTTTTAAAAATGAAATATTGGTAGCAATATTGGGAAACCATTTGAATTTAATGCAAAACTATCTATGAATAAAACAAATAATGTATTATAATGCTGATACTTCAAAATTGCAGATATCAAAATAATAAAGTGGCTTGAGCCTAAAAAAGCCTACCAACATCCAGAGAAAACCTAATCATGTTGCTGAAAACTAGGAGCTAAAAGTAAAACTAAAAGCATCCAGAGAAATATTAAGTACAGAAGAAAATCTTCAAAAGGAGAATAAATATCATTAAAAACTACATAGAATAAAAAGTAGCCCAATATAGATACTGGATTTATAAATGAGACTATTCAATAAAGACAAACTTTGATATTTTAGTACAAAGTAAGAATTCACAGTTAGAAGAGCTGTTCTGAAGAGATTGCTGGTTGCACAGTGGTCCAAACCTGTGATTCAGATACCTAGGAAGCCAGAGAGAAGGGTCCTGCTCAGGACCAGGTTTCCTGACTACAGAACATGGGACTATTTCATTAAAATACTACCAATTAAGAAAACACTGCTGGGCTGGAGAGATGGCTCAGTGGTTAAGAGCACTGACTGCTCTTCCAGAGGTACTGAGTTCAACTCCCAGCAACGACATGGTGGCTCACAACCATCTGTAATGGGGTCTGATGCTGTCTTCTGGTGTGTCTGAAGAGAGCAATGGTGTATTAATATACATAAAATAAATAAATTTTTTTAAAAAGAAAAGTATCTTAAAAAAACAAAACAAAACAAAACACTGCTAAAGGAATTGGTTCTCTCTGGCTCTGTGTTTGTGTCTGACAGACTTTTAGTCTACTTAATTTTGCTAAGTGATGTTTTTTATTTACAAGTTCTTTATAATAAATTTTTTAAAAAATTTCTTCAGGTTGAGAGTATATAAGTAAATAAATAAACAAGAATTTTAGAAAAGATATAAGAAGCTTAGAAAATTGGATGGAAGGGAACAATAATTATGGAAAATGTTCCTTTCCTCTTAGTTCTTAAATATACTAGGCAATAGGAAGGAATAATCAAGGGCTGGAAGTTTGGCTCAGTCAAAGAGTGTTTTTCAGCACGTGCAAACTCCTGGGTTCAATACCTAGCAACATACACACACAGCATGTCCTGGTTGCAAGGACAGAGTAAAGGAACCACTATAGTGGCAACATTTTTCCATTCCCATCTGTTCTAATTTCATTGGTTGCTATAATAAAAGACCCCAATGAAAAGAAACTTAGAGGAGAAAGCTTATTCTAGCTTATAATTCCAGGTTATATAGCTCATGACTGCATAAAAGTCACATCATAGCCACAGTCAAGAGCAGAAAGACACTCATGCTCATTTGCTTGCTGCTCAGCTCAATTCCTAGGCTCATAGAGATCAAGACTTCCTACCTAGGGGATAATGTTGTCCACAGTGGGCTGGGTCTTCCCACATCAATTAACTTACCACAGTCCCATAAAGACATGCCCACAGGCCAACCCAATGTGAACAATATCTCACTGATACTCTTCAGAGGTAACTAAGCTGTGTCAAATTAGCAAGTAAAGTTAGCCATCACACTGCTGAATTACACAATTTATAAGCATATTGTGAAAAATAATAGTCTATATACATTGTGAGCCCTTGAGGTAATCACTTCTGAAAAGCTACATGAATACAGATACAATCACAATGGTAGGGTTGATTAAAATAGAATATTAAAAATTACTCAGACAAGATAAATGTAGCAAGAGTAAAAACAGAAGAACAAAAATAGATAAAGCAAATATAAAATGATAAAACATAACTAATCCAGACATATCAAAATTATACTGTTATGGGCTGGTGAGACAGCTCAGTGGGTAAGAGCACCCGACTGCTCTTCCAAAGGTCCAGAGTTCAAATCCCAGCAACCACATGGTGGCTCATAACCATCCGTAACAAGANGTAAGAGCACCCGACTGCTCTTCCAAAGGTCCAGAGTTCAAATCCCAGCAACCACATGGTGGCTCATAACCATCCGTAACAAGATCTGACTACCTCTTCTGGAGTGTCTGAAGACAGCTACAGTGTACTTACATATAATAAATAAATAAATCTTTAAAAAAAATTATACTGTTATTAATACCATTAAAAGTGGTCATTTGGTAAGATTTTTAAAAAAGAAAAACAGGTGAACCAAGTATATATTCATTACAAAATGTCTCACTCTCATTCAGGTACTGTAAAAATAAAAGGATAAGGGGGCTGGTGAGATGACTAAGCGGTTAAGAGCACTGACTGCTCTTCCAAAGGTCCTAAGTTCAAATCCCAGCAACCACATGGTGGCTCACAACCAGCCATAATGAGATCTGACGCCCTCTCTGGTGTGTCTGAAGACAACTACAGTGTACTTACATATAATAAATAAATCTTAAAAAAAAAAAAAAGAATAAAACTAGAAGAACTATAGAAACACTTATTAAAAAAGGAATGAAACTGCATTGGTAGCAGGCTCTCTTCATAGACTGCAGTTGTTTGATAACAGAAGACATGTGGGAAAGGCTCATGTACTAAGGTACTTCAGGTGATCTCTGAAAATATATATGGCCCCTCCAAACTAAGAGGAATCTCTAGTGATAGGGGGTATACTGGCTTAAATGAAAATGGCCCCATAGGCTCATAGGGAATGGGCACTACTGGGATGTGTGTGTGTGTGGTTTTTGGAGAGGTGTATCATTGGTGGAAGAAATTTGTCACTGGGGGTGGGCTTTGGGGTTTCAGAAGCCCAAGCCTGGTCCAGCGGCTCTCTTTCTTCCTGCCGCCTGCTGATTCAGATGTAGAACTCACATATACCTCTCCAGCACCAAGTGTACCTGTGTGCTTCATGCTTCTCACTATGGCAATAATGGACTTAAACCTCTGAACTGTAAGCTAGCCCCAGTGAAATGTTTTCCATTATAAGAGAAGCCATGGGCATGTTGAAATTCTGACAGCAACAAAACCTTAACCAAGACTGTAGCAAGCAGCTGAGCATAAAGAAATTCTTTCATTCACTAAGCATAAAGAAATTAATTTTCTTGCCAACATGAATGAGCCTGGAAGTAAAATCCTTTCCCACTTAAGTTTTCAGATATGAACGTAGTACTACTGACCTTACTGCCTTCTGAGAGAGTACAAGGAGACTAGCCAAATGCTCTAACTCTCAAAAACCATGAGCCAATAAACATAAATTGTTAAAAGTTGCTAAATTGTGACACATTATTATCTGAAAAAGAAAAGGAACAGAAAAGACTAAGCCATGCTGATGGAGTCTGAGGGAAGAGCAGACTCGTCTCAGTTGTGTGCCACTGATGGGCTCTCCACACTCAAGAGAATAACAGCAAACCCTTAGACACACAGACAACCCTCATTAAGCCCACACACAAAGGTCTTTTAAGAAAAGGAAATTAACAACAACAACAATAACCACAAAACCCAAAAACTTGGGACATGATGGGAGTTTTTCTGTAACTTGCCCACATGCATATATATGTGTTTAAATTCATAAAACTGGAGAAGAAAAAATAAAGTCATTCTTATTTCCTGGCAATTTACAAAGCAAATGTCAATAAACAAAGTACTGGAGCTGGGGAGATGGCTTAGCAGTTAAGGGTGCTTGTTGCTCTTGCTGAAGACTACACATTGGTTCTCAGAGTCAGGGGCCTCACAGTCACTGGTCGCTCTAGCCCTGTGGATCCAATGCCCTCACTGACCTCCATAGGCACTGGCATGTATCAGGACATGTGCCCACAGACATACATGAGTGAAAATAAAATAAAATATATGACACAAGAAAACACAGGAGAAATGAAGTACCAAAGCAGTATGGAGAAATGAATGTGCAGAAAGGAGCAAGGCCAGTGTAGGAATGCTAGGAAGTAGGCTGACTTACACATACATTACACACAGCTGTGGGTAGAATCCCAGGTAGATCATTCTACAATACATATAGTAAGAAACAACTAAGGATTTAGTCCCAAAGAAGATTAGCACATAAAGACTGAGAAAAATAACAACTACATAAAAGAACATGCTAAGTGACTGTAAGCAGAGAAGTACAGTGTAAACTACAGAAGATAAGGAAGAAATTTTACAGCTCAAGTTCAGATGTCATAGAAAGATCAAGTAAGATGAGGATCACAAAGCTCTGTTTGGGCTGTCGATATAGCTCAATGGTCTATCCTTTAGCTCATGGGAAGTCCTCGGCTCACACGACAAAAGGAATCAAATAGAAACAACAAGCAGCATGTGTTTGAGAGGATGGATGGGCACAGTGACTTCTTTCAATATGCTGATGTGGTGACAACTGTTTACAGCTGAGTAACAGATAAGGAACTGAAAACAAATGAACTTCACTCACGTTTCAAGAGTCTAGCTAGGTTGTACAGTTAATGATGAGAGAAACAGAAATGTAATTAGAGGTTTTAGGAAAGTATGATTAAAGAAGGACTGTTAAGAAGGGGTAGTGCATAATTATTATGATAAGGACCCCAAATAATGACAGAATGCCATCAAAGATAACAAAATGCTCAAAGTGCAAATCATAAATGGCTCAAACATAATTTTCACAGCTTTGATTTTCTCCGGTGCTGTTTGAAAGTATAATCACAGATAACAGCTCTGGTACACATAAGGAGTCATGTCAACACAGAAAATAGGCTCCACAAAGGAGATGGGCAAGTCAATTATATGGGTATGTGTCTAATTAGTAAATTAAATGACCATATTATATCACCAGAAACAACTCAAGGGGCCCTCTCCAGAGGAATGGATTCTCAAATTGTGGTATATCCACACAAAGAATGTAACTCAGGAATAAAAAGAATATGGTTAGGTGTGGTGGGACATACCCTAAATGTCAGCACTTGGGAGGCAAAGGCAGGCAGATCTCTGTGAGTTAGAGGCCAGTTTGATCTAAATAGTGAGTCATATAAAACTACATACTATATGATTCATAATTTTCAATGTCTACAAAAAGTGCCAGAACTGTAAGGAATGGGAGCAGATCACTGGCGGGTGGGGGGGGGTGAGTGATCAACTTTGGAGGGGCATATGAAAACTGGTGAAATGGTAGAAATGTTTGGTAACACGATAAAGCAGTATACACATGATTATATGCATATGTCAACTACTCAATAGGGCATACTTAGCACTAGTGAATTTTATTATGATATAAATTGTACCATAAGTCAACCTAAAAAGAAATTCTTGTGTGGAAAGCCGAGTAGTATGTTCTTTTGTGAAATCCTCACGAAAGCCAGTAACCTACAAGCAAGTAGCTCCTTGGAAGGCAGGGAAAATGCTCTGTGTCACAGACATGGTGGCCACATGCCATTATATATGTGTGTAGACCTACCAAATGGCCAACACAAAAGTGAACCTTAACATTAACCATGTGCTTTGGATGGTTATAACGTGTCAACGTGGGCTTCTTGGTTCTAACAAATGTACAGTCTGGTACAGAATGTTGGTAATGCGGAAGGCTCTGCACATATTTGGTGGCAGAATATGATTGGAAATCTCCAGGAAGGTCTATTTTCCTGGGAGCCTAAAGCTGAAATATAAATAGTCTCAGGCTGGTGAGATGACTCTTCAAAGATGCTTGCTCTTCAAGCTTGACAACCTGAGTTCAATTCTTGAACTAGGTAAGGGGAGAAATGAGAGAACTGAGTACACTAAGCTGTTCTCTGACCTACACACACACACACACACACACACACACACACACACGTTAAAATTTTAAAATTAGTCAGGCAGTGGTGGCACATGCCTTTAATTTAATCCCAGCACTCAGGAGGCAGAGGCAGGTGGATTTCTGAGTTCAAGGCCAGCCTGGTCTACAGAGTGAGTTCCAGGACAGCCAGGGCTACACAGAGAAACCCTGTCTTGAAAAAACCAAACCAACCAACCAACCAAGCAAACAAAAACAAAACAAAACAAAAAAACCAAAAACCAAAACAAACCAAACAATAAAAACCCCAATACTTTAAAAAAAAATTTAAAATAAAATTTAAAAAAATTAAAAAATAAAGTATATACAATTGCACCTTTACCCCAATAAAGTCTAAAATTATGAGCACAAGAATTCTAAAAAGACATCCAAGAAAGGAAGGGGCAGCATTCAATCTATTTCTCTGGCTCTTTCTTCTAAAGCAGGTGTGTCCTGCTTCTTTTGATTTGGGCATCAGACTCTAGGTTCCTCAGTCTTTGAACCTGAACCAGTTAATTTTCCATGGGACTCTCGAGTCTCTGCCTATGTCTGGATGTTTTTGGTTCCTACTGTGTCACTGCTTCTCTAGGTTACAAACTTCCATACAGAAATGTTACAGCTTTTGTAACTATATTAAATCCTCTCTTTTATAGATGCATACTCTATAATGTTTCTATATACTTTGCTGGAGAATTCTGCCTAATACACTAATATACATAGTCTTATCTAACACCTGATTACAAATTATTATAAAGATAAATTATACTCACCTACTCTTTGTATTCCTACTCTTCCCAAGCTGCGTAAAAATAGCCTTGTTGAGTCAGTCAATCTACAAGTAATACACAATATGTCTACCCAAACATAATGAAACCTACAAACCTTCACAGTCATATTTCTAAGGTGGTTTTATACATAAACACCTGGGTACTAAGAAAATGAAGGAGTTTTGCATTAATAGATTTATCTTGGAAAAACATAATACTCCTTTAAAAAAAATCATTGCTCAGCTCACTGTCTGCTTCCTGCTGACAAAATCTAATAAGCAGCTGTCACAAGCTTTTCTCACCAGGACATAGTATGTCATCTGAAACAGTAAGCCAAAGTGTGTCTATCTCTCCTCCTTGAAGAGTAACCTCATCAGGTATTTGGTCACAATGGACAGAAAAATATACAGAAACTAGTGTCAGAGATGGGACGGTTGCATTGATAAACTTGGCCATGTTGTTTGTAGGCTTTCAGAATAGGTTATAGGAAGGAACAGGAATGAGTGGTAGCTGTGTGCTCAAGAAGCCCCAGAAGGCTGTGAATAGTGATAGTTGAAAAATTCAGGCAGGAGAATAGAAGAGCAGAAGGCTGAGAGAAACTCAGAGGAAAGGCCAGGCTCCTGAAGTGTCAGAAGGTGAAGTGAATAAGGGCTTCAGTAGTGAGTGGGCTAGAAGGCAATCATTCTATGTTTGGCAAAACATCTGGCTGTGTTCTGCCTGTGTCCTTAAAATTTGATTAAAATGAATTAGAAAGGAATGGAATATTTCGTTGGCAAAGGAGAATTCTAGACAATGTAACATACAGCGAGTCATGCACGAAGAATGAGACTGTAGCAGGAAAATGAGAACGGAATAAAGAAGCTCAAAGGGAAAACAAGTTAGAATTCACAAACATATAAGCCAAGTTTTGAAGTAAAAACAAACTGACTAGCTGAGCTTCGAGCTAAGTCTATCAGTGAGCTGGAAAATCAAGAAGCCTGGAAAAGCACAGCAGAAATGAGGGGAGGACAGAAGGACAGAAGGACAGAAGGACAGAAGGAAGGCTTTACATGTGCAGGCTACACTCCTGGGTGAGAGCAGTTTTCCTGGAAAGATAAGCATTTAGAGAAACAGTATTTAGAGCGATTGTCAGTGAGAAGATCCTGAGAACTGAAGGTAAACACCTCTACTGAGAGCTCCACACACGAGAGAGAACCGGTATCCTGCCAATGACAAAATAAAACAAGACCTGACAAGTAACAAACAATCAAATTACACCTCAGAGCATCAGGGATAAAATAGCAGTCCTAAGAATTATCAGAAAAGAGAAACAGCTGCTTAAAGGGGAGTATGATCCAAAAAAATCGTTCCATTATCAACAGTGAGAGAAGATGACAGAGCAGAATCCTCACAGAACAACGGGGAAGAAACAAGAGAACACGTAAGTTCCTTCAAATGTCTACTTCTTCACAGAGCAGAACCTTTATGAAAGAAATTTTTTTGTTTTGTTTTTGTTTTGTTTGTTTTTTGAGGGAGGGAGGGAGGGGAGTGAAACATCTAAAACTGGATGGCTGGGGAGGTGAAGAAGGTGGTGAGGAGAAAACCATCATCAAAATATATTTTATAGCTGGATAATAGTGGCGCCTGCTCAGCAGGCCAAGCTCTGTGAGTTCGAGGCCAGCCTAATCTACATAGTAAGTTCCAGGACAGCCAGAGCTACACAGAGGAAACCCTGTTTTGAAAAAAATAAATAAAATAAAATTGTATGAAATTTTTAATTAAAACTCAATTAAAAACAAGAATAGGTCACAGGCTCAGGGAACATCATAGAAGAGGCAGTGGAAAGAATGAAAGAGTCAGGACAGGGAAAGCACTGTGACATCTGTCTTCTAGAACAGCAGTTCCCAATATGTGGGTCTGGACCCCCTTTGTGGGTACAATGACCCTTTCACTGGGGTCACTTAAGACCACTGGAAAACACAGATATTACATTCTGACTCATAACAGCAGAATTAGAGTTATGAAGTAGCAACAGAAATCCTTTTATAAGGAACTGTATTAAAGGGTTGCAGCAATAGGGAGGTGGTTAGCCTCTGCTGTGGACTGACACAGCTGTAGAAGTCATGAACTCATAGCAGCTGCGGTTACTTTATAAAACCAAGTAGGCACAAATGACCTCTCCAGGCCCTGCCCTGCCCCGTGGAAGAACCACTGGCAGGTGAAGGGAGACTCGTTATTGAAGCCAGGTTTCCCATGTTCCACTAGAGCGCCCCACATGGGCACACAGGGGCAATGCTAGCTGGATTTAGTGAGCCATTAAAAAACAAAGTTGGGAGGGTACTTGCTAGGGAATGTATAGGGGAGATGGGGGATAAACCCACTCACATTTCATTGGGTATATGTATGGAATTCTGAGAAATAAAACTAAAAAAAAAATTGCCTATAGCCATGACAGAGCAATGTGATTAGAGCTACACTAATGTTAAAAGTTTAGGCAATATACAAGAAAATGTGAGTTTTCAGACATCAATAACAAGCACTATGGGGTAGACCCTTGGGAGAGGGAAGCAAGGCGGGTAAGTCCAGTGACTGCCTTACTTCATGTCTGGCCAGAGCTTCTAGGCAGCAGCAGAGAGAGGAAACTGGACCAGAGGTACATGGTCTGTCCCTCTGAGTTGAGGAAACATGCTTAGGGGATGGGCAAGCTGCAGGCTACTGGAACGTGTGGTTGGAGAGCAAAGGAGAGAGAGCCACACAGAGAAGCAGTGCTGGGAATGGGAAAGGGTTCTTAAGACTCTCACTGAGTGGCAAATGGGGGCTAACCAGACTGTGACTCTCTCATATTGGCAGCAGGCAGAGTAGAAAGACCTCAGAACCAGTAAGGCAAGGGTAATCCAAAGGGGCCAAGTTAGCATGAGAGAGAATGCGGTTCTTTACAGCCTCAGGGAACCTTGAAAGTCAGCCTTCAATGAGTCAAATTATTTCCAAATAATTAACTAAAGCCCCCAAATAGTTAATAAACCCCTGAGATAAAGTGCACCGTGCCTGGCATGCTAACTCAAGTACAGCAAGCACAGTAAAACTAGGGCAAGGTTTCTTTAAATAAGAAAATCTTACTCAATCAACAAAGACCCAGAAATAGCAGAGACAGAATTTGTGAGAAAATTAAAACAGCTATTATAATGACATTCTGTATTTTCAAGGTAGAACCAAGTATAGGGTTATAAGGATGGAAACTAAAACTATAAAAGCACCCAAGCCAACATTGAGCTATTTAACAAAACACAGCATGTGGGCTGAGGTAGAGCTCAGCAGTGCAGCAATGGCCGATATACAAGAAGATCCAGCTTTCATTTCTAGCTCTGCAAAAACAGAAGTGGAAGTAAGACATGAAGGCTATCAAGTCTGGATGAGAAAAGCAGCATTTATACTGTAGAGGATTAATGTTCCTG
The DNA here is from genome assembly GCF_900095145.1 of Mus pahari. Taxonomy (NCBI): domain Eukaryota; kingdom Metazoa; phylum Chordata; class Mammalia; order Rodentia; family Muridae; genus Mus; species Mus pahari. The sequence continues at coordinate 76,133,899 of NC_034608.1, read as the reverse complement.
ATACAGCAGCAGAAACCATTCAAAATAAAACAGAGAAAAAGGAAGCGCCAATACGTGGTGCAGTCGCAAGCACTCTAATACTAACGGCCTGAAAGAAGAAACAGAGAGACATCTGTCTTGAAGAAACAGTGGATGAAAAATTGGAATCTACATGCCCAGCAAACTAATGAACAGGAAGAAAACTCAGGAGTTAGCTAGTAACCAAATGACTTCCAGGCACAAAGAAGAAAACCTTTGCAGAGTCAGAGGGGAAGGCTATAATACACCTAAGGTATCAGAAGGAGGCATCCAGAAGATCAGCAGTCCTCAGCCTACAGAAACCCCAGCAGAAATCTCTCACAAACAAGGCTGCGGAGTTAGCTCAACAGTCACAGCACTTACCATGGACGCAGGAGAAGCAGAGTTTGATCCCTCCCAGCCGTCCAGGCACACATGTGCTCCCACACACGCATACCACACAAACATACACATGAAAGACAAACAAAACAAAAACCAAAACAAAACCAGGCCAAATGCTTTTCAGACCTACAAATTCAGGTTAAAGTTCCACAATGTATTGTTCAAGTGTCAGGAAAAAAAAGGCATTTTCCCAACAGATTTTAGAAAATGTCTTTTTAAAGAAAATTACCAGAGGACATTCTCCAACATGAAGAAAATAAACTGATGATGGAATCGCAGGATTAAGCAAAAGCAGTGGTGGGAAAAGTCTCAGTTGTTCTAGTAGCTCTGACCATTTAAAAGACTCTTTATTTTCCCTTTGAGTACATGTGTCAGTCTCTGTGTGGGTATGTGCACCTGAGTGCAGTGCTGCAGAGGCTGCCCGAGGAGGGTGATGGAGCCCTGGAGGTGCTGCTCCAGGGGCTCCTAAGCTACCTGATGTGGGTGCTGAGACCCCAACTCTGAGCCTGGGCAGGAGCAGCGAGCACGCTTAACTGCTGAGCTAGCTCTCCAGCTCCCAGGAGCGTTTTTAACTCATAATAACCTACAACCAGAGCTGAGAGCGGGGGTGCACACCATTAATCCCAGTGCCCAACCAGGCATGAGGATCCTGAGTTTGAGGCAAGCCTAGGCTGGCTACACAGCAGTTTAAAAGCCCTTTAAAAAAAAACAATAAAAATTTTAGATGCTATTAATAGGAAAACTGAAGAAAGGGAGAAAACAAGAAATTATCTTCTCCCATATAGGGAAAGGTCACAAATACAGATTCATTCCACATTATTAAGAAAGCAAATTGGAGTATGCCTGTTAAAAATATAAAGAGTGACCAATAAAAACTAACATTTTTCCATAATGTAATTTCAAAGGAAAAAACTTATATCGAATAACTGTTAATAAATTCACAGTTACCAATTATGGCTTTTTACACACATGAGATAAGTCTAAAAAAATACCTTGAGGCATGCTCTACAGGAATAGAAGCTGCACGGGGAGATGAGAGGACAGAAGCAATCCTCAGTTGCTTTGACAGAACATCGAAACACACTTGGGCACTGCAGCTAAGAACTAGTGAGACTTCCAACTGCTGACTTCCAACTTCCTCACAACTTAATATTTTTAGATAAATGAGTTAATTTTTTAATTTGCTTAACTGGATGGTTTAAAGTAATTATTTTGTTTCTAACATACTTTTCAACAAATATTATATGTGTGTGTGTGTGTGTTTATTCACTTAAACATTTATTTACCCTTTTCCCCCTAAAATTCTTTGCTACTTAGAAGTATTAAATCAAACAGTATAGTGGGAAATTTTTCAGCAACTTAAGTACTTATATCTCTAATATGAATATTTAGATTTTTATACCCATTTCTTCCTTTTCAGAGAACAGAATGTAAAATGATGATGTAATTTTACTTTAGTATATAAGATATCAATAAAAGACATCAGAAAACAGGTTAATGAACAAGATATACGAGAAAACGTAAGTTATATGTTGCTTTTGATCATCTTCAATATCTTTTATTGTGCACAGACTGCTACATCACAATTCTTTTTACTTACACTCAAATCATTCCAGGCCTTAACTCTGAATACTGATAAACTCAAAATCCCAAGAAAAAAGTATCATACCACGTGTCCTTCGGCCCGAGCTTTATTCTGCATAGCTTCTCGTTTACGCTGTAGGAATTCTTCCACTTGGTTGGCTCTCTCTACAGATAGGTGTCCTTTTTGCCTAATTTGGACAAATCACAGAGTCAGTAATTTTCAGCATTAAATTCCACATTAAACCTGTAATTATTATTTGAAAGCAGAAATAAAATACACATTCTCTGTGAAGAAGTGTCTGTGTGTGTCTATGTGTGTCTGTGTTTGTGTGTGTGTTCTTAACAGCACTTCAAATCTTGACAAGATTCATTTTTACAATGATATGATTCATTTTACTTACAGACAGTAAAATGGACAAGTTAGTCATTGCCTTTAGTCTTTTTTTTTTTACCTCATTTCAGCATCTTTCATTGACTACTATGAAAGAATGTAAATATGCTGAGTATATACACAGCAAATGAAGAGGTGATAAACACTCACTGAACATCTGCCCCATGCTGTGTCAGTCAGCGTGATAAACACGGGAGGTAGACACAATGTGCACAGACATAACCCAGCCCAGTGAGGAGGTAGGAGGTCACAGCACGAGATCAAACATGGTTAGACTTGGAGATGAGTAGAAAGTTGAGCAAGTTGCTGTCAGTGTTCTATACACTTGGACTGTGGCTAGTATGGCATATAACCTTCCTGTAGCTTTTTTTTGGAAAAATAACTGATCTATGTTCTGAAAAATAAAAAAATCATGAAATGCCTTTCTGTTTCCCAGTAAAAATTTTAAAATTTCTAATTTATATTCCACAAATAATCATTTCTTCAACTTTTTTATAGCAAAAAACTGAAACAGAAAAAATATTTTAAATAAGAAATTTAGCTGTAAAAACTTGAAATGCAGAGCAAAAGATATTTCTCAGAAGCTAAGAGCAGTTGCTACTTTCATAGAGGATGTGAGTTCTATTCCCCGTACCCATGTGAGTTGGCTGAAAACCTCCACTAACTCCAACTCCAGGAGATGTAACACACATGACTTCCACAGGCACCTACACTTATGTGTGTATACACACACACACAAATATTTGAAAGCAGAAATCTAAAATCTACTATATTTTATCTCTATGAATAACAGTAATCTAAAGTCCTTCATCTCGCACGGTACTTAAGAGAAATTCTTTAGAATTTCCATGGTAGGAATTTTCTAGGATTAGGTAATATCTGTAACTGGTTTAAGAGCCAATTACTCTGATGTTCAGCTATTCCAGATAGTTACTGTAGTCCCCCATGATATTTCGGAAACCCAAGCTAGCTTGGGTAGGCTGATAATAACAAGAGGTTTGTGCATGTCTCTGAAGTGCACATATGCTGTCGCCTAGCAGACATAGTCTACACTATAAAACTGAGATCAATTAAGGGGACCTGGTCTGAACTCAGCATGCCTCTGCATATACCCACATAAGATGGCATTATGCCCTGAACCTCCCTGTGTATGTAAGCCTGAGCCAAAGACAGTAGATAAAGTATCAAGTACCATGCTCAGACATGTCATTAGAAACGCATGACTACTTGGTAAGGTTCTTTGTGAGAGTCTTGGAAGTATACATCACTATCTGTCCTTAGATAAAGCCTTCAATCTCTCTGCTTTGCATCATGATGACACTGACATCAACCATCATAGAAGTAAAATATATTTATTATTGTGGTCTATGTGCAGTGTTTGCCAGTATAACACACCAATTAGCACACACTATTAGAATTATTGAACAGTACCTCACTAAAAACATGTATAGCAGCCTTGACTTACACATTTTCACACTGATTGTGCACACATGACACTATCTGCTTAATATATTTAAAAGTATACTTTGGAAGGTGTAAAGATGACTATACCAAAGGGGATAGGAACTCCACAGAAAGACCAACAGAATCAACTGACCTGAACTCTGAGGGCTCTCAAAGTCTGAACCAGAAACGAAAGAGGACCTAGCCCCCCCCCCCCCCCCGCACATATGTAGACAATGTGCAGCTTGGTCTTCATGTGGGGCCCGAACTGGAACAGGGCTACAGTAAAAGCTGCTGCCTGTATGTGGAATATGTTCTTCTAGCTGGGCTGCCTTGTCTGGCCACAGTGGGAGAGCCTTGCAGAGATTTTAAGTGCCAGGTATTCCCCCCCACACACACACACCTACTCAGAGGAGAAGGGGAGGGATGGGGAAAACACTGTGAGAGGGGGTGACTGGGATGGTGGAGATGAGCTAGATGTAAAGAGAATAAGTACAAAATAAAATTAAATTTAAAAATATTGGGAAAAAAAGATCTGGCTGTAAGGTATTTTCTTAGTGATGGATTGGGGTGGGACTAACCCTGGGTTCTGTAACAAAGCAGGCTGAGCAAGTGTGTAAGTTTCATCCCTTCATGGCCTCTGCATCCGCTCCTGCCTCTAGAGTCCTCTTCTGTCTGAATTCCTGCCCTGACTTCCTTTTGATGATGAACTATGATATGGAGGTGTAAGCTTTGGTCAGGAGTTTCATCATAGCAAGAGGAACCCTAACTATGACAATAGCTGAAACAGAATTCTGGGAAATAAAGTTTATATGATGAAAATCAGAGTTTGATTAACTCTGGTACTTTTTAACATAAGTTATCATTTAGTGTAGAAGGCTCATGGGGATGAGGAGAAAATAATTTACTTATTATTCATTTTCTCCATTAAACTCTATTAAGCATTCAGATAAAGTGGCCAAGGCATTGTGGTATATACCTTTAAACGCAGCACTTAGAGGAGGCTGAGGCAGGCTGATCTCTTTTAAGTTTGAGGCCAGCCTGGTCTACAGAGTGAGTTTCAGAATAGCCAGGGCTATGTAGAGAGGCCCTCTGTGGTGGTTTGAAAGAAAATGGCCCCTACAGGCCCATAGCGAGTGGCACTATTAGAAAGGATTAGAAGATGTGGCCTTGTAGGAGAAAGTGTGTCACTGGAGGTGGATTTTAAAGTTTCAAGGGCCCAAGCCAGGCCCAGTGGCTCTCTCTTCCTGTTGCCTGCAGATACAAATGTACAACTCTCAGCTATTTGTCTAGTACTTGTCCAGTACCAGTTCTGTCTGACCTCTTGTTTCTCTCCATGATAGATTAAACCTATGTTTTCCTTTATAAGAGTTGTCATGGTCATGGTGTCTTTTTACATCAATAGAACATTGACTAAGACACCTTGTCTCAAAAGAAAAAAAAAAAAAAAAAAGAGTTCAGATGCAAAGATACTTTAAAGCACTGAGTATCAGTAAAACATTGCCTGAGATTAACAGAAGCATTATAGGCATACGACCCACAAATAGATAGCAGGAAATTAGAAACTAGGGTAGTACCACAGAGATGTTAAAATGGGTTAAGAATTGTGGTAGAACAGGAGCAAGGCCACTAACACAGCCATGGTTAAGGGAAGGACAGGGATAGAGAACAATCATGGTGTTCTTTTATTGGGCAACAGTTTGTCTAAGACAAGCCTTGTTATTTATTTACCTTAGCAAAGAAGTAGATGATTATCTTTCCTTTTCTTTTTGTAAATACATTGAGAGGTAGCAAGATATTGGTGGAAAAACCATACACTATATCCATGCTCAAATTTATTAAAGTTTAAAAAAATTTGAAAGATGATTACAAGTATTTCACAAGGTGACTGTACCATAAAAATATGCAGTAGTCTATTGACAAAGAAAGTGCAACAAAAATGAATCCCCATGTTTGCAGGCACAGTAGACCAGTGAGAGGGCTTCTAGGGATGAGAAAGCAATAGAGTATCCATTGAGCTTCCTTCCTATTTAAGGATGCCTTCTAGAATGAAATGCAGAGGAGAGAGGACGTAGAAAGTAAAGCAGTGTAAAAACATGAATGAGAAGCCAATCATTTCCCAAAAAGTAGAAGTTTAAGGTGTCACAGGTAAGAGGCTAATAGATATGCCATTAGGACATACATATAAGCTATTGTCAATTACCATCAAATTAATTCATTGAAAAAAATCTGATGAAAGATCACCAAGAGATATAAATCAGAGATGAATTAGAAGAGGAAGCATTTTAAGAGAACCAAGAGAAAAGTGGGAATGAGGAAAAGACAAAAGATAAATGTGCTTTGGAGCTTTACAAAAAGTGTGATTCTATTTAAATTCAAGCTATGATTTATTCAAATCAAGTAGATAAAATTATTACAACCATATGTCGGCAGATAGTTATCATATGATCTTTTAAACACTATGTTCTATCTAAGCATTAAAATAAGCCACAATATTCAGGCTGAATCGAAGAGCTGCACATTTGTCATAGTGTAATCAAGGGTCAAATTTGCACATGAAGATTCATTATACCCAGAGAGCAAAAATGTTCAGCTAGACATTGGGAAAACCATCTACAAGTGAAGGTATGACAAACAACAAAAGCACACAGGATGGATGCATACATCATCACAGGCCAACCTGTTTGCACTGGCTTGCTTAGACACGGCCTTCAGTCTTTTCTGAGTTTTCCTAATAGCACCAGCATCAGGGGAATGGTAGTGACCTGAAGCCTCAGTGGGAAATCCTGGACGAACTCCAGGTGGAACTCCTCTGTAGACAAATAGCCACAGTGACTTTCCTGGCTTTCTCTAAAGCAATGCATAGGCAACCTGAGCAGAGCACAGCCATACCTTTCTGGGAGCCATCGACCATATATTCCACCCTTCCATCTTGCTTCGTTATCTTCTGCTCTTAGCCTCTGCATTTGGTCAAAAATGGCATGGTAATGCTCATACTGGCCTCTAGGAGAACAAGGTGAAGGAGAGACAGCCCCTCCAATGCCAAAGAAGGAAGCCTGGGGAGTAAACAAAGAGCTCTCAGATGCCATGTTCATCTTAGAGGGCCAAAGAGGCCTGAGCCATCCTTAAAAGAAAAAGTCAGTTTCAATGCTTAACGTAAAAATAGTAATTACCTAGTTTTAACATATTGATAAACGTATGGCCAAAAGTAAAAGGTTTTCCTACATAAGCAATCAGACAGTAGTATTCTTGGCTACTAATAGTAAAGAATAACTCAATGTGACAAACTAAAATATTATGATGTCACTAAATTCACATAAATATGGAAAAACCTTAGCTTAATTATGAAGCCTTTTAAATATGCTAATATCCTACATTTCATGAATAACTTCTGTGAAGATTAAATATATGTGGTTTTGAAGTCAAGCAGAATTTGATATCACAGCTAAAATTTTAATTAATTATGCATGTGACTTTTGATATACTCAAATCTATTCACCAAGTAAATATGAAGGTAAATACATGATTTAAGTTTATTTTATATCATATAGAAGAGGAGAAACATACCTACTCATAATATTTTTCAAACAAATTGGAAAAACCACAAAAGTAAACCGGCATGCTAGACATACAATGAATAAATGAAGTAGGCGTACTATGAAGTAGTAAACAGATTCGCACACCAGAAAAAGATGGCCATAGGCAAAAATATATTTTACTTTTAAAGTGCTGGAGAAAGATACTGTTTTGCCTAGACTTGATAACAATCTTTTAAAAACACAGACAAGAAAAGAGTGGAGGTAACTAAAATAAACTACATGTATGTTTTGTGTGTGTGCTTCAATAGGTGAAGGAAGGAAGTGCTGTCACAAACACAATTATAAGGCAGATGAGCAGAGCATTAAACACTGAAAAGAAAAGGGGTTACAAGCTAAGCGATACTGAGCCTGGGAGAACGCATTCGTGAAATAAACTTTCCAGTGTATTGAAACGTTTTAAGATCCCCAATACTACACACGTAAGTGGGAGTGAGACACAAAGGCAGAACAACTAAGGGTTGCTCTGTGACAGCAATGGAAGAAGACTGTCAATGAAAAGGCTGAACAGAATGTTTCCTAGTGTTTTCTGCAGAAATGACTGAATGATAAAGGCAGGAGTCCACTGAAAGAAAAACAATCAATGATCTCATAGGACTTAAGCTGAGAGAGCTGAGTAAGTTGAGTGATATCTTTTAAAGCTAGGTGGTGGTAGACACTTTTAATCCCAGCACTGAGAAGGTGGATCTTTGAGTTTGAGACCATCCTGGCCTACAAAGTGAGTTCGGGGACAGCCAGGGCTACATAGAGAAACACTATCTCAAAACTCTCCCTCCACAAAACAAAAACAACCAATTTTAGAATCAAATAAAAAAATTCTGCCAAGTCTAATAAGAGGAAATTTGTCTTAACATCTTGATACTATATATAAAATTTTATGAGAAAGTCTACTTTAAAAATCAGTTCAAGCTGGGCATTGTGTCATGTGTCTTTAATTCCAGCACTTGAGAGGCAAAGGTAAGGTGGACCTCTGTGAGTCTGAAGCCATCCTGGTTTACAGAGTAACTTCTAGGACAGCCAAGGTTATTATACAGAGAAAACCTGCCTCACAAAACAAACAGAAACAAAGCAAACAACCAAACAACTGAACAAAACCAGATCTTGAAGGGCCAGGATAAAACTTGGCAGAAATCAGAAAGCTAACCAAGTGGACTGCTCAATCCCAGTGGTTCTCTCACACACACATCCTCAGAACATGCACTGCGGGGCTGGAGAGATGGGTCAGTGGGTAGGAGGTGCTTCACAGCATACATACTCAGTGGCTCACAACCATCGCTAACCTCTAACTGCAGCGCCAGGAGATCGGATGCCCTCTTTTGGTCTCCACCCGCAGACTTAACCTCCACATGCATATACACAGATATAAAATTGAAATTTAAAAATATTCATTTTAGAGTTAGGATTCTGTTAAAAGGTAGTCATATCTACACAACTGACTACTCTGTTCAATGGTAAGATCTTGACTTTAAATAATTCTTATATTTCTTTTTAGTAAAGTGAGCATAAGTAAACATCTTTGAAGATGTCTATACAAAACGTCAAAAACACTGTGTTAGAATGCTGAAGCAACACAATCTTCTAAAAATCATCTTTACAGAGGCCTTTACAGAGCTTGCACACACTTAGAGCTTCCCAATTACAAGCATAGGTTGATGGACATTCTTAGCACTTCATTTGTGTTTATACATTTGTGCTTCTGGATGCTGCAGGGCATGTGTGGCGATCAGAAGACAACAAACAGGAGTCAGCTCTCTCCTCCCAGTATGTGGATCCTTGGGATCCCACACAGGGCACCGGGATTGGTGGTAAGCACCTTTACACACTGAGCAGCCTCTCTTAGGCACTGAGTTGATGGTATTGATGAACATACTTACTCATGTAACCACTGCCATTATCACAATTACTTCAAGATAGAGCCCTCATGTCTCTTTAGTCAAAAACAAAGCACTGACCTATCTATTGCTATAGTGTGGATTTGTCTTTTCTAACATTGCACACGAATACAATCATACAATATGGGCTCTTCTGTCTATTTTACTTTACTTAGCATGTTTATGGGCTGATCCATGTTATTTTACGTATAAAGAGGTTTTTACTAATGAAGAACATTACACTGTATCTTCCAACAAGAGATACACTTGTTTGTTTGTTTGTTTTTTTTTTTATTTTAGTCCTGGCTGTCCCGGAATTCACTTTGTAGACCAGGCTGGCCTGGAACCCAGAAATTTGCCTGTCTCTGCATCCCGAGTGCTGGGATTAAAGGCGTGCGCCACCACGCCTGGCAAGAGATACACTTCTTACATATCATGATCACTAGGTAAAACTAGGTACAAATTATGTATTTTTTTAAAAAAAGAATCTATAAGCAACACATTGAAAACAGATCAATCAGCCAGGCACAGTGGCACATAGCCAAGAAGTCTTGGACTTTGTAACTGTCCAATAAAGTCAGCTATTTATACTTTAGAGCAACAATGTCTATACATAATAAAAACATTGATTTTGAATTATCTTCATTTTCAGTCTTAATCTATCTCTCCTTTGGGGATTTCTTTGACTCACGTTACACTGTAATTCCAGGTCTGACATAATAAGTATTTTAAACTTAGGAATAGGTAAAAACATTAATAGAATTTACTTCTTATCATAGATGCATTACAGAAATCTATAAAATAAGGCAAACACTATTAAAGATATAGTATCTAACTATCCAAAAATAATGTCTCTTGCACATATCATAGGTTCAGTTCATCTCCCATATGGTGACTCATAACCAACTGTAACACCAGTTCCAGAGGCTGTGACACCCTCTTCTGATCTCTGAGACCAATAGATTTGCATGTGCTGCACATACATACATGCAGGCAAAATACTCACACATATAAAATAAACCTAAAAAATGTTTTTAAAGGAGTAAGGAAGCAACCAGCAAATTCTCAATAGTGTTGGTGAATTTGGCACAAATGCTGGGTAAGAGTCCTGGCCTACAGTTCAATTCAGAATAAGCTAATTTTTAACCATGGACCAAATTCAGCCAGGTAGTACACATCTTTAATCCCGGCACTTAGGAGGCAGAGGCTGTCAGCTCTCTTTGTGTTCAAGGGCATCAAGGTCTACAGAGAGGGTTCCAAGATAGTCAGAGTAACAGAGAGAAAGCCTGTCTTGAAAATCCAAGAAACTGGGGGCTGGAGAGATGGTTAAGAGCACTGACTGCTCTTCCAGAGGTCCCAAGTTCAATTCTCAGCAGCCACATGGTAGCTCACAACCATCTGTAATGGGATCCAATGCCCTCTTCTGGTGTGTGTGAAGACAGAAACAGTGTACTCACATACATAATAAAATAGATAAAATTTTATCTTAAAAAAAAAAAAAAAAAGAAAGCCAACCAACCAACAAGCAAAAGCAGAACCATGCACCAAATCCTGAGCTACTGCTTACCGACCAGGAAGTAGTAAGTACTACTCATATAAAACTGAAGTACTTACAGTGCTATATAACGTTTACCTAAGTAGTGACTTGTAAAAAGAAGATTTGAACTGAATTACTGATGTGAAAAGCATCTTGAAAGACAGAAAACAACACAAATTGAGGACAGTATATATGCATATCTATATATACAGGTGAAACAAACAAAACATACTTTTGTCCACATCATAACTCTGAGAGAAGAAACAAGAATGGTCAGCAGTTCATTTTGATAACCACCTCTTGTCTAATTCAACACTGAGAGGCTAGTGGGAGCAACAGACAGGTGAATTGACAGTTTAACTGCAAGCTGAGCAACAGCTGGCTCACTGACAAAAGAAAAACGACAGTACAAAGGAATATGCATTCATTTCCTACAGCTGTGCGAAAACTTACTGCAAACTAAGCAGCTTAAAACAATATCTATTTATTATCTAATTCCCTGGTTTAGGCAGGTATATGATTTAGGTAGGTATATTTTGCTGTAAGCCAGAGAGGGCTACATTCATATCTGAGGCTCGGCATCTCAGAGCTTTCTGGTTCTAGGGAGTATCGTTTCTCCTTAGTTACTGGTTAGAGATCACTGTTATAATCCTGAAGTCACCTATACTTTCTTGCCACATCCATGCTGGTGGCTACCTTCCAGGTGAGCAGACACATGTCTCTCCCTATGCTTCTTTTCCCTTTCCAGTCTACTATAAAGGAGTCTGCTCTGTCAATGTAATCATGGGAGTGCCCATTTATCACATAATGTAATCTAGTAAAAGGAGCTACCATCAGCAAGTTCTACTCAGAACCCAAGGGGAGGGAATACAAGGTGCACACACTAGGGAAGGGGAATCCCCGGGACTGTTCCAGGATTAAGCTTATGAGTACCGAATACAGGCCGGAACTTCTGAAAGCAAAGCAGGGAGAAGGTGACTGATGGAACAAGGATGGCTGAAGACATTTCTGTCTGAGAATGCAGAGAAGCTCTGGGCTTTGAAAATAAACTCAAAACAGTTAACTTCTCCAATTTAAAGACTCACAGTTGCCCAAAGGGAATGTGTGAACCTAAGAAACTAGGTAAATGGCTGTTGAGGCGACTGGCTATCTAGGTAAAAGAATGGAGGCAGGGAGGCAGTGGACAAGGAGGGGAGCTGGCAATGGAGAAAGGGGGAGTGAGTGCAAAGACAGGAGAATCAGCAGGTGCACACTTAGGAAGTTAGTCCTGCTGCTCAGCAGGAGCTCACCGGAGGGGTGGGGACAGTTATCCTGAAGAGTCTAGCAGTGGCCAGTTAAGGGAATCTTCTGAGAACTTAATTTTCAAGGTTAGGTGAGAAATTCTAATGAGCATATTTGATTTTGTATTTGATTTGTGAGATTCCCTTGGGGTGAAAATCTGTATTAAGCCACGACATAAAAGTTTTAACCTATTTTATAAATGTCACACATGACTTAATTTTTATTATTATATTACATATTAAATACACACAGATACGGAATAAAGCATAATAAATGCTACAGAATTCTAGATAATTATTATTGGTATATGAAGAAAGTAGCTAGCCATACACATTTTACAGAAGATGAGACTGTAGACAAACAACAGTTTACTCTATTGGGATCGAATGCCTACCTTTACTTCACCGCTTCCACCAGCCCTTAAAACATTCCTCCATCCTTGTTCCCTGGCCCTATTTATCCTCTCCAACTTTTGGGGAAAGAAAAATAAACAAAATACCATTTCAACTACTTAATATAAAACATGTAGAATACATTTAGCAGTAACATACAAATCAGTGTGCTTCCTTATATAAGGCATGTGTGGGAGGGGCAGATGCACTGTGGAGACATATCTTACCCGCTGCTTCTCTTGCCTCTTCACCTGCTCAGCCTTCAGGAACCTAATCTGTAACAGTTTCAGACATTTCTCAGAACCCGTTTCTTATCCTCTACAGCCAGGCAAAGGGAGAAACACAAGGCAAACAACTACCTGATCCTTTTGCTTCTTTTCTTTCTCAATAAATTCCAACCTTCTTTTTTTGGCTGCTTCCTTAAACAAAACGAGAATACTTATATCAATATGTACATATATATACATATATTTTAAAGACAGGGTTTCTCTGTGTAGCCTTGATTGTCCTGAACTTGCTTTGTAGAACTGGCTGTCCTCAAACTCTGAGGTCTGCCTGCCTCTGCCTCCAGAGGGCTGAAATTAAAGGTGTGCGCCACTACTGCCCAGCTCTATTAATAATCTCTACTTTGGGGGGCTGGAGAGATGGCTTAGCGGTTAAGAGTACTGATTGCTCTTCCAGCAGTCCTGAGTTCAATTCCCAGCACCCACATGGTGGCTTACAACCATCTGTAATGGGATCTGAGGGAAGGTATATCACATACATAAAATAAATAAATAAATCTTTAAAAAAAACTCTACTTTTTATATTTTCATTAAAAAAATACATCAACATAAGAGAGATACCAAAAGAAATAAGGAGACGTGAAATGAAGAAAGCAAAGATATTGTAAATATTTGAAAGAAACAAGATGGAAAGGCTCTATCTATAACAGGGATTCTCAACCTATGGGTCATGACCCCTGGGAAAATCAAATGACATTTTCACAGGGGTCACATATTAGATACTGCATTATGGTTCATAACAGTAGCAAAATTACATTAAGAAAGTAGCAGTGAAAATAATTTTATGGTTGGGTATCACCACAACATGAGGAACTGGATTAAAGAGTCAAAGCCATTAGGTTGAGAAGCACTGCTCTATAACATTAGTGGGTTTGCTGTTGTCTTAAGAACTATTTTTGAAAAGCTTTAAAATAAGCACACATGTATCTTTATACCTCAGACATTTTCTTCCTTTCTTCTCCAGAATTTATTTTCTTCACGGGAATTTGATGGGTCTGGACAAATAAAATAAAATAAAATAAAACTATGAATTAGATAAATTAGATAAGATACTCATTTGGAAATTACAAATTTGTGTAAGTTTAAAGTAGGAAAAGATAAAGCCAACACAGTCATAACTGTTTCAAATTTGCTGTACTACCTTTTGATATGCCTTTCACTAAGCAGACAGGTATACAGCCCTCAAAGAAATCATGAAAATGGGTTCCTCATCATCAACTAGTTTTGTTTTCACAACATATTGTAAAAATATTTTGATTTAATGATTTATTTAAAAATAATTTATAATCATTTTATTTAATAATATTTAAAATTTTAATATGTATTCAGTATATTTTATCGTGTATACTCCCAAATTCTCACCTCTAGCACTTTTTGTATCACCAAGCCCCACACAGTTTTGATCCATGTACACTCCATCCAATCTCTCCCCTCAATTCCACCTGGGTCCCCCTCAAAACACATACCTATTTCAATTTCCTCTCCTTTCTGTTTTCATAACTGAGTCTTATAACCCATATATGCCCAAAAGTGTGGGGCTAGCCAATGAATCACCAGCAACATATTAGGGGTACACACCCAAAGGAAAGTGACTCCCCTCCTCCAGCAGCGATCAAATTCAGGTTGTCAGACTTTGTTGTGAGCCCAAGAAGAAGGTGTTTAAGATGGCGGCATATTATCGATGGGTTATATGAGTTATTTGATATTCTCTATCGTCTTACATAGAGAGTATTTATGGGATAAAATGCCAAGTTGGCCCTCTGAAATCATCTGATTACTTTCAGAATGCTATTTCTGCACTGAAGAGATACACAGAAATACTGTACTAAAGAAATCGTATTGTTTTCTGCCACCTAAAAAACAAAACCAAAATTAAAGTGAGTCCACCGCTAACACATGCTCCTGCAGCTCCCTCTAGTGGCTTAGTGCCAGCAGCCTTAAAGAAATGCCTGCACCTCCAAGTAAAAATAGTCAGCCTCCAATAAACTACTGCAAATTTGAATGTAAAAGATATTTCATATTTTTTCAGGTAAATAGTTTTTTTAAGAAAAATAATTTAAAAATGAATCATTCAAGAAAAGTCAGCAATAGGCGCTTATTTAAAATCTCCCAGTCAGGCACTGTGCTGTGAGCTGACACCACCTCAGCTCTTCAGGAGAAAAGAGAGAGAGAGAGCAAGGGTTCTGGGAGATGAGGTGGCCATGGAAGCCTGCTGTAGAGAACTAAAATACTGTAAAACTTGCTGCTTCCTCTTAGTCTATATATGTGTTATGACACTTGACAAGTTTCCTATCTATATGATTGTTATGTTTTCACTTTTTTCTATGATTCTTTAAAATTTTCATAATTTTACTTCTATTCTCTTTTATTGCAGAATAAAATCATTTTCAGCACTGTAAGTGTGTGTTCTGTGTTATCAAGCAAATAGTCTCTGTTGTACAGTAAATTTGTGTTAGGTTAAATCTTTTAAAGATAAGTTATGGCACATCCCAAGGGGTGGTTACTATTTAGTTTTCAATGGGTTGGCTTAGAAAAATCAGGTTTATTTGCTTAAAAAAAATTTAGAAAGTGCTAGACTTGGTGGCACATGCCTTTAGACCCAACATCTGGGAGGCAGAGGCAAGATCTCTGTGAGTTCCAGACAAGGCTGGTCTACAAGGTGAGTTCTAGGACAGCCAAGGCTGTTACACACACCCAGTCTCAAAAATAACAAAACCAAAACACAATTTAAAAAGCGGTAAGCTTGCCTAAAACCCCAAAGCTGGCAGGTAGCCTTTGTCATCCGAGCCACTTTCTCCGTCACTCAGATTATGACGGGTGGGATATAACGTTCTGAATATCAGTACTAGGAATATGAAATTCCCACAGCATGCAGCTTGTGTCCATTGAATACTAACTGAAAATGAAGGAAGCATTATTAAATACACTTTATTTGAGTCCATCGGCTATACCAAAAAACCACATGGTTTATAGTCCTGGTCAAAAAGGGACCTTTTCCCATATTATTAATTCAGCCCCCATTTCCTTCTTTTTTACAGACTAGTGTATGGCCAAGAGGTAAAACTAGTCTATTTCAACAAGTTCACGCAAGTGTGTATTTCTTATTGATTTAAACACATAAGATTGTCTGCCCTCCCCCCAATGGTGGAGCTAGAGAAGATACCCAAGGAGCTGAAGGGGTCTGTAACCCTATAGGTGGAACAACAATATGAACTGACCAGTAACCCCTGAGCTCTTGTCTCTAGCTGCATATGTAGCAGAAGATGGCCTAGTCGGCCATCATTGTTAAGAGAGGCCCCTTGGTCTTGCAAACTTTATATGCCCCAGTACAGGGGAACGCCAGGGCCAAGAAGTGGGAGTGGGTGGATAGGGGAGCAGGGCGGGGGGAGGGTATAGGAAACTTTCGGGATAGCATTTGAAATGTAAATGAAGAAAGTATCTAATAAAAAAATATAACAACAACAACAAAAAGAATGTCTGCCCTCTTTTACCCATGGCCAATATGAGTTTTATTCCCCAAGAAATCAGACAAGCTATGCATGTCTATATTACAAGTGTTAAAAATGGGTTGCATGTGTAAATACTATTTAGAATAAATAGGTCTTGAAAATTATCTATGAAATAAATTTACTTTTAATTGATATTTTTAAAAATCTATAAAAAATGAAACATGTTTGTAAAGAAATTTTGGTATGGAATGTAAAATTTTTTAAAAGCATATTTGTAGCAGTGAAGTCAACTTAACTGATTTCATAGCAATAGATTATAATGCAATCCTGATGATAACAAGTGAAATACTTAGAATTTTCTTAAAGAAAGGCATTGTTTGGATACTGAAAACATGTTTCTCCCTTCTTTTATTTTTTAAAGTTGTTAAAAGCACAGTAAGTCAATCTCAAATTTATCAAAATACTTCATGGAAAAAAATGACATGATTATACTAAAATAACTTCAAATACCAATGTGCTTCCCTAGAAACCAAATTGTTATCACCCAAATTATCTATGTATGCAAAAATCTCTTTCAAAAGTTGTTTTTTACTTATTACTTCACTCTAAATCATCATCTACACAAAAGCCAGGCTTTCCAATGTTTATTTGTAACCTTAGAAGCTGTGGGCCAGTAACCTAGTCAAAATAGTGAGTTTCTGGCTTTCTGAGAGATCCTGTCTCAAGAAATAAAGTGTAGAGGAACAGAGGTACCTGAAGTTGAAGGCTGGCTACCACGTACACACACACATTACACACAGCACATACACACATACATTATATGCCACACACATGAAGGAACATCTCAAAGAACACTGGTTTATTTGTGCCTTGAAGTCGGGGTTTTATTTGTCCTTTCATCCTATTTAGAATAGTTAGAAAATAAAGGGCATTGCTATCCTGGTAGGAATTGAACTCATTCAATCGTTTATTCATTTAAAAAAAAACTGAGAAAATTGCAATTTTGTGCAAACATGTATAAAATTGCCCCAAAAGATGTCATTCTAATATACATGGCATTAAAAGGATATACACAACGTACTGAAGAAGTTCTGATAAGTAAATTTGTTCTATTTTTTTGTTGGGAGGGGCAAAAGACACAATGAGGAAAAAAATGAAAAAGGTCTGTGGAAAAGAGTATTAGCATATTTATAACATCTCTATCCTTTCGATCACTGGGAAACTTTAAACAAACTTTAAATGCCACTGCTGCCAATGTGACAGTGTCCCTGGCCATGATGCCAGCATCCTATTTATTAATCTAGAAGGGAAAGCTAGAACACTCATCGTAAACAGGTGGCTCCTGTAGGCTTCTGTTCCCTCAAGGGATTTTACTGTTTCCATAGTAAAATGATAAGAGATGAGGACATAAGTATTTTACCCAGCAAGGGCTTATAAGAAAACTGTGCGATACTGAAGGGACTTGAGCCTACAAAAGACAAAGAAAAAACACTCAAAAGGAGGGGAGGGAACAGATCAAACAAGAGAGAGGACAACATGCTTACAGGGCATGGTCAGTAACTGTTGAGAGGCCCACTTAGCTGCTATGCTGAATCTAGGAGCAGGAAAGGTGGAATCCTCAAAGTTCCCTATCACCTAAGCGCAAGCACGGAATTTACATGGCAGAACTTTGGACATGGATCTAGTATATACATTTTTACTTCCATGAGCCTGTTTCTAATCTAATAATTTCAATTTCTAGATTATAATAGGAAGTTAAAGAGATTTTATTAAGTTTTAGTGTCTTTAGCTACTAATAATCCTAGCAAGTTATGGGTCTTTTCTAACTAAAATAATAATAATAATAATAATAATAATGAAAATTCTTTTTTATGATTGATTTTATTATAATATTCTCTAGTGTGATCAAGTAAGTTTACTATTATCATTTTTCTTTCCAGTTTTTTCTCAATACTCATGAACTTGCTACAAATGACAAGGACAGGAGAGACAGCTCAGTAGTTAAAAGAGCACATTTGATGCTCTTCCATAGGACCTTCTTTCAAGTCCCATCACCCACACTGTGGCTCACAACCATTTGTAATTCTAGTCTCAGGAGATCCAATGCAGTTTTCTGGTCTTCATGGGCACTGTATATGTAGCAAAGCACAAACATACATGCAGGCAAAACAATCATACACATAAAAGTAAAAATAAAATCTTAATAAAAGTACAAATAAAGAGAAGATGATTTTTCTAACGTGAGTTTCACTAAAATGTTGGATATCAGTTCTTTGAAAAAAAGTAAGGCTTCAAAGTGACTTGATACCTAAGTTATCATTAATTCACTTATTCAATAAATATTTATGGAAAGCTTATTACAGGTCAGGATATATTTTCAGTGGCAATTTATGGTGACCAATATAAAACCTTCATACTCCTGAGGTTTATACACAGAGATAAGAGAAATACTATTACTAAACAAAAAAGCATTTGATAATAATAATGTGGAGACAGACAAAGCACAGTCGCTTCCCAGCGTAGTTTATGAATGTGGGAAAGGGATGGCTATTATTGATACGGTATAATCACAAAGTGAGTAGTGAACACACTGTCTTTAGTTATCTTTTATTGTTCTTTTCTAATAGTGTGATAAAACTCCATGAACAAGGCATCTTAGAAAGTGTCTAATTTGGCTAATGGTTTCAGAGTGTGTGAGTCCACAATGACATGAACAGAGATAGAGTGCAGAACAACAGAGACCTCACATCTTGGTGCACAACCTAGAGGCAGAGAGAGAACACTGGAAATCACATGAGACTTTTGAAACCTCAGAACCTGTCCCCAGAGAAACAGCTCTTCCAACAAGGCCATCCATCCTAAACCTTTCCAAGCAGTCCTACCCACCGCGGACAGAATTCACATACATGTACCTATGGTAGCCATTCTCAGTCAAATTATCACAGCTATGGAAGAAAACAGCAAGAAAAAAACTCATACTTTTTCAAGCAGCACTGAGCATGTTGATAATAAAATAATGGTTTAGCTCAGGGCTGCCATCCACCAGCATGGAAGAAGTAGAAGATGAGGCTCTGAGAGGTCAGAAGGCTGTCAGAGGACGCTGAGGAGCATCCCATTGCCCAGAGGCTGCTGACTGAGATGAAAAACTGAGCTTCACTCTAACACAGTGGTCAGTCTTCTCAGCCCTCAACCCATGGAAGCAGAAAACCAGCTAGGACATCATTACCTATGTGAGAACAAAAGTGGCTAGAACCAAATAGGAAGAAGTGATAAGAAACAACTCAATATGTTGTGAAAGCGTTGCTGAGAGCACACAGTACTAAAAGAGCACTCAGTGATGACTACCAGTAGTTTTGGAACAATTGGAAGGATAGAGTTGATGTTTACAAGAATAAGGATATTGCCGGGCCTGGTGGCGCAGGCCTTTAATCCCAGCACTCGGGAGGCAGAGGCAGGCGGATTTCTGAGTTCGAGGCCAGCCTGGTCTACCAAGTGAGTTC
>NC_034608.1:76107362-76113437 GCF_900095145.1 Mus pahari | reverse complement strand
GAGAGGAGAGGAGAGGAGAGGAGAGATCAGTAATATTGAAGTGTGACGATTAGGGTATAATCAGAGCCTTAGAGAATTTAAAGATCAAGAAATAGGAAGGTCTTCAGTTCTGGCTTTCTTTTGATGACCAGAGAGAAAAGGATGTGATGGCACTGGTTCATAGTTGAAAAAATAAAACAGATAAAGGCAGCATGCCAGCTACATTGCCCTTGTATACAGCCCTGCTTCCACTACCACAGCCAGGCATGCTAACAATTTCCTTTGCTCACTAGCACAGTAGCAGATGATGAAGGCAACACTACCGAAGGAACAAGTGTCTCTCCTGCTCAGTGTTACTTGTCTGTTAGTGCAGCATGTGGGAAGACACTGGGTCACTCACTCCTGCAGGTACCTTGCAAACATTGGGCCTATACCCTGTCAGTTTCCAGCTGAATTTCAGCAGTGCCACAAAGATAGCTTCCTCCAGATACCTGCTGGTTTCCAATCAGCTCTAAGATTTTGATTTATTTGACTGTGAATTCTGAAATACACAAATGTCCTACTATTTTACAACAATAGTAAAGGTACTTACTTCTATGCATCCAATCAAATGTTCAAGAAGGACTTCATTTAAAAAGCTACTTTTTATTACACTGGTTGTTTACTCAATGTATCTACTTAATGGCTGTCCAATGCTTCTATAAGGCTCCCAATAGAGAGGACGGATGAAGTAGAACAACTTTCCTTAGTAAGTTATCTTGATACTCTGAGTATCAAGACAACTCATGGAGCTGTTATTGAATGGGGTCATGCTGAACTTGATACCAAGCAGTTTGTAAAAGGATCTTACCTGTTTATGTTTTGGGGGAGGTTTTTTCTCAAGTAACTTTTTATCTCCATACTTCTTATATGTTAAAGGCACTCCGTATTTAGCAGCGGGCTTTGTGATTTTCTGAGCAGGGACAAAAGAACTGACACCTTGTCCTGATGCTGGTCTTTTACCTACATGAAAAGACAAGCAATTCTTTTCTAATAATTCTTTACATTGAACCTTTAGTGCCAAAGTCTTCAAGAATGGTACTTTTTCATTTTCATTTTAACAAATACCAAATTTTTTTTTTTTAAAAAAGAGTATTCTAAGCTAATGCTTTCGGGAAGGTAGCTCCATAGGCAAGCTCTTGCTTCACAGGCATGAAGACTGAGTTGGATCCTTAGCACACATATAAAACTGCCAGCAGTGATGGTGTGACATTATAGTCTCATTAGTAGGGAAGCAGAGAACAGCAGAGCCCTAGGGCATGCTGGCCAGCCGGTATAACCTAATGGTTAGCTCTACAACAAGGAAGGATATTTCTGAGGATGATCCCTAAAGTTGTTCTTTGGCATACACATAGGTTCACTATGTACCTGTACCTGCACCCTTTCACATACATAAGCATTCTCTCTCCTCTCTCTCTCTCTCTCTCTCTCTCTCTCTCTCTCTCTCTCTCTCTCTCACACACACACACACACACACACACACACACACCTCTGTGAGGCATAGTAGCAATTATCTGTGAATATATTAAAAAATCGAGTTCTCTGGATAAATTGTACAGTAGAATATATATGTGTGTGCATGTGTGTATATATACATATATATATATATATATATATATATATATATATATATATATATATATATATGTGTGTGTGTGTGTGTGTGTGTGTGTGTAAAACATATCCTATGAAGCTGTCACAAGAACTGAATAACCTAAGACCCCCCACCTCAAAGTTCCAGAAAATAAACTTCAATTTTAAAAACTGCAAGTCAAATAGTCTGTACCCCCATCCCTACTCCAAATCCTTTCTTGCCTCCTGTTTTCCGCCTCTGTAAAGTTCCCCCGGGTTAGGCTCCCCCACAGCCTAAGGAGCTACTTTCTTTCTTTTCCAGCCCACTCTGTAACTCAGGAGTTTTAGTATGTACTAATATAATTTAAATCAATCTCTTCCAAAAAGTATTCCTTTTTACAAGGAGAAAGAAAAAAATTAAATGGTAGTTCACAATGAAAAGCTAATATTAAATTCATCTTCAAAGAAAAATTTATTAGAAAATGTTCACTATATTATTCTGTGTTTAAAACTGTTTATAATATAGTCTTATTCAAACTCATTGAGCATGTTATGACAAGAAAATATATCAAAACATGAAAGTACTTATTAAAATTGGAATAATGTTTCTTCTAAAAAATTCTTTATAAGCACACATTAGTCACACAATGTAGTCAACTTTTATGAAACTGTGCTGGCCAGTTTTATGCCACCTTGACACAAGCTAGAGTGATTTTTGGGAAAGGGAATCTCAACTGAAAAAACTGTTCCCACAAGACTGGGCTGTGGGTAAGCAATGTGTCCATACATGTACCGTCTCACACATGAGTACACACACCCACACCTCTATGGGGCATAGTAGCAGCTATCTGTGAATATATCAAAAAAAATGAGTTCTCTAGATATAGTAGAAGAATGGCCAATCAAATGGTCAAAATTGAAATAAAACTTACCTTTAGTAAAATAGTTGACCTCTCAATAATTTACTTTTAAAAATTTAGAATATAAAATATTTCTTAAAGAAAAATGTTTTATATAATGATTTACACCTTAGTGAGACATATTTTAGACAATGTTCTCAAAATTCAACTAAGCTTTGATAAAGATTTAAGTTAGATTTCATCTAAATAAGACAGCAAATAAAACTTTGTTAATAATAATTATTGTATATACTATATAAGAAATTTAATATTTAGATTAAATTTATTCTAAAACCATTCCAATTTGTTTTCTTTATCTATTTGTAGCATATCTAGTCTTGAGTATTACAAACAGAGGAAAAGTTTCATGTGAAATGTAATTTACCTGGGAGAGGCTGTGGTCCAAACTTTGAAAATGTTTTTAGACAAAATTCTTCTGCAATAAGCTTAGATTAAAAGAGAAGAAAATGTTAGAAAAGATATCTCTTCTGAGTGTGGTGATGCACACCTTTAGCAGCAGAACTCTGAAGGAAGAGCAGGTAGAGCTCTATGAGTTCGAGGCCAGCCTAGTATATTGAATTCCAGAACAACCAGTGCTATATAGTTAGACCCTGCCTTGAAAAAAATAAAAACAACAAAACCCAAAAACAACAACAACAACAACAAAATAAATAAATTAAAAATGAAGTACAAAGCTAAACAAAGAATTCTCAACAGAGACATCTTGAATGGCCAAGAAACACTTAAAGAAATGTTCAAA
Organism: Mus pahari; assembly: GCF_900095145.1. Lineage (NCBI taxonomy): Eukaryota > Metazoa > Chordata > Mammalia > Rodentia > Muridae > Mus > Mus pahari. The sequence goes on along the minus strand of NC_034608.1, from coordinate 76,110,188 downwards.
GTCCTTAGTCATCAGAGAAATGCAAATCAAAATAACTCTGAGATTCCACCTTACACCAGCCAGAATGGCTATGATATAAGGTGGGGGTGGGGGGGAGAGTATAGGGGACTTTTGGGATAGCATTTGTGTAAATGAAGAAAATATCTAATAAAATAAATTAAAACAAAACAAAACAAAATGATAGCAATGCTGTCAAGGATGTAGAACAAGGGGAGCACTCTTCCATTGCTAGTGGGAGTGAAAACTTGTACAACTTTTGAAATCAATTTGGCTATTTCTCAGAAAACTAAGAAGACTTCTACCTCAAGACCCAGCTATACCATCCCTGGTCATATACCCAAAAGATGCCCCACTTTACCACGGGGACACTTGGTCAACTATGTCCATAGCAGCTTTATTTGTAATAGCCAGCAACTAGAAACAACCTAGATGTCCCTCAATTAAAGAATGGATAAAGAAAATGTGGTACATATACATAATTATCAGCTATTTAAAACAAATTATGAATTTTGCAGGCAAATGGATGAAACTTGAGGATATCATCCTGAGTGAGGTAAACCAGACCCAAATGGACATGCATGGTATGTACTCACTTATGAGTGGACATTAGCCATAAACTACAGGTACCATGCCATACTCCACAGAAACTAAGACGCTAACCAAGAAGGAAGGCCCAATTGGGGATGCTTGAATCTCACTTAGAAGGGAGAATAAAATAGTCATAGGAGGCAGAGGGAAGGAGGGAACTGGCTGGGAGAGGGGATGGGGGTGTTTCAGATCAGGTGTGGGGAAGGACAGAAGAGTGGGGGTGGGGAGGAAGGGAGCATCTCAAGGACATGCCAGAGACCTGAGAAAGGGGAGGCACCCAAGAATCAATGGGGGCGACCTTAGCTGTTATTCAAAGCATGGGATGTAGAACTTGAAGAGGCCATCCCCTGTCGCAAGGTAAGAACCAGAGTGGAGCAATAGGAACATCGACCCATCCACAAAACTTTCAACTCAAAAATCTATCCTGTCTACAAGACATGTAGGAACAGGAGATAGGGCAGAGACTGGGAGAACGGCCAAGCAAAAAGTGGCTCAACTAGAGACCCATCCCATGAACAAGCACCAATCCCTGACACTACTAGTGATACGCTTATGCTTGCAGCCAGGAGTCTAGCAAAGCTGTCCCCTGAGAGACTCTACCCAGGAGCTGACTCAGAGGGATGCAGAGACCCACAAACAGTGGATGGAGCTTGGGGACTCCTATGGAACAGGTGGGGAAAGGACTGAGGGCCTTCCAAGGGGATAGGAACTCCACAGGAAGACCAACAGAGTCAGCTTAACCTGGACCCTTGGGGGCTCTTAGAGACTAAGCCACAAACTGAAGAGCATGCACGGGCTGGACCTAGGCCTCCCCGCACATATGTAGTAGATATGCAGCTTGGTCTTCGTGTGGGGCCTGAACAAATGGAGTGGGGGGCTGTCCCAAAAGCTGTTGCCTTTTGTTGGACATGTTCTTCTAGCTGGGCTGCCTTGTCTAGCCTCAGTAGGAGAGGATGCATCTAGCCTTGTAGAGACTTGATGTGCCAGGGTAGGGAGATACCTGGGGGCGGGGGTGCTGTAGGGGGGCCTCCACCACCTCAGAGGAGAAAGGGGGGATGAGGAAAGGACTGTGGGAGGGGGAAACTGAGAGGGAGGAGGAATTGTGGGAGAGAGTGACTAGGGATGAGGGCAGTAATTGATATATAAAGTGAGTAAATTAAAAAAAGAAATTTTAAAAAGATAGTTCATAACAATAATTTAAAAATCAATAAATAAAATAAATGAAATCTGTTTCCTAAACAAAGAAAAAAAGCTACCCATCAGTCACAATGTATTTCTCTTCAATCACAAATGTCGCTAAATTGATAAAAATCCAGTAATGCAGCCAGCAAACTCTTCTCTTGCTAACTGCTTACCCCCGCTAACCTTACTGATGCATTTTTATTACTTCTCCAGTCTTCCATTCTCAAACTAGACTAATACACAGCACATGTTACTTGCCTTTTTCGTATCTTAGCAACTTAACAAAAACTTCATCTGTGGAGGGACCGCTGAGTTCTATATGCAGCCACAGTCTCATTTATATCAAAAGTGTTCAATATCACTTCAAAAGATGCTCTCTTGGAAATGCCATTTAAGTTTACTGTGAATCAACTTAACAAATGACATGAGTGACACTCATCTGCAAACATGTCACTGGATAGTACACATAAATTTTCTGGCTCTGCCTCAGTCACTGAGGCTGAGAAGGTAGTGAATGAACCCAGCAAATTCCTCTAGGAGACTGTGTGTTCTGTATTTGAGAATTAGGGCTGCAGAAGACAAACATGAGCAGAAGTCTGGTTCAAAGACAATTCAGGGTACATATGTGAGAACAAGTTCTCTTCTGAACACAGGCATTTTTTCCCGTTTTTTAGAAAAACAGAGGCACCTGTTCTGTGTCCTGACTCAAGGGCTCCACATGCTCGGGGAACTACTCGACCAATAACCTGCATCCTGGGTGCTCTTCACAGCCTGCCAACCCTACTTTTGAGATACGGACTCCATAAATTGGCTAGGCTTGCCTTAAACAAGATCTTTCTTGCCTCAAGACCTCCCAAGCAGCTGAGATTATAGGATTTTTGTAGTATCCTAGGCCTGGTCAATGGGTATTTTATGATCTCCAATTTGCCCTCAATATGAGTGGATCTTCACTTGGGAGGCAGAGGCAGGTGGATTTCTGAGTTCGAGGCCAGCCTGGTCTACAGAGTGAGATCCAGGACAGCCAGGGCTACACAGAGAAACCCTGTCTCGAAAAAC
>NC_034608.1:76088535-76107317 GCF_900095145.1 Mus pahari | reverse complement strand
AAAAAAAAAAAAAAAAAAAAAAAAAAAAAAAAAAAAAAAAAAAAAAAAAAACCCACAAAAAAACCCCAAAAATAAAATGTGGATTTTTCTGTTCTATGTAAATGTTCATATAAATTGAAAGACGAAATATACAGAACTCAAGAAGGTCCTGGAATACCATGTGAATGTTGTCCATTACCAGCATGTGGCTATCTGAATTAAAAGCTTACTTATCATTGAAAGCTTAAAACTTAGTTCTTTAGTCACAGCAGTCACATTCCACGTGTTCAACAGGTGATCAAAAGCTGTGGTGTTGGACTATTCAGATACGGCAGACTCTTCCTCAGACACCTATAATGGACAAAAACTGTACTCCTAATGAGTCAAAGCCCACCCCTAATTTGTGAAGCCACATGCAGGAAACTGCTAATAAGGTGTGCAAGGATGAGAACTGGGCCCCACAAATTTTGGCTAATGGTAACGAAAGAACTATTGTCTTGAAAGTAAAAGTAGTCTTGTAATCCAGAAATTCACAAGCCTGAAGCAGAAGGATCATAGGTTTGCAGTGAGCGGGGCTACATGATAAGAAAACATAAATTTGTGCAATCTATCTATCTATGGAACAAAATGCGAGATTTTGTAAATCCAAGTTGTGGTTAAATACCAGTAAGGAAAGGGTGAAATATATCAAGCACATGTTGTTAGATACTCTATGTATTATTAATCATAATCTGCCTCCCTTTTGAACAGTATGTTGGGTAACTGTGGCTTTAACATTTCCCCTTTCATTGCTAGGAAGGTGAACTGTAGAGCTGTAGTCTTGAGACTAAGCTCTAACTACACTGGCAAGGAGGTAGCTTCAATAAGACTAAATGAAGCCTTTGTTTCATATCTGGTTGCTGCCAAAAAATAACAGTACACTACATCTAAACAGCCTTTGAAAGAATTATTTTTAACAAAGAAGTCTTGTAAAACACCACATTTCAGAAATTCTTGCCATTTTTTATACAAGTAATCTTTGACTTCCAAAGTTTAGTTAGCTAAATGAACATCTCTTGTTTTCTGAATAGTATTTGTTCTCTGGAATGTTCTGTTAAACCAGAAGCATATATAAGCTATATGATTATGCTTTTGCTACCTATCTTACTTACAAAAGAATTCAATGTAGATTAAATTAATATAGGCCACTATAAACATGAAAAGTCAAATAATTTCAATTTTAGGTGATCACATTCGAGTAATTGATTGCATTTGATCTGACAAATTTTTTATAAAACCTACAAAATAAATTATTTCCACAAATATTTGTTTTGCACCTGTGTTGAACACTAGAGGAAAGATTATGCAATACAGCAATACAGTATATGCATTTATATATGCCCATATAAGCATAGTTTCCAATCCCCTGGTCTCAATATAGTATATGCATTTATATATGCCCATATAACCATAGTTTCCAATCTCCTTGTCAAAGACAACCATAATCGTGTAAATTTTGTTGATATATGTACCTAGTGTAATCAATTATATGTTGATAATGCATATTAATGACTTTGAGCAATATGTACTAGACAGAAAGCATTGTAGTACATTATTGTTTAATTCTTGCAGCCACCCCACAATACTGGTATACCTCTGAGCTCATGGCTTACAGGTAAGAGGTAAGAAACGTGATGCACAGAAAGGTTTAATAATGTCAGTTATAAACAGTGGGAAAGGAAAGGGCACCACCAATGCAGGCTGAGGAGGGCATCCCAGCCCAGCTCTGTGGTGATCACTACAGTTCCTGTGCTAGGTACCAGAACCTGACCGTTTAACTTCGGGTGTAACGTGACACATACCTGAGGTGAGAGAAACTTTTCAATCCGTTTAGCTAGAAAACCTTTCTCCAATATGGAGTTGACTGATGGTCTATCCCTAGGATTTCTTTTAAATAACTGAGAGAGCAAGCTGCGGAGATCATAGGAGTAATGTAGAGACACAGGAGGAAAGGACCCAGAGATTATCTTCAGTACCAGGTTTTTCATGTTTCCAGCTTCAAACTAAAATCCAGAAAATAAATGCACATTTATAAAACAGATAGAAAACAGGAATGGGGAATATCAGTAATGAGCAACAGTTCTTTTTTCATTAATACAGAATAGAAATGCAATCCTCTCCTAAGTAATGCAATTAGTATACTTTTTGTAAACTTTACTTAATTACCTATAATTTTAAAAGACTGCTTTCAAAAAAGTAAAATAATATAATTTGTTATAAAAGTAAAATCTAAGTGTTTATGCAACATGCCAAGAGGTAAACTGTAAATATTAATATTTTACAAGATGCAACAATAATCAAGATGATAAACAGTTATGCAACCAAATAGACTTCATGTAAGACCTAGCTTCCTCTGCCTCTGCTCTAACAACAAGAAGCAATAAATAAACTACTGAGCAAAAACCATTTGAGCGACATAAGTAAAGATGTAAGAGAACTCCTAACTGCTTAATTCTTAGGCCATGTCCATCATTATTGCAAGAGGTGAGGCTTGCCAAAGAATAATCAATCCAACGGGGGTTGGGGGTGAGCAATATTAATAGGAAGGTATGTGTTTTAGGTTTGTGTAAACACAAAATAAACTGTAAGTCAAATAAAAAGAATACACAGGTGGGACAGTTCAAAATCTAAAGACTTCATGAAATGGGAAAATGCAATGAACCAATAGTTCTCAAAAGAGTATGTACCAATGGCCACTAAAGACATAAAAAATGTTTAATACTATTAGCCACCAGGGAAATGCAAATCAAAAGTATATTGGGATTTCAATCCTAGTCAGAATGGCTATCAGTGAGAAAACAACAAATGCTGTTAGGCCAGGGACTCTCATATGCTATTGGTAGGAATGTCTATTAAGTCTAGCCTCCATGGATATCACATACAGTTTCCTAAAAAAATAAAAATGCAACTAGCGTATAGTTTAGCAATAATAACCCTGGGAATATACCTCAAATAATCTACTTAGGCATAATAAAGACATACTTATTCCTCAAAAGTGAAACTCTGGAATTAGCCTTAGTGTATGTCAACAGATGTCCCTCAACAGAGGACTGGATACAGAAAATGGTACATTTACACAATGGAGTACTACTCAGCTATTAAAAACAATGAATCATGAAATTCTTAGGCAAATAGATGGAACTAGAAAATATCATCCTGAGTGAGGTAACCCAATCACAAAAGGACACACATGGTGTGCACTCACTGATAAGTGGATATTAGCCAGAAGCTCAAGATGCCCAAGAAACAATTCACAGACCACATGAAGCTCAAGAAGAAGGAAGATCAAAGTGTAGATACTTCAGTCCCTCTTAGAAAAGGGAGAACAAAATACCCATGGAAGGAGTTACAGAGACAAGGTGTGGAGCAGAGACTGAAGGAAAGGCCATCCAGAGACTGCCCCATCTGGGGATCCATCCCATATACAGTCACCAAACCCAGACATTATTGCATATACCAACAAGATTTTGCTGACAGAAGCCTGATATACCTGTCTCTTGAGAGGCTCTGCCAGTGCCTGACAAATACAGGATGCTTTCTGCCAACCACTGGACTGAGCACAGGGTCCCCAATGGAGGAGCTAGAAAAAGGACCCAAGGAGCTGAAGGGGTTTGCAGCCCCATAGGATGAACAACAATATGAACTAACCAGTACCCCCAGAGCTCTCAGGAACTAAACCACCAACCAAAGAAAACACATGGTGGGACCCATGGCTCCAGCTGCATATGTAGCAGAGGATGGCCTTGTGGATTATCAATGGGAGGAGAGGCCCTTGGTCCTGTGAAGGTTCTATGCCCCAGTATAGGGGAATGCCAGGGTCAGGAATTGGGAGTGGGTGGGTTGTTGAGCAGGTGGAGGGGGGAAGGGGATAGGGGGTTTTTGGAGGGGAAACCAGGAAAAGGAATAACATTTGAAATGTAAATAAAGAAAATATCTAATTAAAAAATTAAATTAATTAAAAAAAAAAGACTATGTACAGAAAGGGAGGAGATCACAAAGCCCCAGCCTAGCTGAAGAACCACTGCCAGTTGATGGCTGCTGAAAGACAGAAAGTCAGTTTTCTATAGGGCTATGCCCCTGTGGCAGATCAATCAAGCTCCAGTGAATGGCCTCACATATATGTACGAATGCATCACTAACTGGACTTAGTAAGTTAATTAAAATGAAAAGAAAATAAGAGAGCCTGAACTTGGGAGGGAAATTGAGAGGTGGATTTGAGAGAAATCATGGAGGGAGTGGGGAGCAGACACAATCAAAATAAACTGCATGGATGTATGGGATTCTCAAAGCATAAATTATATTTAAAACAATATGCACAAATACACAACACATTTCATTCAGGTATAATGAAATTATATTATTTGAAAGAAAATATATGCAAGTGCAGATGTTATATTAAGTAAAATAAGAAAAACTTAAAAGAAATATATTGTATGTTTTTTCCACAAGCACAAACTAGGTTTCTCTGTCTTTGTCTCTGTCTCTCTCCTATACACTAACACAAATACACACACAGACACACACAGACACACAGACACACACAGACACACAGACACACACACACACACACACACCGCACACACACAGAAGCTGATGCAAAACTGGGAAGTTAGAGGTCTAGCTGAGTGGGGAAGAAGGAAAAGGGCAGGTAAGGGAAGGTGAGTGTGGTCAAGGTAAATCATATTCTTCTTGGATAACATGTCTGTTTTAGAGGCCTATGCAAGTCTACATGGGATTGAACTCAATTTGAAGATCAAACTAGTAAAAATCTTGTAGTAATCCCCATGTCTCTGTTTCTCAAGGGCTGAGATTATATGTGTGTGCCAAAAAGATGCAATGTCATTTTATGAGTTAATTTTATATACTTACACATTGCCCTGTGGAGGGATATTCAGGTAGATTTTCATTTTTCTCCTATTAAAAAATTAAATGAGTCTTCAACTACCTATTTAAAGGATGCTTTTTTTTTTCCTATGAAAGTGACACATATATCCATGGTTTCAAATGTCTAACACAAGAATGAAACTCTGCTGGAGTCTAAGAAATCACTTTGCAAATTTTGGTAGCAACTTTTGCTCCTACCAGAAAAAGTGTTTTTCTTTTAGCCTTCTACTCCATCTTAATTTTATTAGTTGATAGTACATGAAATAATACATCATTAATTTTAACTTGCAAGGTAGTAATTATTTGATTGAAGAAGCATCTTTTGTAAGTTCCGTTAGTTTTTTTTCTTTTTTTAATTATATATTTTCTTTATTTACATTTCAAATGTTATCCCCTTTCCTAATTTCTCCTCCAAAAATACCCTATCCTCTCCCCGCGCTCCCCCTGCTCCCCAACCCACCCACTGTGCTATATAGAAAACTAAATTTAACAAAAGTACTAGGGTTTAATGTATCATCATTACAGATATAAAAACCAATATCTTGAATTATAAAGTGATATAGTTTAGCATATGATAGCATATATATATATATATATATATATATATATATATATATATATATATATATATATAGAGAGAGAGAGAGAGAGAGAGAGAGAGATTGAGGGGGGCTTGGAAATATAAGTAATATTTACATATATTACTTGATATGGTGACACTTTGACTTCAGAATAGTGCTTATTTCTGAAAAGAAGAAAGAAATAATAGGAAGTAGGGTCTTAGCTATATCTGCAACATCATATTATTTTTATCAAGTAATATCTGGAATACATATGGCAATCTATCAGCTTTACTTAAATCCATGTTTCTACCATTGAATTAAGTCTCTTGTATGTATTTTAAATATTTAATATTTAAAATTAAAAGTTAAATGGAAATAATATATTATCTTTAATTGCACACCTATACTCATTCTATTTTCACATAAAATGACATTAGACATGAAATCCCATATCTTTTATACATGTATTTAATGTGCATGAGTTCATTTATATAGTAAATACCATGTTGTGCATTTTGCACACAAATAAATAGAAGCAAAAGAAAAAAAGATGAAATGTCATTAGAAATCCATAACTGTGTGCAATGATATACACAAATAAGATTATAGATTTTATATTAGGAAAATAATTAGCTTTGATATTTCTGTTAAATAACAGAACAGTTGTACTAATCTTGCTGTTCTCAATATACACATCAAGAAAACAAAACGTCTACGATAAGTTATGTCAATTATAAAAAAGCAGTCCTAAATAAATGTTAAGCTCTCCTAGAAGATTCAAAACTTATTTCATTCTGTTTGTAAAAATGTAAGTCCGTTCAATCTTGTAGAAACATATTAGGGAAAAAATTAACACAATATAGTAGAAGTTCATACAGGCAGATATTTAAAAAACAGAGAAGCAAGAGAGAAGGTTTGGCAATTCAAGGGATTTCTGTTCTTCCAGAGAACCGTAGTTTGGTTCTGGGCATCCGTATCAGGTAGCTCAGGACCATCCTCAGATGCACTCTTCTGACCTCCGATGCTATCTATTTTCATGTGGCAAGCATGCACATTTATATAAATATGAGAATATCTCAACAAACAATAAAAAAGACAGACTTCAAATAATATTGAACAGTAAGAGCAGGCTATAAGGCGGCTTACATAATATAAGCAAACTCTTGAAGAAGAGCACTTCGATTTGTAAATTAAGTTAGAATAAAGCTTAGAAGAAAGCATCAGATATAAGCAGTTGTTTCTTGTTAGTTTTGCGTATGGTACTTATTTCCTGCTTTATAATTTTACGTATTTTCTGAAATTTTCTCTTGAGATGAAAATACAGCATTGTTTCATCAGGAAAGGAAACATGCTTTAAAAAGAGGACAAAAAAAAATGAAAAAGTTATTACAATTAAATATATTTTGAAAGAAATCTCCCTCTTGGTATATTTCGTACTATTTAAAAAATGTGTTAATGGTGAAAATTATAAATAATGTAAGTATACTTAATGTGACAGAATGCCTGGATAAGAGGCTGAGAAGATATTCAGTTGGTAGAGTGCGGGCTATGTAAACACAGAGATGCGATTTTAGAACCACAGAACACATATAAAAGATGGCTGGTTCTGTCCTCTCCAGAGGCATAGGATGTGGGTGGAGGCAGGTGGATCCCTAAAGTTCACAAAAAGGTTCTCTGAACGTGTCTCAAAAAATGAAGACGACGAGCCATCAAGGAAAGGCTCTACACATTGACCGTGGAGTACCTTGGGGACCTTCAACCTCACACACAACACATGTGCACACTTCCACACTGTGAAGCACATGCATCACTCCCAACACCACACACACACACACACACATACATACACACACACACACACACACACACACACACACACACACACACACACACACAGAGTTACTGTTTCTCTTGTCTATATTGGCAGCTTATTTTTTAATAAAAACAACTCTGGTTGTCACAGTAAGTAAAAATTTTTAAATAACTTCCAGCAACAAACTCAAAGCATTTCAATGCTTTGAATTTAGTTTTTTCCTTTATTTTTCAGCCAGAATCTGCATATGTTTCAGTGGATAGCCTTGTTAGGCTCAATGGGAGGAGAGGTCCTTGGTCCTATGAAGGCTCAATAGATGCTGCAATGTAGGGGAACCAAGGGTGGGGAGGCCTGGAGGAATATCCTCATAGAGGCAGGAGGAGGGAGAATGGACTTCCGGGGAGGTGGGGGGACTGGGTAAGGGGATAACACTCGAAATATAAATTAAAAAAAAATATTAAAAAAGAAAAATGTCTGTGGAAAAAGCACAAAATATAACAGCAAATATATAATAAGAATAAACCAGTTTAAAATTGCACTTTAGAAAACCAAACTTCTAATCTGAGTTATCTGAAAGACACTACAACTTTAAAAGCATCACAGCTTATACTTACTGCATGTTTAAGTGTACACAACTCATAAAGGACACAGCCCAAAGCCCAAATGTCACTGTGAAGACAAAAGTGAGAAATTTCCTCTTAATATCAGAATATAATTATTTATTTATTTAATCATTTAAAGTAAACAAATAGTATGGAAGAACTTGGGGGGAACATATGTGCTCTATAAATTATTTTTTACCTTCAAATTTCAAACTAGATAATAAAAGTGGGTATTTTAAATCAGAAAAGTAAGGGTTGGCTAAACAATTACTTTGAAATGTTATTAAAGAAATTTAATATTTAAAAGAATGGTATAAAAATTCATTCTATTTATTTTTATTTTGAAAAATTCCACATGCTTTACTCAATTTAAAAAATATTACAAAATGAGAAACCTAATTTACTACAATCAAGCACGACAGCAAACTAGAGTGTTTCTTGGTTGCGAGCTTTCCCTTGGAAAAGAGGAAAAGGTCACTGGAGTACAGTTATGGGACTGTCCTCAATATCAGACCACATAAGCCACTAGCAGCTTACATCTAAGCTAGGTGGCTGCAGCATTTCAAAGAAACTGATGGCGTGCTCTCTCTCTCTCTCTCTCTCTCTCTCTCTCTCTCTCTCTCTCTCTCTCTCTCTCTCTCTCCTTCTCCCTGATTTTGGCTTTTTTTTTTTTTTTTTTTTTCCGAGACAGGGTTTCTCTATGTAGCCCTGGCTGTCCTGGAACTCACTCTGTAGACCAGGCTGGCCTCGAACTCAGAAATCTACCTGCCTCTGCCTCCTGAGTGCTGGGATTAAAGGCTTGCACCACCACGCCCAGCTTGATTTTGGCTTCATTGTTGAGCATCTAGCATACATCCTATACTTTTAGCTACAGTTCTGTAGGAAGTGACTATGACAAAGAGAAGGACCAAAGGGGGTTAAGTACTCTCTTCCAAACTACAAGAAACCATGACGTGATTCTGCCTTGAGTTCTTTCAATGAGATACGAAGAGTGTTTTTACAATTCCTTTATCATATACTAAAAGTCTACAGATATACATACTAACCATGCATTACTGATTTTGCAGTGGTGTTCTCAAGGCTACTATACAGAGTATGACAGAAAGGTTTGAAACAGATCATATGTTAAGCATCCCTTTAAATACCTTTTATTGTTATAAGGCTTGTTTTCACAGATTTCAGGTGACAAGTAGTATGGAGTCCCTATGCAAGTTCGAGCAAGCTCTACAGTACTAGAACAACAACAACAAAAAACTTGTTAAAGAAGCTTAAGGCAGAGATATTACAAGTTATTGCATATACACTATAACAGACTCAGTTTCACTGAGAACATTAAGTCAGAACAAAGCTTAAAGCTGTTGTTACCTATTAAGAACTCTAGCAATTCCAAAATCTCCAAGCTGCACTGTCCCATCTTTGGTTAGAAATATGTTCTATAAAAGAAAGAATAAACAAACAGAAATATTGTTTTAGTCCAGCTACCTCTATTAGACATTGTTTTTCAGAAAAAGTAATACAAATAAAAATTATGCTGGAATAGCTAGATATCCCCATGAAAAAGAATAAATGCATTCTCATACCCACCTCACTATATGCAAAAATTAACTCAAAACGAATTATAAGATATATGAATAAAAACTATAAAAATCCTAAAAACAGGAATAAATTGTCATGTTTTTGAGTCAGGCAATGGTTTCTTAGACATCAAACAAAACTAAAGAGAAGGAAAAATATTTTTGTGTACCATACCATACTGTCCATAAAAGAAATAAGAAGCCAGTGACATGGCTCAGCTGGGTAAGGTATCTGTTGCCCAAGCCCGACGACAATCTGAGTCTAACCTTCTCGATCCACATGGTGAAAAGAAAGAATGGGGGGGGGGAAGAGATCTAAAGCTCAGATCACGCTCAGCTATATGTAAAGTTCAAGGCCATGCTGGCCTACAGGAAACACTGTCTCAATACCCAACTCCCAAAGGACAAATAATTCATTTTGTTGTTAATTTTGAGACAGAGTCAAACAATGTAGCCTTAGCTGCTTGGAACTTACTATGTAGACCAGGCTGGCCTGGAACCCAGAGATTCAGCTGCCGTTGTCTCTCCAGTTCTGGGATTAAAGGTGTGGAATACAAAACCCAGCAAATAGTCCATCTTTAAATAACTAAAAGCACATACTAACAGTTCACGTAAATACAGCTATCCAGACAGAAAGAAGATCAGTGGTTACTAAGTCTACATGGAGGAGAAAGAGGTGTGACTACACATGAGCAGTTCTTATTTGAAGAGAAAAATATTCTGTGAAGTAGAGACAATGTTTTCCCACTTCTGTATAAACACTAAAGTCAGTAAACGCTATATTTCCATGGGCGTTTTTGTCATGGCATCTGTCTGAAAGTCAGAGGACAACTTATGGGTGTCAGTTCTGTTCCTATACAGTGTGGGTCCCAGAGAGTGACTCAGTTAATCTAGCTTAGCAGCAAATATTTCTATCCAATAAGCTATCTTGCCAGTCCCTGTATACTGTAAATAGGCCAATTTAATAACATGTAAATGCATTACAATTAAAGGGGTCTGAAATACCCTTCCAGTTTAAACTGTTTACTCAATTGTATTTTCTCTATAATTAGAGTACTTCAGCGCTGCTGGGGTCTATCATGCACATGTATCAAGGATTAACATATTCCTAGCAAGGAAAAAGAAGCCTTTTCCCCCTAGATTTCTATACTCTTTAAAAGAGTAAAAAGCCAGAATTTAATGGGGTAGCAGGAATGAAATTCCCTATCAGTCCTAAGACTTGCATCAGGCACATGATTAATGCCAAGATGACATAGGTTAATTAGAATTAGTAAAATGAGGGAAAACAGATTTGGTGGCAGAAAATGGGGAGAGATGTAGGAAAGATGAAGCATGAAGGTCCCAGATAGCTCTTCTCCACGCACCCTGGGAATACTACACTGCACCACCATCTGCAGGCCTAGGAAGGCCAAGGACAGACAAAGACAGGGAGAACTGTGACATAACTGCCCTCATCTCTCTACCCTTGCTGGGAACTGAGAGGGCTGGAGTGAGTGAGTGAGTGCAAAGCTGGGGCTGGCCTTGATTACCAGCATCGAATCGCACACACATGTGTGTAGGCCCTTGCACTTGTGTTTTGAATATAAAACATTTTTCACAAAAGAACCTGGAAAAATTCAGCTAGAATTAATAATAATTAAATAATAATAATAATAATCACCCAATTAAATCATTAGTGCTGTGAGAATTCACTACAAATACAACTCATCAGTCTAGGATGGCAGTGCACGCCTATAATCCCCAACACTAAGGAGGAAGATCCAAGTTCAAGACCAGTCTGGTCTGCAGAGTGAGACACTCAAACAAGTAAAAACTGATGAAATGGCAATGACAAAACATTAACTGTGGGGCTGGTGAGATGGCTCAGTGGGTAAGAGCACCCGACTGCTCTTCCAAAGGTCCGGAGTTCAAATCCCAGCAACCACATCGTGGTTCACAACCATCCATAATGGGATCTCAAGCCCTCTTTTGTTGTGTCTAAAGACAGCTACTTACATATAATAAATAAATAAATCTTAAAAAAAAAACAAAACCATTAACTGTAAACATGCTTGGCCATGGCAATGAGGGCTGGAGAGATGGCTCAGTGGTTAAGAGCACTGACTGCTCTTCCAGAGGTCCTGAGTTCAGCTCCCAGCAATCACAGGGTGGCTCACAACCATCTGTAATGGGATCTGATGCCCTCTTCTGGTGTGTCTGAAGGCTGGACAGTGTACTCACATACATTAAATAAATAAATTAAAAAAGCAAAACAAAACAACAACAACAAAAAAAAAAAACTATAGCAATGAGTTTGAAATCCTCTAATTTCAGAGGCTCAATCAAGAATGGGAGAATTCAAGACCAGTAGGAGCTACACAAGAAAAATATCAATGCAGGTAGAGGGAACAAGAAATGACAAAATAGTTAATAAAGAGGTCAAAACATGAATGAAAGAAACAATTAGAACAGATACTTTTCTTCAAGCAATTACAGAGGCTGAGACAAGCATTAGCTTACAGAAACTGTGACGGGGTTTGGGGCTGGAGATAAAAGGTTCAAGACAGACAGTACTTTCCTAGTGTGCTCTGGGTGGGATCTTGGCACTATTAGGAATAAAAATGCAAAAGGAAGATGTGCAGACAGAGTTAATCGGGGAAAATAATTCATTTAATATTCAATAAGGAAAACAATGAGAAAAACATGTAAGAATAAAAAACACATTTGAAGTGGTATCTTAAGATCCATTTAAAGAAAAATCCAGAAACAAGGAAGGTCTCCAGAACTTCCCCAAAGAATACACAGATTCTCACACACAAGGCACAGCATAATGAACGCACACTCAATCTTCCAAGAAAATCAATCAATCAATAGTAATGACTTAAAATGTCTTAATTCAATTCTTAATATCAAAAAACAAATGAATCTTATCTTCTAATTCTATAGAAAAACAATCTCCTATACACAAATTTATATCCAAATTACCATTAATTAGAAAAAAGGAAATAAGTCAACCACACACATGCAAAATCTAAAAAAAAAAAAAAAAAACGAAGCTTCCATACATCTATTTCTTTATTCTGTCAGGCTAGAGAGTCAATCCAGAAAGAAGGGTATGGAAGAGTAAGTGGGAAAGCTGTGCGGGGACACAGGGGGTGGGGGGTGGGGTGGACATCGGGTACCTGAGTGAGCAGGACACAATTGAAGGACAAGAGCTGCAGGGTTTAGTCACACACAAGCTCCTGTCTGGCATGGAGACTCACACTATGATCCCAGTACTCAGGATGCTAATGTCTGAGCATCACTGAGAGTTTGGAGCCAGCTTGGGCTATATAATGAGATTCAGGCCAACAATAAGCAAGACTGTGAGACCTGTGCAAAAAAACAAAAAGGCTCTAGTGAACATACCTGTGACTTTATGTCTCGGTGAAGAATTTTCCTATCATGTACGTGCTTCAGAGCCAAACATATCTGCACAAACCAGTCCAAAATCTAGAGAAAAACACTGGATTAAAAATGTTTAAGATACAATTTCTTACTATTCTCAACAATAAAAGAACTTCTGGTGGAATTACCATCCCTGACCTCAAGCTGTACTACAGAGCAATTGAGATAAAGACTGCATGGTATTGGTACAGTGACAGGCAGGTACATCAGTGGAATACAAGTTGGTAGATGCTTGATTTCTTTTGATGGTTTTTGTTGGGTGTTTAGTTGGTTTTCACTATTCCAGTTCATTGTTTAACTGCTGTACTTTCAAACAGGCAAGTATAAACAGTAGTGTTGTTAAAGTCTAAGATTACACTACCTTTCTAAAACTACATGNAATTTATATGAAATTTTAATTTAATTNCCCACAATTCTCTAATTATAATGGAAATGATTAAATGGCTTGGCAATATGATTATACTTAGTTTGATTTGTGGTTGAAATTTAAGAAGTATAAATAACTCTCAGTCTGAGGGGAAATTATAAGGTTTTCTTCCTGTGGTTGTTTTCATATTTGAGCATTAAATTATTTGGAATCTATTTCAAAAAAGGAAAAAAAAAAAAAAAAAAAAAAGATACAATTTCTTTGTATTTTGCAGAAACTAACATTAATAGGTATTCAAGCCAACTGACAACAGAAATAGATATAGCATATACTAAAGAGTGTCACACACAGCAAAATAAATATGGAAAGAAAGCTCAAGAATGAAAAATAAAAATAACTTATACTTTATAATAGATTGGTAGTAGGCAGATAAGTTTGTTATGCTTATCTTTTTTTCTATAATTTTTCACTATACATAGAAGTTACCAAAGGAAAATTATCACGATAGAAATTTAGAATACATCTGTCATATATCTCTAACCACATTTATCACATATAAACACTCTCTGGAATTATCATTTAGAAGTAAAACAACTTAATATCTACCTCACTCTTCAGACCAAATAATTCCAATAATCAATAGAGATCAAATAAAGTATGGGTCAATTTTTAAAACACAACAAAGAAAATATCCCCCTCTCCAAAGTCTCAAGGTAACTTTGCTAAATAAAATTTAAAACATCTTCATAGCGAAATATATAGTCACATTTAATAAAAATTTGAGAAAATGCTGAAACATAATTGCTAATTTGCTAATCTCAAACATGCAAAAGTTCTTTTACATCTCTGGGGAAATGCTGGTAGCTAACACAATAGCTGACAGATGATATAAAGGAACAAAGGACAATAAACACATAGGAAATACTAACTTAAACAATCTCTACATGTCCATTAGTGGGACTGATAAATTGTACAGTGACAATTGTGTACTATGAAACCACTGAGGATGAAGTCTGTATGCATGGAGCTAAACATTATGAACTCAACACAAGAAGTTGCAGAATAGTATATACATTGTACTGTCATATTTTTAAAAAAGCACAGGCTTCTATCAAATCTTAACTGTATATAATTATGCATTTGACCTTACAGTGTGTGTGTGTGCGCGCGTGCCTCTATGGGTACAAGAAAGACAGAAGGAATGAGGAATGAGAAAAGAGAAGGAAACCAGTATATAGGGCTTAACATTATAGAAGTGGTCATCAGAAGATAATAGAAGGTAATAAGCTACACCTGTTACCCTTCTTTTAGTATTCTTAAGGAATAGTATACTTAAAGTCATATAAAATTAACTTTAAAATAATTTTCCTGACAGAACAACTCCCTCACTTAAGGTGGCAACAGGAGGCTCACTTGTTCCAGGCCAGACATACACTAAAAACATTTCCAGGAGTGCAAACTCTGAAGCCAGTCCCATGGCACCCAGAGGAGGCTCCACTTCCAGCCACTCTAACACACCTAGGATCCCAGGATGCCAGGAGCTTGGTCACACCAGGATCTCAGGGTCCCAGAGGCAACGTGACTCCCAGGAACTCTGATACACCCAGAATCTCAGAGAAAGCTGGACTATGAGGAGTTCTGACACAACCAGGATTATAGGAAGGACAGGCTCCAGTCAGATATAGCAAGGGCAGGGAGCACTAGAGATAATCAGATGGCAAGCTTAAGAACATAAGCAACAGAAACCAAGGTTTCTTGGCATCATCAGAATCCAATTCTCCCATCAAAAGTAGTGCTGGATACACCATCACATAGGAAAAACAAGACTCAGATCTAAAATCACTTCTTTTGATGATGATATAGGATTTTAAGAAGGACATAAGTAACTCCCTTAAAGAAATACAGGAGAACACAGATAAACAGCTAGAAGCCCCTAAAGAGGAAACAAAAAAATCCCTTAAAGAATTATAGGAAAACACAAACAGGCATAGAAAATGAGCAAAACCATCCAAGATCTAAAAACTGAAACAGAAACAATACAGAAATCACAAAGGGAGACAACCCTGGAGTTAGAAAACCTAGGAAAGAGATCAGGAGTCATAGATGCGAGCATCACCAACAGAATACAAGAGATAGAAGAGAGAATCTCAGGAACATTAGATACCATAGAAAACATTGACACAACAGTCAAAGAAAATGCAAAATGCAAAAAGCTCTAAACCCAAAACATCCAGGAAATGCAGGACACAGTGAGAAGTCCAAACCTAAGGATAATAAGTATAGAAGAGAGCAAAGATTCCAACTTAAAGGTCCAGCAAATATCTTCAACAAAATTATAGAAGAAAACTTTCCTAACCTAAAGAAAGAGATGCCCATGAACATACAAGAAGCCTACAGAACTCCAAATAGACTGGACCAGAAAAGAAATTCCTCCTGACACATAATAATCAGAACAACAAATGCAATAAAGAAAGAACATAAAAAGCAATAAGGGAAAAAGGACAAGTAACACATAAAGGCAGACCTGTCAGAATGACACCAGACTTTTCAGCAGAGGCCCCTTGGTCTTGCAAACTTTATATGACCCAGCATAAGGGAAGGCCTGGGCCAAGTAGTGGGAGTGGGTGGGTAGGGGAGCAGGGGCGGGGGGGGGGTATAGGGAACTTTCGGGACAGTATTTGAAATGTAAATAAAGAAAACAATAATAATAAAAAAATTAAAAAAAAAGAAAGCTAGAAGATCCTGGGCAGATGTTATACAGACTCTAAGAGAACACAAATGACAACCCAGACTACTATACCCAGAAAAACTTTCAATTACCATAGATGAAGAAACCAAGAAATTCCATGACAAAACCAAATTTACACAGTACCTTTCCAAAAATCCAGTCCTACAACAGATATTAGATGGAAAACACCAACACAAGGAGGGAAACTACACCCTAGAAAAAGCAAGAAAGTAATCTTTCAACAAACCTAAAAGATAGCCACTCAAACATAATTCCACCTCTAACAACAAAACTAAGAGAAAGCAACAATCACTTTTCCTTAATATAATATCTCTTAACATCTGTGGACTCAATTCCCCAATAAAAAGACACAGACTAACAAGAATGGATAGGTAAACAGGACCCAGCATTTTGCTGCATGCAGGAAAAGCACCTCAGTGACAAAGACAGATACTACCTCAGAGTAAAAGACTGAAAAAAAGGTTTCCAAGCAAATGGTCCCAAGAAAAAAGCCAGAGTAGCCGTTCTAATATCAAATAAAATTGACTTTCAACCAAAAGTTATCAAAAAAGATAAGGAAGGACACTTCATACTAGTCAAAGGAAAAATCTACCAAGATGAACTCTCAATTCTGAACATCTATGTTTAAAATGCAAGGGCACCCATATTCATAAAAGAAACTTTACTAAAGCTCAAAGCACACACCACACTCCACACAATAATAGTAGGAGACTTCAACACCCCAATCTCAGTAATGCACAGATCATGGAAACAGAATCTAAACAGAGACACAGTGAAACTAACAGAAGTTATGAACCAAATGGATCTAACATATCTATGGAACACTTCATCCTAAAGCAAAAGAATATACCTTCTCCTTAGCACCTCATAGTACCTTCTCCACAAATGACCATATAATTGGTCACAAAACAGGCCTCAATAGATACCAGATGATTGAAATAATCCCATGCACCCTATCAGATTACCACAGACTAAGGCTGGTCTTAAATTCCAACAAAAACAATGGAAGGTACACATGCACATGGAAGCTGAACAACACTCTACTCAATAACTTGGTCAAGGAAGAAATAAAGAAAGAAATTAAAGATTTTTTATAATTTAATGAAAATGAAGGCACATCATACCAAAACCTATGAGACACGATGAAAGCAGTGGTAAGAAGAAAACTCATAGCTCTAAGTGCCTCCAAAAAGAAACTGGAGAGAGCTTACACTAGCAGCTTACAGCACACCTGAAAACTTAGACCCAAAAGAAGCAAATACACCCAAGAGGAGTAGATGGCAAGAAATAATCAAACTCAGGGCTGAAATCCACCAAATAAAAACATAAAGAACTATACAAAGAATCAACAAAACCAGGAGCTAGTTCTTTGAGAAAATCAGCAAGATAGATAAACCCTTAGCCAGACTAACCAGACGGCACAGATAGTATAGAAATTAATAAAATCAGAAATGAACAGGGCGACAAAACAATGGAAACTGTGGAAATCCAAAAAATCATCAAATCTTACCACAAAAGTTTATACTCAACTAAATTGGAAAATCTGGATGAAATGGACAATTTTCTATACACATACAAGGTGCCAAAGTTAAATCAGGATCAGACAAACCATCTAAACAGTCCCATAACCCCTAGAAAAATAGAAGTAAGTCATGAATAGTCTCCCAACCAAAAACAGCCCAGGACCAGATGGGTTTAGTGGAGAATTCTATCAGACCTTTAAAGAAGACCTAATACCAATACTCTTCAAACTATTCCACAAAATAGAAACAGAAGGAACACTACCCAATTCTTTCTATGAAGCCACAATTAGGCTTATACCTAAACCACACAAAGACCCAACAAAGAATCAATCTACTTTATGAACATTGTTGCAAAAATACTCAGTAAAATTCTTGACAACTGAATCCAAGAACACATCAAAATGATCATTCACCACGATCAAGTAGGCTTCACACCAAGGATGCAGGGACAGGTCAATATACAGAAATCCATCAATGTAATACAATATATAAACAAACTCAAAGAAAAAAAAAACCACATGGTCATTTCATTAGATGCTGAAAAAGCATTTGACAAAATTCAGCATCCCTTAATGTTAAAAGTCTTGGAATGATCAGCAATCCAAGACCCATACCTAAACATAGTAAAAGCAATATACAGTAAACCAGTAGCCAACATCAAGCTAAATGGAAACAAACTTGAAGCAATCCCCACTAAAATCAGGGACTAGAGAAGGCTGCCCATTCTCTCCCTATCTATTCAATATGGTACTCAAAGGTCTAGCTAGAGCTATTAGACAACAAAAAGAGATCAAAGGGATACAAATTAGAAAGGAAGAAGTCAAAATATCACTATTTGCAGATGATATGATCATATACTTAAGTGACGCCAGAAATTCCACTAAAGAACTTCTAAAGCTGATAAACAACTTCAGCAAAGTGGCTGGATATAAAATTAACTCAAACAAATCAGTAGCCTTCCTCTACTCAAAGGATAAACAGGCTGAGAAAGATATTACAGAAACAACATCCTTCACAACAGTCACAAATAATACTACATACCTTGGTGTGACTCTAACCAAGCAAGTGAAAGATCTGTATGATAAGAACTTCAAGTCTCTGAAGAAAGAAATTGAAGAAGATCTCAGAAGATAGAAAGATCTCCCATGCTCATGGATTGGCAGGATTAATATAGTAAAAATGGCCATCCTACTGAAATCAATCTACAGGTTCAATGCAATTCCCATCAAAATTCCAAATCAAGTCTTCATAGAAGTAGGAAAA
>NC_034608.1:76027477-76088120 GCF_900095145.1 Mus pahari | reverse complement strand
CTTCATAGGACCAAGGACCTCTCCTCCCATTGATGCAAGACAAGGCCGTCCTCTGCAGCTGGAGCTATGTGTACTCCTTTGTTGACGGGACGGGGGGGACCAGGCAAGGGGATAACATTTGAAATGTCAATAAAGAAAATATCCAAAAATATTTTTCCAAAAATAATAAAAAACAAATACTAAATCTAAATAAAATCTGTTTAGTTTTTTTCCCTTTTTTTTTGATATTTACTGAGTAAGAAAAGCATAAAATTCAAAATACTTCTCAGTAGTGACATAAGCATTTTGAGTAGAGAAAAATGACTTCAAGAGTACAGAGTAGTGGAGACGCACCAACAGCTGCAATGATGAAGTGTGTATATAAGTGAGGAGGTGTATGCAGAAACAGCATGGAGGGTCAGAGAGAAGCACAGCTGAAGAGAAGGCTGCGTGCAGTCCGCCCGCTGTGAGAGCTAGGAGAAGGAAACCATGCCAGCATCACTCCACTTCACAGGCTTCCCTTGTTACCTTGGTTCTCATAGCTGTTCTTCTTGATACACATATACTCAGCAATGTCAGATACGTGCAGGAGCTAGCTTTGCAAAGGTACCAAGAGAGCTCATAAACTAGGGGTCAGGAAATTGATTCTGAAAAGAGTAAGAGAGACTGGTCGGTGGTGGCACACACCTTTCATCCTAGCCTTCAAGAGATAGGCAGGTGGATCTCTGAAGTTTGAGGCCAGCTGGTCTACAGAGTGAGTTTCAGTACAGTCAGGGCTACACAGAGAATACCTGTCTCAAAAAACAAAACAACAAAAATGGGAAAGAGGTAGGGGGCATAGAATACACAGTTTAGACTTAAGAGCCATATGGTCTCTTACCTCAACTTACCCACTATAGTAATAAAGCAAGTATAAGCTATTTGCAAGAAAATAGTTAACCATGCTGTAACGCTACTTCATTTACAAAGAAAGAGGGCTCAGCTGGGGCTATGAAGACGGTTGGAGAGAAAAAGCAAGTCACTTACTAATTCCAGAGGGGTGACGCTCTAGTCTTAAAGATACAGAAGAGTGAGTGAGTTCCAGGACAGCCAGGGCTACACAGAGAAACCCTGTCTCAAACAAACAACAAAGATACAGAAGAGCCAACTCACCCACCAGATAACGAAGAGCCAAAAGGTGAATCCCTACAGCAAACTAAGCAGCAACCCGAGACAGGGCGGCAGGAAACGGCCTTTCTGTTTCTGAGCTCTTCAGAGTGGGACTCTTTAAAAAGAGAAACTTCGAAGTCAAATACCTACTATAAGATTTGGGTTCAAGACCTACTATAAGATTTGGGGAAAGTTACTTAAGCTCTCTTAGATTCCTTATCTATAAAGTAAGAAAAAGTATCTAGTCATAAGAGCTGAAAGAACGAATACCACCCTTCATCCTCCTATACACAAACACGCAAGAAACTGAAACTGGGTGGTAAAGAGAAATGCATCAGAATAAAGACAGAAAAGAGCAAAGAAAATCAGTTCTGGAAAATGCAAAGAGTTGATTGGTGGTAGGCACACAGCAGGAGGAGCTGAGGTCACTCCAGGAGCCTGGGCTCAGCAAAGCCTCAGTGAGTCACCTCAAAGACTGAGGCGAAGCCCGAGTCCTGCTCCGGAAGCTCCCTTGCTACTGCACTTGTTGCTGCCTTGGCCACCTTGACCTTTGCCTTGTGTGAGTGTCCTTGGGGCTGGGGTTTCTAGGTGCCCACTGAGCAATGCAATTCCAATGCATAACAATAGTGGTGGTTTCCCAAAAAGCAATGCCACTCAGATTAATGACTTACTGAAGAGTTCTGAGAAAAATTAAAAACACGTATGGGTAAAAAGATTAGGTCAAGGTACACATACAAGTACAATGAATTAAATCAGGTCAGGATCTTTTGTCAGCTGCTTTGTACCAGAAAACCTAGGGTACAACACAAACATGAAAAACGTATTCCTAGTTACTAAATCAACGGTCTGCTAATGTCAGAGAATAAGAACAAAACGAGCCAGGTTACTAAGGGCTCACTATTTTCGCCTACAGGAGGCAGGCTAATGATCAAAGGCTTCTGGATTTCTGTGGCTGTTGTTAAGCTTGAGCTTCTGTGGCCACTGTGAAACCTGCCTGCCCTGGTCCTATAACTATAAATGTGCTGATGAGCTTTGGTGTGCACCTTAAGGATTCAGTGCTATGTAGCATGTAGATTGAATAGATTCTTCTTTTTCTGCTGGTTTAAGAAAAGTAAAGATTTCTGAGCTAAAGTTCTCTAGTTGACTGCCCATTTACTTTATGATGAAAACAATATAAGAATAGGTTGATAGTTAACAGTCTTAGATGAATTTAAGAGTTGTATTATATAGGAATAATATGATGTCTATCCCCTTTCTTGTAACTGAAAACTGCTACCTGCCAGTACAAGCGAAAGTGGCTGTTTAAAATATTTTGGCTTGCTTAAATTCTATTCTGTTAAACTGTAATAGAAAAGCTACTACTTTAGAACACAGACTTATTGTGGTTAGAACCCACATGGGAAACTGAGTAAACAGGTATGGGACTTTGAATAACTTGTTTTTTTAAAAAAAAAAAATGAACCTTGCCAGGCAGTGGTAGCGCATGCCTTTAATCCCAGCACTTGGGAGGCAGAGGCAGGCGAATTTCTGAGTTTGAGGCCAGCCTGGTTTACAGAGTGAGTTCCAGGACCGCCAGGGCTACACAGAGAAACCCTGTCTTGGGGAGGGGAAAAAAAAAAAAAAGCCTTGCAGGCATTGTGTATAACTGAAACTCAAAATTAAGAATTGATTGCAGTGTGATATTTTTCCATGAATAGGGGATTTCACTAAAGGTACATAAGGACTAAGAGAAAATAAAGTTGTTGGGCCCTTGCTTCACCCATCAAGTGTGTGTGAGTGTGTGTACATTAGTTGCCAACCCCACATCTCCTTGGATTGCTGAACACACTGCTGGAGCTGGTCCAACCATTGGGACTTGAGCTGAACTTTAAATAACAAAAGTAGAATAATAAGGCACTTGAGGGAAGATGTTACAAAAATAATCAAGATAAAATACAATGAAGAGGAGAAAGTAGATGTCCAAATACAAATCTCAACAACAGAAAAATCCAGGCTCCATAAATATCTGCTAAAATAAATGACAATAAATTAAGAAAAAAATATCTAAAAATAAGGCTGCTTAGGTAAGGTGGGCCATACTTTGGAGTCCTTGGTAGTCAAATCAGATTTCAAACAATGGCAAATGAAAGGCTTCCAGAACTAGAGTTATTTAGCAGCACTATATTCCTGGAAGATATGATCAAGTCAGATTGACAGGACAGAGAATAATTAACCAGTAATAATGAATAATTAGGTTACATATGCATAAGCACATGCACGTGCATACACATACATATGCATGTGGGATGTAGTTTATACTATACATACAAGAATATATTATTGTAGAAAATGAGACAGGGAACTAAACAAAGATGGAAGCTAATTAGAGATGTGACTAAAAAATCAGGTCTAATAGCAGCCTGCCCTAGCAATTACGATTAGCATCCATAGGTAAAAATGAATATATCCAGCTGGGTGTGGTGGCACATGTCCACAGTCTCAGCACTCAAATGGTAAAGGTGGGATGATTGGAAGTTCTAAGTCAGCCTGGGCTACGTGAGCCTCTATCCCCTGCTCCACCCCCATACCCCACCACCACCTCAGCCAATGAATACATACAGAATCACACTTTGAGTAGCTTCTTGGTAGCGGAGTAGGAATCAAGCTCCTCCACGACAACTCACCTGGTCTTCTTGAAACAGAGTGCCTTTCTGAGCGTTTATGCGCTTAAACAAATCACCCCCTTCACAGTAATCCATTACTATGTAGAGAGAGCCATTTTCTACAAAATATAAACATTAAATTCCATTTTAAAAATGCTGCATCAAAAGCACAGTTAAATGAAGTTAAAGACTTGCTAAAAAAGCATCAGCTAGACAAAGAGTAGGCCATCTTCAGAACGTTAGGGCATAAAGCCAGCCCAGGCACTCTGCGTTTCTGAGTTCAAGGCCAGCCTGGTCTACAGAGTGAGTTCCAGGACAGCCCGGACTACACAGAGAAACCGTGTCTTGGAAAAAAAAAAAAAAGAATCTGTATGACTATGATTGGGATGAAGAGATAATCTAAATAAATATACATGCTAGAAATGGCAAATAGAATGGGGCTGGAGAGAAGACTGAACGGTTAAGCACTTGCAGAGACCTGAATTTGGTTCCCAGCACCCACTTGGTGGCTCATAATCGTCAATAACTCAAGTTTCATCAGATATGACCTCCAAGAGCACCAAATAGGCACCATTCATTACATTTAGATACACAGAGGCCAACCCACACACAAAATAAAAATAAGCCTTAAAAACAACACTATAGCCAGGCGGTGGTGGCACACTCCTTTAATCCCAGCACTTGGGAGGCAGAGGCAGGCAGATTTCTGAATTTGAGGCCAGCCTGGTCTACAGAGTGAGTTCCAGGAGAGCCAGGGCTACACAGAGAAATCCTGTCTCGAAAAACCAACCAACCAACCAAACAAACAAAACGACACTATGAAATAAAAATCTCTATATAATCCACAAGTTGCACATGGTGTGTTATCACTTATATGCTTATTAATATGTAGACTATTTCTGGAAGGGAACAAAGAGCAGTAAAAAGAGTTAACTCCAAGAAAAGAATGATGGCCTTTCAAAGACAGCTGAAAGCAAACCATCCACGCTGTGTAAGCTAAGTGTGGAGCCAGGAGGCATGTTTGAGACTAATCTGTATCAGAATCAGCAAGATCTTGTATCAAAGCTGGAGATGTAACTTAGAGCAAGTGCTTGCTCAGAACATATAAAGCTCCAAGTTTGATCTCCAGTACTGGAGCATGGGGAAAGAGGGAGGTGGGAATATGGGAGGTTCCACAGAACACAAAGACATTTGAGAATTGTTGGGGATATAGCTAGTTATACTTTGTGCTACTCAGATACCTATTATTCACAGGTAAAAATGATCATTTGTTCTCTCCTTCCAATCTCCCCCACTTTTCCTCCCATCCATCAACCCACTGCCTGCATGCTTGTCAAAGTCTCCATTCTTTGCCCAGGTTGGCCTCAAAAAAATCTTCCTGCTCCTACCTCCCTAGTGCTAGTATTGCAGGCATCTTGCACAACACCCAGCCAATACTTATTTAAATATATAATTATCGGAATGTTATTTTCTATTAGAGACATAACGTATGTGCATTCTTCTAACATCTTATTTCCGCCTGTCTGGTTACTTTGCCCAAGACTACAGATACATAAAAACCCTATTATCACTAAGAGGCTCACAGGATTTTAAAGACTCTCTAAAATCCAAAGCAGCTACTATAAGTTGAAATAGTTTCAACTTCAAACAAGAAACCAAAACCAGGCAAGACAAGTGACAAAGACAAATCAGAGAACAACTAAGGGCACAACAGGGAAACCTGACTGGGATGTGAATCAGAAGACTTAATGCAAGCACTGTGTGGCTAGTTCTAGCACTCTTTTCTTTACCACCTCTTAGTTTAGGAGACAAAATGCCCCAGAAGTTTTAATTTCTCTTTTCTACCAGTTTGGGGTGTGTATGTGTGTTCAATATAAAAGACATACGTGTGTGTGTATGTGTGTGTATACATACATGCCTCACATTTATTATAAAGTTAAGTACAACGTCTCCTAGAGTTCTGTGAGCTGCTGTAGCAAATCCATAGAAAGTCCATTTGCAGCTTGTTAGCAGAAATTCAGAGGTCTGGACTTGCTGCCGGGTTTGAAAGAGGGAAAGTGTCAGATGTGAGCCAGATCAGAGGGCTTCGAGCTGCTAGCCACTAAGCGATGCTTGTTGGTAACTGCAAAGACTCCCACACCTTTTGAGTCACAGAGCAGGGGAAGAAGAAACAAGAACTTTGTTTGCCTACCACAGAATGTACTGTGTAGGCACAGAAAACAGGCTAGGAATTATCAGTGGGTTGTCAAACACGCGAGTTGAAACAAGGGGAACATGAGAGGAACTGAGAGCTTGTAGTTATGCATGCCTGTACATTTCAAACGTTATAAGGAACAGGTACTACTTTAAAATGAAGTCGAACAAAAATCCATCAAGCCACATTTAAAGAATAAACCTCCCCTTTGAATCATCCTGATGTTTGTAGGTAAAGACATAGTCTGTTAATATTCTAGGATGGACAGGAGAGGGACACATGAAGACTTGCCCAGACCAACAGTAGCAGTTACTGGCTGCTGAGGTCGAAGTTTTCTTCAAAGGTATAATCACTGGTAAACTGCCCAAGATTCAATAAATAAACCCATGTCCGTGCACATGCAACCAACCATAATTA
The DNA here is from genome assembly GCF_900095145.1 of Mus pahari. Lineage (NCBI taxonomy): Eukaryota > Metazoa > Chordata > Mammalia > Rodentia > Muridae > Mus > Mus pahari. The sequence goes on along the minus strand of NC_034608.1, from coordinate 76,081,739 downwards.
AGTCAGTGACGTAATGAAAGGTGGAGGGTGTGAGAGTAGGGAGTGTTAGAAAGAAGAACAAAGTGGCATGCGTCTGAAATACAACTAAATTATATTGTACATGGAGGAACTGACAAAATAAGGAAATTATTTTTAAAAGTCAGGATCAGAGTATTTTCTCAGCATTAGTAAAAGATTAGTTATTGTTAATTTTGCCCTCCAAATTTTTGTACTCTGCTGCTTCTTTTTAAGTAATCACTAATAACAATGAGCCAGTATTAAGCTACAAGGGAACAGTTTGGCATTGTTGAATCCAAATGAGTTCAAGACCACCCAGCCCCTTCCCCTCTGAAGGGACTTACAGAAACATAGAGGTCAAAAAGACTAAGTCTACAGCTGCCAAAACAAAATGAACTGTTCTCAGAAAAATAACCATAACAAGGTTAGCAGTTCCCAGAGAAATTCCCCTACCCTGCCCCACACTGAATTCTGAGAAAAACCCACAAATGCCCTGACCTTGTCAATAGCTGTGATGTTAATAGCTGACCCATAAGTTCAAAATGTACTGCTGCTTTGCTGACCAATCATAATAACCCACCATAAGGGCAGGCAAAATGAGTCACTAGGCCAAAGGTAGTCACCCTATACAAACCAACCAATGCCTGAAAGGGTTACTTGCTACACCAATGAGAATAAGCCAGCTAGCCCTGTTGCCCGAATCTGTCCCTTACAAGGTATAAAAAGTGTGTTCTTTGTTTGTTCTGGGTCTCTCTTCTGGCCTGCGTGCTGAGAGGGGAGTCCCCAACATGCTGGATCAATAAAAAACCTCGTGTTTTGCAGTGATGGCGGTCTCTGTGGTCTTTGTGAGTGAGAGTCTTTTGATGGACCCCAACAGTGTCAATTCTGTCCTAGAATCAAACTGCCACTTACATTTATATGTATTAAAGAAAGAAACAAACAAAAAAAACCCAAAAAAACATTTTTTTTTCTTGAAAATACATTCACAAAATAATTCCTTACAAGGAAAATATTCAAAAGTTACAAGTATCTTACAGCTTACTTTAAATATTTGTAAAATAAATCTGACCTTCAAATGATTCTTTATATTGGACAATATTTGGATGCTTCATGTTTGCCAACACAGCAACTTCTCGCCTTGATTCTTGCCTTTCTTTATCGGACATCTTAAATGGGAAGAAAAAGTAAACTAGTAAAACCACTAATAAGAAACTTGAAAGCACACTAATGAGAGAGTAGTTAAAAAAATGGTACAACACCACATACACACACACACACACATGCACACTCAAATCTGAAAGTTAAAAAAGAAAGAAGTGAATCTGTAAGTGAAACTCTTTTAGAGTGCCCAATCTAGATTAAGTTATAGGAAAGTAAGTTTTTTCATACTGCTACAGACCCATATCAGAAAAAAATCTGAAAGGACACAGATCCCTCAGAAACTAGTGGTCCTCAGTGGAATTACAGCTCTGTCTCATTAGGTTACACATTTCTGTAATAAAAATGTTCCATCATAACCAGATTGTTACTTGTGCAACTGAACTAAAATCATACTTACTCTTGAGATGTTAATTTCCTTGATAACATAATGTCTGTCATCCTCTGTAGATTTAACAAGAACAGCTTTTCCAAATGAACCTTCTCCAATCTTCTGTAGTCTAACATACTTCTCCATGGTTCTTTCCTAAGGCATTTTTATACATATGCTACACACAAAGAGAGTTGACAGAGATTAAGCAAGTTTTAACAAAAAGATATCTAACATCTTGACTAAAAGTCAAATAAACTTAGAACAAAACAAAAAGAAAGAGTGGTTTCAGCTTTATTATAATGCTTTGAAGTATCCAGTACTAACATACTAATAGTACAGACACATAAAGGCAATCTTTGCCTACATGAATCAGTGCATTATTGTATTCATTTAATAAAAGGATACAGGATAAATAAAGACACAATTTCTTAAATTTTCTTAAATTGTTTCAACAATTAAACAATTTCAGGTAAATTTTCTGTACTTATGTTTTAACGTTATTTGTTGTAAGGATTTTCTTAGGATGAAATTTAAAAATCAAAGACTATGCAAATGTTAAAAGCTTGCAAACATATTACTCAAGCATCATGCAGAAATATCTGTTGGAATACAGTCCAAGAATGGAGTCCTGTGAGAATTCTGAGAGCTTGTGAGAAAACTTCAGAAAACAAGAGTCCTGTGATATCAGTTTCTTCAAAACCCAGAATTGGTCTTGGAATGGGTTTGTGCTTCTCCCAGGTGTAAGAGATAGGAGGGAACTGACTTCAGCTGTTGCTGTTCTGTGCCTCTACAGAAAACCACACTTTTGCCATGTTCGGCTTGTCCTTGTGACCATATACTTTACTCATATTACTCTTAACCCTCAAAGTATAAATTATCTGATGCCCTGAATAAAGTTGGCTCTTATATGAGACTTCAGTCTGCCTCATTTAGCCCTTGTTCTCCCAGGCTCATGCTGCCAGCTAGAATGGTAAACATCTACCACAGTTAACCAAGATTGTATAAAATAACGGTTCTTAGATATTCTTTTTTTTTTTTTTTTTTTTTTTTTTTATTATTATATTTATTTACATTTCAAATGCTATCCCGCACGTTTCAAAAACACTTTGTAGACCAGGCCGGCCTCGAACTCAGAAATCCACCTGCCTCTGCCTCCTGAGTGCTGGGATTAAAGGCGTGTGCCACCACGCCCGGCTTTTTAGATATTCTTATTAACAGTGGCTATTCTTTATATATATATATATATATTTAAAAAAAAATCAGAGGAGCAACAAAAGTTAAAAAGTTAAAGATCAGGGCCAGCAAGATGACTGGCTCACTGGGTTAAAGGCACTTGCCAGGCAAACCTGGAGACGAGTTTGATCCTTGGAAGAAGGAAACTCCATAAAGTTGTCTGACCTCCACACTTGAGCATGACATACATGCCTATATTCAAGTACACCATATGTACATATACACACAATTATAATAAACTTTGTTTTTTTAAAAAGAGCAGTAGAACCTTGGAGCTTGTGGTGGCTTAAATGAGAACAGTCCCAAAGAACTCTTTAGAAGGCTGGGAGGTGTGTTTTTTGCTGGACGAGGTGTGACCCTGTTGGAGGAGGTATGGCTTAGTTTGAAGAGGTGTATCACTGGAAGTAGGCTTTGAGATTTCAAAAGCCCATACCAAGCCAAATGTCCCACCCCATCCCCTTGAAGGCCTGCTGATGGATCAGGATGCAAAGGTGTCAGCTACTGCTCTGGTATCATGCTATGTCTTCCCACCTGCTGCAGTGTTCCCTTTATGATAATGAGTAACCCTCTGAAACAATAAGCAAGCCCCCACCTAAATGCTTTCTTTATAAGAGTTGTCTTGGTCATGATGTCTCTTTACAGCAATATAACACTAACACAAAGGGTTCATTTACTGGTTACATGACCTTATACAGTGTTGGTCTCAACCAAGACTCCTTTCAAACTGGCTGCATATCAGACATTTACATTATGATTCATAACAGTAACAAAATTGCAGTAATTGAAAATTGAAGTATCAGTGAAAATACTTTTATGGTAAGGGTCATCACAACACGAGAAACTGTATCATAGGGCCGCAGCATTGGGAAGGGTGAGAAGCACTGCCTTGTACTATTGAAATCTGTGTCTGCTATTCACCCAACAATGTAGATAGACAGAGTATGTACTTAAACACTGAGGAACAACTGAAGCATATACTGACTACTTGAGGCATGTGTCATGTTGTTCTTGTTGCTGATGTTTGATGAGACAAATAGTGTTGCATTTCAATTCTTTTTCTGAAAAATCTACATTTAATGAACATTTGTATTTTCTCTATATGCTTTGCCCATTTCTACTTGCATAGTCTTTTTTATTAGTATGGAAAAACCTCATTACTTAGTGAGATCCTTATCTGTCATAAAGATAAAGACTTTATTTTTGAGGCAGGTTATTAATGTCATGCCTTCCTCAAACTCCTTATTCTAAATGTTGGAATTACAAGTGTGTACCTTCATGTCCACCTTAATATTAACTGGTATGATTATCATACTTCAAAGATTATCCAACCAAGATGAAGTTGTTAGTGACTTGGCTAATCTTGGTTGTCAACTTGATAACTAAATCAGCTGAAAAATCCACGAAGCAGGACATACCTGTGAGGGATTTTTCTTGATTTGAGCATTTGAAGTGGGAAGACCCACTCAGATCTGGATCATTTGAGATAGGAAGACCCATCCTAAATCTGGGCTACCCCTTCTGGTGACAGTCCACATAAATGGAAGATGGAAGCTTTTGCTCTTTGCCTGCTCGCCCTCTCTCTCATAAGCGCATCCATCCTAGTGCTGAGACGCTCTTTTCACTGCCATTAGAACCTACTCCTTCAGGCCTGGAGAGCAGCCTTCTGAGTAGAGCAACTACTAGGTTCTTTGCCTTCCCATCTGATGACAGCCAAGTTTTCTTTTAAAAAGATTCAATTTTCTTAAATTACAGAATTCTTAATATAGTCCTAAAAACTAAAGGTTAATATCCAGCCTGTACTACGATTAGTAATTAGTGCTTATGAAATTTCATGACAAAGAACCTTCCTCAACTTAAAAAAAACATTATAATCAGATCCCATTTCAATTTCCATATTGAGAATGATGTTAGCAACCTTACGAGAAAGAGGAATTATAACGTTATCATAAAGCTCCAGCCATCAACAGTGAGTCAGGGAGGAAAACATGGTCTACATTGAATTAACTGGCACAGTGTAATGGCTATCTGGAAACCAGCCAAAATTTAATGTTATCTCCAGAACACGGAAGCTCAATGTATCATATTACTGAGCTACTTAGAGAGCAAATCATGATAAATTCATCTTAAAAAACTCAACTCCACAAATAAAATTACATTAAATAATAACCACATAATGAGGTTATTACACAATTGTCATTGTTTTGGGACTTTTTTGGCGAGAGGAAAAAACAAAATTTGTCAGTTTGGCTCTTCATCCAAATTTAATTGCCAATTCCATTCTACGGACTTCACCAAGGTGGAAGCATCAGTGTGCCTAGTATTTCATCCTACTGCCATCCCCATACTAAGCTCTGTGGTTCTAATTCAGTAAGGCCCAATCTACTGCCCTTGGTAAGAAGAAAGATGAAGAAAGATCATTCTAAATACCATCAGATAATGATAAACACAGGTATTTTCCTGAGCAACCAAAGAATCATGGTTAATGGGTTTTAGAACACACAACAAGCTCTCCTTTTCTGCAGTTAATCATTGCTCATCACAGGGAATACATGAGCTACCAACTTCATACCTGTGAGACTAAAACTAAATTGTTATACTAGAAAACATTATTATCAAGTGAAATGAAATAAAAGATAATAAAGAGACCTTCGACATCAGCTGGCTGTTCTATACAACCCAAGGCCACCTGTGTAAGGATGACATCATTCGTATTAGACTGAGCGCTCTCGCTCGCGCGCTCTCTCTCCCCCCCCCCTCTCTCTCACACACACACACACACACACACACACACACATACACACACACACACACCAATCAGTAATCAAGAAAATGCTCACAGACGTGTCCACAGGGACAGACAGCCTGATGGAGATAATCTTTCAATCGAGAATCCCATTTCTAAGATATATCTGGATTTGTATCAAGTTGACAAATAACAAACACTCTATTTGGTGGCAAAAGGAAAACATATGTATATATATATTCATAGCTCCACTTATTTATATACATATCTATGTGTACACAAACCCACAAATATATAATACCTCTGCAAGGACACAAAATAAATGAGTAATATTGCTTCCAAAGAATGGAAATTAAGAGTTGAGAAGTCTTCAATCTCTTGTATTAGAATTGATTAACTAGTCAAAACAACAAAATTAAATGTTAATAATCAGTCATGTATACTGATATAAGAATACAGAGCAAATCAGTTTCTCCTACATAAATTTAAAAAAAAAGTTTATATGGAGAGAGACTGTGTGTGTCTGTGTGTGTGTGTCTACACTGTGTGTATGTGTGTGTGTATGTGTGTGTGTGTGTATGTGTATGTCTACACTGTGTGTATGTGTGTGTCTACACTAAGAAGACTTGTGGGAGTTTGTTCTTTTCTTCCACCATGTAAGGGGACTGAACTAAGGTCATCAGGCATCAGCCTTGGTGCCTTTATCTGCTGGTCCATCTCGATGTCCCTATTTAAATTTTGAACAGGATGGGGTTACAGGTTGGAGAAAGAAGCATCTGCCTACTATTCACCGGGCATCCTTGAACAATTTTCCATTTCCAAACACTTCACATTAACATTTAAATTTGTGCTACTGCAATGTCTTGTTTCTTTTTAAGTCTATCAATTATGCTCCAGAAAAATATTCCTCAATTCTAGTCAAATTAGATAGGTACCTTTCTAATTTTCTAAGAACTGTTTCAAGTAAGTAATGCTTGATACAATAATATGAACCACATATTAAAATTTTCAGAGTTCAGGAATTTTAAACCGCACCTTCATCAGTTAGGAAAACACTGACAGACATTAAGCATTAGCTATTTCAGATATTTGATGGATAGGTTATTCCAAAGGGAAACATTAGGAATAGGTGAGGCCTATTTCTAACAGATGCCAAGAAGTCTTCTAGTATACTGTCTGCAGGCAAAGTCTATACACATGGTTCTTCCAAAATAGAGACAACCTGAATTGTAGAAAAGGGTCAATGTGTTTTCCCAGAAAGGAAAATTCTCTATTTTTTTCATTATGAGGAAACATTAGAAAACAAAATGGAGAATTGCTAATATTTTTTAAGTATGTGTTTTCTTCTTGGTAAATATATTTAGACAATACCCAAGGAGTTTATAGTAGAAACTATCAACAAGCAAAGAGAAACTTTCTATGTGTGAAAAGCTATCATGTCCACGATTTAGACAAGAAAGCAGGCTAGAAGGGTAAAACCTACTTGGAATACAGTGCCAATGCATTAGTAACACGACCTCAAAAGAACTGTGGTTAAGTTCCACAGCCTCCATCAGATTTCAGACAGACTTTCTTTTTCAGTGTAAAAACCAGTTTTCTCCACAAAATCTGTTTCTCCCGTTTCACCAAAACAAGAGGCAATTTTAAATGCAGACCTCTAGATCCTAGAAACAAAGAACTACTTCTTTTTCCATCTGGCTGCTTCCCATCACCTCGACTTACTGCAGCATAAGCAAAGCCTATCACCATTAAAGCTTAGATGGACTAGGGCTTTTAAGCCTTCACAAACATTTCCGATGTGATTTATGTAGGCAGTAAAAATATTTCTGCTTCTAGGGAGATCTTACAGGGAAGAATAAAAAATTGGGCAGGGCACATAACTCAGTGGCAGATCACCTGCCTAGCAAAAAGGTCCTGTAATCCAATCCCCAAGACCCCTTCCCAAAGTTACACTGAATCATTAAAATGGTAAAACTTTTAATACTTTACGCATGGAAATCGTGTCAAGCCATGGAAAGCGAAGCGATACATTAGGCTTTAAGGTAATCGGTTAACTGCTATTTTTCTCTTTAAAATATACAGGCATCTAATCTATTTAAGTGACTTAGATTAGTTTATCGTCTATTGAGAGTGAGTTAACTTTTTAGGCTACCAAAGAATTGCCTTGAGCCATACACAAGTCCTCCCCATTAACAATTTAAGGAGATGAAAGTGCTTTAGGTGCGAACACTTAAGGCGAGTATCCACGCACTCCACAGGAGATCTATACAGGTCTCACTCCCGGTGAGTTCACCATTCTGCTTATCACTGCTTTCCCACGTGCAACTCACCTCAATGACACGGGACCTGAGTCAGAATAACAGTGGCGACCATAAGCACCGGTCTAGCTGCGGCAGTGTCTTCCTACAGGACTTAAGGCAGAAGCACCACGATGCATTTTGGAAATGACATGCTGTAAGAGAAAGCAAGTCTGTCTACCCAGCAGCCGCTCACAGCCCAGACTGCGACTCCTACACCTGGCACCGGTCTCTGGCTGACGCGTCGGACTTGCCACCGTCGGGTCAGGCACAGCGCTCCGCGACCCGCCCTGGCTACGCGGACGAAACAAACACAGCGGTTCCCGACCCCTTGGAAACGGCGGCGGCACAGGGAGAGTTGCTGGGTACCGCCCCCAACTTCACAGGTCGAGGTTGCTTGGCAGCGTGTGGGACTGGGAGGTTACCTGTCGCCCAAGTCCTCCCGCCTCGTCACAGTGACTACGGATTCCGGGCTGCGGGCAACTGCACAGGCTCAAGGTAAGGACACTGCACGTTGCCGCCCAGAAACCATAGAGCTACTGCCGAGGAGAGGGGAACGGCCCGCTCATCACCGTCGCTGGCGTGTGACGTCAGCGCGCAGGAGCCGACTTCTGGCTGTGCTGCAGGGGAGGAGCCGGGACCTGCGGTGGGCGGGGCCAGGCGAAGCGAACAGACTGTACGTGCTGGGCGGGGCGGGACTAAGGGCGCTAGGGGGCGGGGCTTCGGGGGAAGGGCGGGTTTACGGAATAGGAAAGCTAGTGAGACCCGGCTCTCAGCAAACAGCTGAGCTGGCGGGGAGCTGGAAGGACCAGAGGCCGGCCTAGAGGGGAGGAGGCTAGGGAGAGGGTGCAGTGAATGTGGGGTGTGGGTGAGGTTAGGTGCAAGCTAAAAAGGGCGGATTGGGGGCGGAGCGCAGCAAGCGAGGGATGAGTAGGGCAAAATCGGGGAGGGGGAACGAAGGGAATGGGGCGGGGCATCGGGAAGGGTCCCGGCCGTCGGAATGTGTTTGGGCCAAAAGAGCTAGGCAGTATTGGGACTAGAGAAGTGGCTGTGCAAGTGCATTGGTACAAGCACTGGGGACAGGGGAGGTGGAGACTGGAGCAACTTCAAGGGTTAAACACTCCAAGCACCAGAGGGAGAGCGTGAGATACTGAAGGAGGATGGGAGAGATGTGAGTCAATAGAAGAAAGTAAAACTGGAAAGAATTAGGCTGAGTGAAGGCGGGAAATTCGCTCGGGAATCTGACTCAGACTGAAGAAAGCATATTAATAACTTTTTCCCACATGGTACACAGATAAGGTACTTTTAATTGGAGCGCTCATTACTTTACTGAGGATGCCATATATTTACAAGTAGTTTTCCTTTAAATACAATGCCCTTTAGGAAGTTATTTTAAGGGAAGGCTCAACTCTTAAGACAGAGACCAGGGTTTGGGTCTCAGAACCCTGGTCTGGTTAACTCACCTGTAACAACTTCAGGAGGATCTTCTGCACCTGGACCTGAACTTAGGCACATATCCACAGTTACTTCGTGAACTTAAACGAAGCAGTTTTAATTTTTAAAATACAAAGTTACAACACAGTGCCCTACACCTTTATGTTTACTGTATGTATACTTTATACTGAAGGGACTGACGATGTACAGTAGACTAAAAATCATTCGGTGCAGGAATTGAAAGAGTTGAGAACAAGCCTGGTGTCATCCTGAGTAGCTCTACTCAGTGAGCTAGTGGATGGCACGCCTAGAAGTCCATACTTGAGGCAGGAAGAGGATAGTGTCTTTGTATACAGCCATAGTTGCTGTCCACGTTGTTCCATTCATGTGAAGACACTACAGAGGCTGCACAGACTTTGCGTGAGATCTGTAGTCAGATGATTTCTCTTTTCCCATCCTTTCCCCACCCCACACACCCAAGTCGACTTTTCTATGTTCAGGAGCTTGTAATTATTTCTAGCTTGGAAATAGACAGATTAAGGGCATCTTTGCCAGATGGTGACACTGCAAGTTACCTAGGCTAGTACACTAAACAAATAAATGTTGAGATTCAGCTCTCCAATCTCCAGGAAACTACAAAAGACTTATTTCCCATATGTTTTTACTTCTAATATTTAGTTACATCCAACTCCAGCTGGCAGTAATTTTTCTATCTGATGTACAATTCTAGTTCTACCCATATAACCCTGTCTTGCAAAGTGAGGGGGCTTGACTGCAACCTGTTAATCTAAGCAAATTCTTTTTTGCTGCTTGCATAAAGAATGGCTACTCAGTTATATCTGAAGATAATGCTTTAGGCAGTGGTCAAGCTGTTGCTAGGAATATAAACTGCTAGTCTTTCTAAAAGCATGTTAATATGTACACTCTTTGACTTTAGAAGTTTACTTCTTGAAACATGAAGCCAAAAAGGAACATATGAAATATACTATTATTGTTTATAACCAGATAACCTAGAAACAATGTAATTGTCTACAAACAATTGATTAGATCACAATATAGTTAAACAATTAAATACTCAAAAGCTAAGCAGGATCTACTTTTACCTATTTCAACTGTTATGTTGATGTATTTTGAGGAAAGAAGAAAATAAAAAGGGAAATCACCTGGTTTATATGTCCCTGTACTATTTTAATGTTTTATTTTTACAACACAAATATTTTTTAGTCTTAAGTATTCTAGTGGATATTCCTTTTAAACAAAAGTAGTTTTGATCCTTGGAACAATCTAATAGTCTTTCGTATACAAAAATATTTCAGGGCTATAGAGAGGGCTCAGCGGTTAAGAGCACTGATTACTCTTACAGAGGTCCTGAGTTCAATTCCCAGCAACCACATGGTAGCTCACAACCATCTGTAATGGGATCCAATCCACTCTTCTGGTGTGTCTAAAGACAGATACAGTGTACTCATAAAAAATAAAATGAATAAATCTTTAAAAAAAGAGAGTTGTCCTTGAAATATAATGTATCTCCAATTTCTTATAAAAATTTCTATGTTAATAAAGAATACTCATGTATGTATGCATATTAGTACTAATCTTTTAAAGTGGGTTATGATACACATATTTCTTTATGGTATATGGTACACACATAAATAATGTAACAGTAGATCCTGAACATCTCTCTAAAGAACATCAAACTCCCAACAATATGAGGATTCCATGATCAGCAAACTGGGGAGGAGCCTTAACAGCTAAAATGTGTGCTGTAAACAACTGTAGTTCAGATCTCTAGAACCCATGTAAAAAGACTGTACAGGACTGTTGGTTGCCTGTACCCCAGCAGACCCCAGCAGAGACAGGAGATTCACGGGCAAGCTGGCCAGAATTGGTGAAGTCTATAATTACTGAGAGACCTTCCCTTGATAAAGCAGAAAGCAATTAAGATATTCATTGCCATCTTTGTGCCTCTACATGCACACATTAATGTACACCCTCTCTACATGTGCCCATAGATTCAAACACACATGTAACACACAAATACACTTGCATAAAAATTGTGATATGTACTAAAATCCACTTCTCACCAGATCATATCCTCTTAAAAATGTTTTTAATTTAAATAAAATTATACCGCTTCCTCCTCCTTTCCCTCCCACATATGCCTCCCATGTCTCCCCTCAACTTGATGGCTTCTTTAACTATACTTGCTACATGTGTATGCAAATATATGTAAATAAAACCTATTTGCTCCATCATGTGTATATATGGCTTCAAGGCTGATCACTCTATCATTTAACAGCCAATAAAGGGGCTCATCCTTGGGAGAGGGTGATTCTCCAGCAGTCATTAGTTAGCTGTCATTCATTGTCAAGGAATGAAACATCACTAAAATTTTCTGCCCCAGCACCCAGCATGTCCATTGATATTACCATTGCTCTAGTTCTTAAATAGCCATTTCTAGGACAGATTATTTCATAAATGACTTCCTAGAATTTTGGCTCTTACAATTTTTCCCTTCCCTTCTGAGGTATTTTGAATCATGGATGTAGATATATTCATTGGGGTTGTGCTCCCACAATTTATTGATTTCGGCATTATGTCCATTTCTAGTTTTCTGTGATGGTTTCCATTGGCTATAAAACGAGGCTTCTTTAATAAGGGAGGTTAATACACTTCTATTTCTAAGGGATTCCTAAAAGTAGGCTTACTATGTCAAATGTATGTATGTATGTATGTATGTATGCATGCATGCACTTCCCACTTTAATGCTGCTGTATTTTGGATACATATTGTTGGATAACAAGTTATCTTTAAACATTAGGGGCCTCTCAGTTATGTGAGCTGGCGGTCAAGGATGGTTCCACCAGGTAGTTCTGCTTCACACAGCCTGGATTAAGATGATGCACTTAGCTTCCCAGTTAGTGCTTATGGCTCACTGGATGCTCCAGGAACTTCGTGTGGTAAGATCCTTGTTGTCCTCCAGTCTCTCCACATGAACAGCTAGGATTGCTCTCAGCATTGTGATCTCAGCGATGGTTTTTCCACAGCAGTTGCCTTCAAATAAAGAAGACAGAAATTGCCAATTCTTTTAAAGGCTAGGTCTAAAACAAGTCTGGTGTCAAGTTTTTGGTTTTCAACAAAAAGGCATAGAGAGGCAACATTTATTGGGCAGGGGGAATCAATGTCAATCATATTTGGAACTTATGTTAAATATCTTGGGTTACCTTTATACAAAAAGTGACTAAAAGTGAACTCACAGTTCTTGTGTATTTCTCTTAATTTTGCCTGATATTTGCAATTTTGCCCTGTCTTTCATATGTTGTACTACTAGAAGTCAGTTTAGGGGTGGTGTGTTGGTTCAGGGAGTAAAAATGCTTTCTGTCAATCATGATGACCTAAATTCAATCCCAAGGACCTATATAGTGGAAGATGAGAACTCTCACAGGTTTTCCTGATTCTACAGGTAATGCCATATAATGTACATGTGTGCACTCACATGATAAAGAAAACATAATAATATATTACATAATTATATACTCTCTTTATGAAATGAAGAAGCTAACAGTTTGCCATGATATAAACAAATGTTTTCTATGGGTCTCACTAAGACTTTTTTTTTTTTAATGGCGTCTTTGGCTCCATGGAAAAATTAAATTAGATACAATCAATCCTGTCTGTCTCCTCTCTTGCATGCAGATCCTCAATCCCCAGCTATGAAATAACTTCAATTTTCTTTTGCTTTAGTAGTCTTAATCAATCTGAAATTACTTTCTGTAATTACCACATGAGAACCATCTTTGTATTCTTTTTGGAGGGAAACTAGATATTCCTTTGTCGCTGACTGGAGGTATAATCTTTCACGTGTTAAATTACCATTTATATTTGTATTTATTTCTATATTTCTTTTTGGTGTCTTCATTGGTCTCTGTCTTGGTCCATCTTCTGTTGGTGTTATGGAATGACTATCTGACAGTGGGTAACTTTTAAAAAAAATTTTATTTAGCTAGTCATAACCTAGAACGGCATCATAACTTGGAAAAAGAGCAGATAAAGGAGCAGGTACATGGAGAAAATAACCAAGAGAATTGGCTTTGCTTTATAACATCTTGCTATGAAAATAATTTGTGAGAGTGTCAAACCCCACATGAGGGTAGTTCCTTCTTGAAACAAACACCTATTAAAGGAAATACTACTGCCAACAGATGGCTGAGTGGGTAAAAGCGCTTAACAATGAGTGTGAGCCCTAGTACCTAAGGCAGATGTGGGGGCATGCTCCATTACCTCAGCAACTGGAAAGGGAAAGGCCAATCTAAATATTAACAGGGTTTGGTTATTATTATTGCTTAAGCTCACTTCCACCAACAGCAAAGCCCAACTTAAAAGAGAAAGTGACCCTTTGCAGATGAATGACTTCTGTGTCTCTGAATACCTCCAGTATATATTAGAATGTAGACTAAGACATTATTCTGTAAAAGGCTGAATTAAGTATTCCATGGCAGGCAGCCTATTTTAGCTCCCCAAAGACAGCCTTGTCTGTCTAATCCTTAGAATCAATAAATTAGGTTATGGGAAGACTCTGCCTTTCACTGACAGCTTTGAAGATGAAGGAGTAAACGAGCCAAGAAATTCAAATGTCTTCTCATAACTACAATAGCACCCAGGTTGATCCTTCCCTAGGGCCTCTAGAAGAAAACAACCCGGCCGACTTTAATTTTAACCAGTGGGACTTGTGTCAGAATTTTATCTTATGAAACTCTCATATAATACATCTGCATAGCAACAGGATGGTCACACAAGCTCTCATTAAAGTTCTAAGAAGATTGACAGTCAGGATGCTGTTTTAATTTGTTGTTGCTTTTTTACGTCTATAAAAATTCCTTATTGAGAAATTATCTCTGCCGTAAGAAGATGACTCTTAAAAGGGTTGATAAGATCCCCAGTCAATGACGCTCCCTCCCACAGGACAAGGGGAGAGATCCTGTTGCAAGCATCCATGTCACAGCACTTACACTACACAGTGCCAGGATGGCCTGACTCTGTCTTTCAACTCAGGTCTGTTAAAGAAGAGATTTAGTGTCAGAGGATTTTTTTTTCTGATAAGAATCTTGGAGGAATCACAAAGAAATTGATTTCTCGGATGTAATCTATTTTTTGATGACGCTATCACACAGTACATTAGCTAATGTGGTGCTTCTGAGCCTCACACATTTAAGGAGTACATACAGAGATGCTTACGTCTAATCTGGAAACAGTTAAAATTATTTCTGTCTCGAAAAACTAAAACAAACAAACAAACAAAAAAACAAACATTATTTCTGTGAGGAGAGTGAAGATTGAGAACTACTAGTATGGTTGGATATATACCAGAAATTAAGTATGTTACTTCTGTCTAGGTTGAGGTAGAACTTCTGGTATGCCACAAACTGTGCCCACCACATGTTTTAAAATAAATTATTTTTTTCACAAATCAGTGTATAAGTGTTACAAAAAATCCAAAACAAATGTACAAGTAGACAGTTTTCTTGTCTACTTAAAGGAGTAATTTTCCACAAAAGAACTAAAACAGTACAGAAGGAATCTCTCATCTTTATAAAAAACAGATCGATTGGCTATGACTACTGCCTAATAAAAAATCTAGATGCTCCCCCTGCAAAAGAATCAGGCTACATGTCGGCAGTGAGAGCGCAAGTCACACTTAATTTATGTATGACAGTAAATATACTAGGACATTAGTATTCATTAGGCGATATATAAATAGACATGAGACACTCAACCAAGACATGCCTTAATTCTGCCACCCAGTGGCGACTGCCATCCTGGTCCCACAGGTCCTGTCCAGTTACAAACACGGCACCTACCTGTTCACTAGGCTCTTGGGCAAGCTCTGGCGCAGGCTAGGAATTTATTTATGCACCTCCCTGCTGACTCACAATACAGCTCCTTGAGCAAGGGGAACAGGTTTCCTATATATTGTGACACAGGACAGGTACCCAGTATGTAAGACCACGTGGAACCCTCAGCGTTTTGGAAATGCGTGGTGTCTAAATTTGGATTCATCAGGATTTTCTCTTTGGTATTTTTTTGTTAAAGCGCATAACCTACGACGGCGCGTAAGGCTCGGTGACACCGTAGTACACTCTACACCATTACAGGCCGAGTAGCAATAGACGCGGCTCTGGAATCCGGGGGGGGGGGTAACACACTCGCTTCCACCTGCTTCGGCTTCTCACGGTCCCCGTAGGGCTGAGACGAAGCCAGGCTTTGCCACGATGCCGGCGACCGCACGCTTTCCGAGAGCGCATTCCCCGCCGGGGAGGACGTGAGCGACGTGAGAGCAGGTGGCATGCGGGTGGCCCAGAGCAAGCAGCCTTCGAGGCTCGCCCAGGTCTTCTCCGGGCCACGCCCTGGTCACGCCTACCACTCCAATCTGACCAATAGGCGCAGAGGTGCCTCCCAGTGCGGCCGTGGAAGTGCTAGGACGGTGGGACGCCGAGCGGCCGTTCACGTCAACGCGGTGACGTCACGCGCGTGCGACGCACCTGTCGGGCTCCGACTCCTGCAGCTTCTCTTCCAGTTCAGCGGGTCAGGGCTGGTCGCGTCGGGCTCGCACGGTTGTCACCTCGCCAGCTCCTTGCCGGTGCGCTCGGGGCGGGCGGGCCGTCCGTCCGTCTGTCCGGAGGATGAGGCTGGAGTGGGCGGAGGCGTGAGAACCGCGTTACTTTCCCCCCCCCCCCGGAGCTGGAGCGCCGCTGCTCCTGTAGTCCTGAGCCTCCAGTCGGGGCACCGGCGGGTTGGTTTGAGGGCCCCGCTGGAGCCGGAAGATTGAACTTCACCCCGAAACCAGCCTCCGCCGGTCCCACCTGGCCGCCTTTACGTAACCCCTCCTGAAAGCCCGGTAGCAGTGCAGTCCGCCGGGGTGGCCACCCGGCAGCCGCGTCCCGGTGAAGCTCCCGGGGCGGCTGGCGCGCGATCGCAGGCAGATGCGGGGTCCACCGGCAGCGCAGCCACCAGCCGCCCAGCTTGCTATGCCTCTGAGCTGCAAGGTGAGTCGCCCGCTGCCAGCTTCACGCCTGGACGGTGGACCGCGAGGCCGGTTCCCACCGAGGTGCCCACCGACCTGCTGTCCAGCCCATTAAGATCGCTCCTGTTTCCTCCCGGAACCTTCGACGGACCTATAAGTAGAATTAAAAACTAGGTACCAGCTCAGAATTAGTCTTGAATTTACAGTTAGCTCAAGTTTAAAAACGCTTAGTTTTTTGTTTTTGTTTTTTATCTTATTTGGTCTTTAGATTTACGCATATCAAATCATTTTTGTGTGAATATTTGAGTTTTGGTAGTAAACTTGTTGAACCAGAAGTTACTTTAGAGAACTTCCCGTCCTGTGTGCTTTATTTGAAGTGTGGCGTTTTAAAATTAGACCACAAGGAAGTTAATTGCATATTCATCGGGTGTGTTCTAATTCTAGGCCGAGATTTCGGTTTCCTTTGAAAACGATGACTCTTTATGACAGTTGGACCAGTGGTGACCTAACCTTTCAGTACCTCTCCGCGCGTGCGAGTATAAAATTTAAAAATAAGTTCTGCAAGCTTTTTTGGGCCCTGTATTCAGTTCCTGCACGATCAGTATGGCTTATATATAACTGATACTTTGTAGATGTACTTTTTACCCATGAAGAATTTAGATTATTTTCCTTGGGTCAGTTTTACGTGCCTTTGTAGATTACTAAAAAAAAAAAAAATGGTATTTCCGTTCGGGAGTATATACAAGGAGTTCAGTGCTTATGTGGATGTTGTTGAGCAGTTTTGAAAGGTGCTGCTTCTGCTGCTGTTGTTGTTTAATATGGCTTTAAATTTAGGTGTATGATTTACGGGTATTTACTCACATTGAATGTTTATACGGTGTTGATAGAATTTATCACAGATACCATTCAACCCCCACCCCTTCCTTTCCCTTTGCTACTTACTTCCAAACCTTCCTTTGAGTGGCAGCTCAAATTATTTTAAGAGGTCAGTATGAATAACTGAGGTCATTGCTTGGCAATAGTGCTATGTACCTTATGAAAGTTTTAAAGAATTATTCTGATTTTGAATATATGTAGTTCAGAAGAACAGATTGGTTAAAAGTTCTGGGCTTTTTTGGTAGAAAAATGGCAAGTGTCCAGGTCATGTTGGTGGTAGGCTTTCTGTTTCCTGTTGTGACAAGTTGTTAATAATTTTCAGACTTCTTGGGAAGCCAGATTTGATCCCTGTGGTGGGTCATATATCAAAGCAGCATCTTGTGGGGTTTGACCACTGACTCTGCTTTGTAGAATTTCTACTTGCTTTGTAGTCGAAATTGTTAGCAGACACTTCCAATATATATATATGATATAATACATGTAAATAAAGTACATTTTCTCTCTCTCTCTCTCTCTCTCTCTCTCTCTCTCTCTCTCTCTCTCTCATTTTATTTTTCATTAATTCCATAAAGTAAATACATTGACTTTTTCCATTTAACAAGTGTGGAAACTTGAGAAAGAGTTGAATTATCATTCCTAAGGTCTCACAGCAATAAGTGTCAGACTGAGCTCAGCAGTGTCATTCCAGAACTCTTGCTTTCAATCCTCAATGGCTACAGGGTCCTGTAAGCTCAACAAGGTGACATTCTACTGAACAGTTGGAGTGAAAGTCATGGCACCATAGTTGCATTCATTTGTAATTTGTAAAAGGAGTGCCCAATTGCAGAAACTCTTGTAAGTGTTGTTTTTTAAAAAAGCATCCAGTACTATCGCCTTAGTACATTTTTATGTCTTTATGCGTACATTCATATTTGTTTATAAGCATTGTGGCCACAGTTCCTTTTGATTCCTAAAGATAAGTGTTGCTTGGTTAGGTATAAAGTGAAGGAAGACCCCCCCACTGCCTCACACATTGCTGGAACTCAGAGATTTGCTACAGCTGGGAGGGAACCAAGTCAATCAACCAGTTCTCCCCATTCTCTCAGGAGCAGTTGAATATGTTGTCTTTCCTCAGTCTTCTATAGCAGCTTTTAAATTGGATTATTGTTTTATCTTTTTTCTTATCAATGAGCCTTATATTCATGTATATGCCTGTTTTCCCTCTTAGCCTTTAAAAAAATTATGGTGTTTAATTTTCCTTTTTCTGGATGCTTGTTTTTGTTTTAATTTACAAACTGTAATTGTGTGTATATATTTGAGGTACAAAGTGGTACTTTGATAAAAGTGTATATTGTGGAAGCATTAAGTCAAACCCACATAGGTCCGTTTGTCTTTCTTGTGTGTGCTAGAAATAGAAACACTTGTGTTTGAGGTAGCAGACAGCTCATTTGTAGCTGGGGTCATTGCAGTGCACATTAAGTAGGTCACTTGGTACCTGAAACCATGTACCCCTGACTAGACCCACTACTCCCACCACCATTTCCAGCCTTCCACCCCTGAGAACTGCTGTTGCAACTCTGCTTTTGAATTTTATCTTTAGACCCCACATGAGACCATGCAATGTTCTGTGCTTTTTTATTTTATTTTTTTTACTGTATCTATGATGGACACTTAGGTTTTCATATCTTTGCTCTACCGAATAATAGTATTAAGCCTGAAAGAACTTGAAATTTAAGAAATATTCTTGATGGAACTAATTACTTAGTTTTTTGTTCTCTGAAGAAAAAAAGAAGGTGTAGTTTTGATGTGCTAAATAAACAATAATGATAAAATACGAAGTAATGTTACTTTGGGGAGAAACCAGTTAGATTATTGTTTTATCTTGGAACTTTAAAAAGTAACCCAGTGGATCTAATGGGCAAAATCTTGCCCCAATGTTCTTGCTCTTTGTCTCCAACCTTTAGAAAAAAATCCTATTGTATCTGTGTGCTTTTTTAAACTTTTAACTTCGTAACAAATTATTTATTTATTTTACGTATATAGATGCTTTGCATGTATGTCTGCACACCAGAAGAGGGTGTCAGACAGTTGTGAGCCACCATGTGAGTGCTGGGAATTGAACTCAGGACTTGTGAGTTCTGGAAGAGCAGCCAGTATTAACTGGTGAGCCATCTCTCCAGCCTTGTAGTTTTTTTTTTCTGTGATGATTTACACTACTCTTGGAAGTTGGTGGACTTTAATAATGTACTGAAATATGACTTTGCAAGAATAAAATTTTTCCTTTTATTTTATCAAAATGAGAATACTTAGAAATTTACTTATATTTCTAATAGAAATCAATTATTGTAATGTAGCTTTTAAATGCTCAGCATATCTATGTCTACGGAAAGTCGTTGTATTTGAAAGAAGATAAATAGTTCTTTTTTTTTTTTTTTTTTTTTTTTTTTTTTTTTTTTTTTTTTAAAAAATTTTTTTTTTTTTTTTTTTTTTTTTTTTTTAGAGAAGGTATGCAGCACTAGTTGGCCTGGAATTTACTATAGAGCAGGCTTGTCTCAAATTCACAGAGATTTATCTGCCTCTGCTTCCTGAATGCTGGCATTAAACAGCGGATCTCGGAATTTGAGACCAACCTGCTCTACAGAGCAAGTTCCAGGACAGCCAAGCCAGGACTATGCAGAGAAATAGTGTCCAAGAGAGCATATTTTGGCTATTAAGCTGATTTTGCAGCATATAGTGCTGGGTAAAATCATTGCTGTCTTCTCTACCAATGCAGTGTCCAGTGCTGGGTAAGACCATTGCTGTCTTCTACTTTAGTAACTTGCTTAGCACCTTCCAACACTTTGAAAGCTAGTCATCAGGGAGGAAGTTTACTGGTCAGGTTGAGATTAATTTCTCTGTGTTCTGTAGCCAAAGTGTATGCTGTCTTCAGCAATAGAATCTTGTAGTTATGGTGGGAAGCTAAGGGCAGTGGCAGTACCTGTGTTCTGGAAACCTCTGTGGCTTCCCTGTCCAGTAAGTCGTAGAAAGGTATTCCATGCCTTGCTAATAAAAACTGTAAGAAAAATATTGAAGAATGTGTCTTACCTATAGATGGCTACACGCTGGGCTTTCCCGTCCCTGCCCTCATTGTTCAGGAGACTTGTGCTCCTCTTTCCTGCTTGGTGACGTGGAGTGTTTTCATTTACTTCTCTCACCAGATTGTGACCTACTTTTTCTCTGTTTAACTTACTAGTCAGACATGCAGTTGACTGACATACCATTGGAGCTTAGCCATTAGTTTCAATTCTGCCTAGACACTTTTATAGGAGAAACAAAACTTTATTGAGAACCATAAAAGCCCTTTAAGTTACAAGCTTGCAGGGTCTTTGGGAAATAGGTCTAGGAAAGTTTGTGTTTTATCAACCAAAGTGATATCCATAGAGGAAAAAATTGATGAATTGAACTTTATAAAAATTAAATATTTTTATGTGGTAGACCATCCTGGGCTATAGAATGAGACCATTTCACAAACAACAACCCTCAAACTGAATACATAAATCACATACTTTGCTAACCATTGACTATGTAATGAAAAACAAAAAATGAAAAGTACTAGGACACAACATACATTCTAGATCAGAAGATTAGCAAATTAATAAAATCGCTTACAGCTGTGGTCAGTGCTGTACAGAGGGAGCTGTAAGAACTATTAGGAGAATTTGATATAGGCAAAATTTGACTCAAGTTTTATAGTAGCCTTTATTTTTTTCTTTTTAAAAAAACTACCTGCATGATTTTTGTTATTTAAACATTTTGTGTCTCA
This sequence comes from Mus pahari, assembly GCF_900095145.1. Classification (NCBI taxonomy): domain Eukaryota; kingdom Metazoa; phylum Chordata; class Mammalia; order Rodentia; family Muridae; genus Mus; species Mus pahari. The sequence continues at coordinate 76,060,826 of NC_034608.1, read as the reverse complement.
AATTTCTCATCTTCAATAGAGAGAGATTAGCTCTCAAACCATATTATTGGCTAATATTTAATACATGTACTTTTGTGTGATATAGTGCTGGAGAGATGTATTTATTAACTTAAGGAGTACTTTTTGTTTGTTAGTTGTTGATGTTTTGAGATGGTGTAAGTTCCTGATTGGCCTTGAACTCCAGCTAACCCTGTTTAAGGTTTCTAAGTAGCTGAGGCCACACGAATGTGATATATACCTAGCTAGTTAATAGCTACTTGATGTGAGATCTGAAGAATGAGTAGCAGAGTTAGGTAAGGGAGAGAGGGAGTGTTCCAGGTAGAAGGTACACTGAAGGCCTTGGGCCAGGAGGCAGGAAGGGTCCTGATGGGATGGAGAGTGGGAACTAGGCAGGCACTGCCAGCCAACTGCCTTTTCTATTTTGTTAAGAAGTTTGTCTCCTAAGAACTGTGAAAAAAATGAAATATTTTAATATATACAATAGGGAGAGATTACTAATCGGACTTTTTAAGGGCTGACTGCCGTACAAAGATGAAGTTAGGGGCAGACAAGGTGCTTATGCTGAGATCATTAGAAATTTCTAATAGTACACTAGGTTTTATCTCTGAGTCTGATCTCCATCTTCTACCATATACTCTATGAACTTGCTGTTTTTTTTTTTTTTTTAAATCGATTTAATTATATGTAAGTACACTGTAGCTGTCTTCAGACATTCTAGAAGAGGGCATTCGATCTCATTATGGATGACTGTGAGCCACCATGTGGTTGCTGGGAAGTGAACTCAGGACCTTTGGAAGAGCAGTCATTGCTCTAAATCACTGAGCCATCTCTCCAGCCCCTATGAACTTGCTTTAAGTAATACATCAACACTCTTAGAGTATTAAAATAGGTTGTTTTGGCAGAAGGAATAATAAAGCAAAGTTGCAGATTTCAAGCCTAGCTTACTACTGTGGCTGAGGAGTGTGCATGTGTTGAAAACTGAATGCACTTCTCTTTGATCTCAGCTGAATGAACAACTGGGTATTTATTGCCCATGCTCTGTTCCAGTCATTGTGCTAGATGCTGAAAAGAGACTAGTGTTTTCAAACATCTCTCAGAATGTCACCTACATGAAGTAATCTTTAAGGGAATTATAAATTAGTTTTAAAAAGATAGCTATTATTTAGTAATTTTTTAAAAAAAAACAACTGTACTTTCTGAATGCTTTTGTTGTTAAACACTGCTATGTTTTTGTGTGCAGAAAGAAAAGTACTAACTAGGTGAGATTGTGTGAAGGCCCTCTTGAGTCTTGGTTGGAGTGTGGGAACTCTTTTTTCTTGGTCTGTGTGTACTCTATGTGACTTTCTCACTAGCCTTGCTTTACAAGCCTCACTGGTTTGACTCCAACTGCAGTTGGTGCATGTCACACATGTACTTTTGAGCTCTGTTGCCAATGCCAATATACTTACATTAACTTCGCATTTTGACGGTAAGCATGGGAGTAGATATATTAAAAAATGTATGAGTATTTTGGGTATACAAAGAGGCAAAACAATGAAAACATAACTTGGTTTTACCTGCTTTGGAAAAATAAATTTTTTAAAACTATTTTCTATTTCCCTGGTTAATGTTTGACCCTGGACTCTAAATACTTAAATATTTTAAGCTAATTGTAATATTTTAAAGTTACAATGCAATTTTTAAAATTAGGTAGTGCTTGCCTGAGGTAAAATCCACAGAGGAGCTGGTATTTCAGCTATTCGTTGCCATTCCTGTGAACCTCTTTCTTGCAAAGCCCTGTCCAGTCTGCATATGCAAGTGACTGCATACTGCAGTTCTTCCTATCCTGTGCAGTAGCTGCACACTACAAAGGCATCTCTGCACTTGATCCATTTTAATTTCACAGATCTTGGAGATTGTTTTACAACACTGCTTGAGGAAGTTTTTCTTTTCTTTTTTACACCTGCATAATGAAAAGAAAGAATTAAACCATCCCTTAACCATTAGCATCATAGAGGTAGCTGTTACAGTGGATGGACTTAGGATTTTTTAATACAAAGATAATAGCTTTCATTTTGTGATGTTAGAATACATGATTTTTGTTACATGTTGGGAAAATGTTGAAGCCATTTTCCCCTTTTTTCCAGATAAGCAGACAGCTAAATGGAGTCTGAGCAGCTGTTCCATAGAGGCTACTGTAGAAACAGCTACAACAGCATAACCAGCGCGAGTAGCGATGAGGAGCTCCTAGATGGAGCAGGTGCCATTATGGACTTTCAGACTTCTGAAGATGACAATTTGTTAGACGGGGACACAGCAGCTGGTAAGTTCAGCATGACAACTAAGAATTGTAGTCGTGAGGATACCAATAAATAGAGTTTCTTTTCTTTCTTTCTTTTTTTTTTTTTTTTTGAGGCTGACATTTGGGGTAACTTTTTAAAGCCAAGGTAAATTTATGTAACTTAACCATTTAAAAGTATACATCTCAGTGGCTTTAGCATCTTTATAATATTATGCTAAAATATTTTTTACTACCTCCTAAGTCTCTAACATTGGAGTAAATTTTTGAATTTTTTAAGTATAAACTTTTTAAAGTATAATTCAGAGAGCTATGTGATCATTACATCATACTTGTGAGAATGAATGAATGCAAAATAAGCAAGTTACACAATCCTTTAGTTAAGAAACATTACCTAGGATCCACTCTTCTTACCCTAAGATATAGCTATTATTTGGTCTCCATTTAGTACGGTTGAGCAGGTATTTATATGTTCTGCAAGTGGGGTCACAATGTATGAAATTTGTCTCTGACGTGTCTGTATCATTGCAGATGACAGTGCTTATTTCTGTCACCATGTAGTTTCCGTTGTGTAAATGTACTGCCGCTCAGTTCTATGCATTTCCTTGTAGACTTTAGATATTATTAGGATGACTGTGAAAGTATGTAAGTGCATATGTTTTCATGAAGGTACTGTAAATCATTGTGAATTATACTTAGTGTGGAAAGCTTAGATCTGAAGTTCACGTTTCAGCATCATCCGGAACTGTCAGACAAACTCCACCTATGTCTGTCTGCAGTGTGTGAAAGTTTAGTTGTACTTCTTTACCAAAACTTAGTGTTAATAGTTTGAAACATTTTAACTGCTCTGTGTATACAGAAGTCTCTCATTTTGAGCTTATATTTGATGGCTTAGGAGTTGAGATACATTTATATATGTTGACTTGGCTTTTTAGGTTGCTTCCAGAAGTGTCAGGTCTCTACTTTATATATTCTTTTTTTTTTTTTTTTTTTTTTTTTTGGTTTTCAAGACAGGGTTTCTCTATATAGCACTGGCTGTCCTGGAACTCACTTTGTAGATCAGGCTGGCCTCGAACTCAGAAATCCGCCTGCCTCTGCCTCCCGAGTGCTAGGATTAAAGGCCTGCGCCACCACGCCCAGCTTGCGCTTTATATATTCTGATTTGTCAGATACATTCATTGCAAATTGCTTCTCTTACTCTGAAGTATTCTTAAGACCTGTGGTGAAGTCACTGATTCTCATGAAATCTTGTTAGTAATTTTCTTTCTTTGTCTTATTTTCTGTGTTCTCGTTTATGATTCTTCTGACCTGGGTGTGACGGTACATAATCCCAGATGTTGTGGCAAGGACAGGGAAGTTTACATATCCAAATGTATTATTTTAAAATAAAGATGTCAAAGATTTCAGGGGATCAAAGATAGTATTCTGTTTTCTTCTCATGTCATTCATATTTAGATCTGGAACTGCTTGCATTTAACTGTGTGTAATGTCAATAAGAATTCAAATTTGATTTTTCCCATATGAGTAACTGGTTGGTCCAGTACCAAGGCAGGTAACTCTTAACCAAAATGACAGACACTTTGGAAGACAGTTTGGCTATTTCCTATACTAACTGAGCATTTACTGTCAGATTAAGTAATAATGCACCAAAATGTTTACTCCAGTTAGGTGAACTATCCACATGAAGATGATGAAAAAGTAAATAAAAGAGTGGAAAGCACAGACAAGCCTAAGCATCTCAGTGGACTCTCCCTGCAGTGTTCCCTCTGTGGACCAGGGAGCTGTGCTTCTGGGTGTTCCCTGGGCTTTGCACTCCCTTACCCTGTCGAACCTCAGCACATGTGTACACTTTGTAGTTAGAGTTAGTTAAGCGCGATATGCTTAGGTGTTCTTTTTTTAATGTGTTAATAATACCCTGGTTGAGGTATTAAAGAGACTTAGACTTAAATTGACTTGATTTTTCAACCTCAGGCAGTTTTTACTAGTATCTCCCTGTTGTGCTTTGTTTTCTGTTGCTATGAGAAGCTGCTAACCAAACCACCTTGGTGAGGAAAAGGGTTTGTTACAACTTCATGTAGAGAAACCAGGGCAGGAGCTGAAGCAGAGACAGAGTCAGAGATCATGGAGCGGTGCTGCATTTTGACTTAGCTCTCCCCAGACTCTTTCAGCCACCTTTCTTATCACCCACAGTGGGTCGGGCCCTGTGTCTATTAGTAATCATAGAAATTTCCCCACAGACGTGCTCCCGGGCCAATCTGATGGAGGCAGTTCCTCAATTGAGGGTTTCTCTTCCCGGGTGTATCAGGTTGATAACGAGGATGAGCCATCACAAATATTTCTGCAGTCTCCTTCCCCCATTCTGTTAGGATTCCCAGTGCATGTGGTAGAGTTTCTCACTGGGTTGCTTATGAGTTTCTGTGTTTTCCATCTTTTCATTTATTTTTCCTTTTCTTGTAAATGTTTCATCTAACTGGAGTAAATATTTTGGTGCGTTATAGCTGAATCTTATGGTAAAGGTACATTCAACATTATAGGAAAGGGCCAAACTGTCTTCCAAAGTGTCCGTCATTTTGATTGAGAGTTCCGGGTGCCTGCTTCCTCATCAGCATTTGGTATTGTCAGTGTTATGGAGTTTATCCACTGTGTAAACCACAAGAGTATTGCAGTAAGTAACTTTGTTATTCTACCCTGAGTTCCAGTGTGTTTAAATATATTTCAGTGTTTTGAGAAAGTCTCCATGTTATTATATTTGCCTTTTGAACATATTGATCACATTTTTGACATCTGTGCCTGAGAATTTCAGTACCTAGATCATCCTTGGATCCATTGTCTCCTGATTTTTTTCCTTCTCTTTTTGGATCTTGGCAGGTTTTGTGATTGTTAAATGAATACTGGATACTATATGTAGATAATTGTGGACTTTCTGGGTGGCAATATCTTCACCAGAGAACTTTCAAATTTCTCCCCAGAAAACAAACATTCTAGAATCTTGGAGGAGAATTCACAACATGGTTTTAAGACTTTCTGTTCTTTTGTTTCTCTTAGAATCATTCTTAGGGCATTGCTCTTGAGGCTTTGTGCAGAAAGCCGCTATACCTGTGTACTGGAGTCTTCAGTGGAGCAGGGACTGATGCCTGCTTTTTGCCTCTTAGCATTTTAAGATTGCTAACCGCTCTGCTTTTTGTTATAATGACTGCCTATTTACCTTTTGCTTCTTTCGAGAATCAAAGATTTTCGGAATAAAGTGGGGTATGGTGACCACTTCATCTCTTTTCTCCAGGTTATCAGTCCATTCAAATTCACTTTGCTGTGGTGCTTTTGTACATCACAGTGTGAGTGCTGAGCCCTTCAAACTGTCAGAAGCATCGGTTGTCCCCTTCTGGTTTTCCAGTTGCTCTGTTTATGAGTCTGGAATGGCACAAGCACACATGGTCGGGACTGCTAGGTTCCCCTCTGTTCCCTTGCTTTTCACAGCAGGGCCACCTCTAGTCTGCCTCCCTGGGATGATGTGCTTTGATGAAAAAAGACAGTACTTGGCATTATTTATTAGCCATTTGCTTTCTTAGAGTCACTGATTTTTCTGTCTAATTTAGAAGTGGCATTTATTGTTAGTTATAAACTAGAATATATGCATTCGTAAATTGAGAAATTGGGTGAAATGAACAACGTTCTCTTTTTCTCTCTCTTTAGCTCTTTGATTCTTTATGTGGAGTGTAAAAATTCAGGGAAGAGGAAGGAACATGAGAAGGATCCAGCACTTCCCATCTTCCCACTGTCCTCAAGTGCTAGTAATGCCTTTGCTCAGACTCTTAAAAAGAGGAGTAAGTGGAAAGAGAGGATAATTTTTCTCAAACTGAGCCCACCAGTAGGCTTCTTTGTATGTCACTGACTAGAACCTGGCAACATGCCCAAACTAAGTCCAGCCACTGGCGAAGGAAATGGCATTACTGACTAGTTAGCACAGTCGTGATTGCTTTACTGGACGTAGGTATGCTACCAACCAAATAAAATTAAGACTAGATTAAGGAAGAACTTGGAATGCCCTTAGGGGACACAGAAACTGGTGTTTTCTGTGAAGATTCTGTCCTCAAAGTTGATCACATTATTTTAACCTTGATATTAAGATTCTAAATGCTATGTCTCAAAAAATAAACTTGTTTTCTTTTAAAGACATTTTGTAGCATGTATTTATTGTGTGTGTGTATGTGTGTGCCATGTTGCTGCATGGGAATCAGAGGCTTACTTGGTGACACAGTTCTGTCCATGCAGGTTAGAGGGAATGTAACTCAGGTCCTCATGCTTGGTGACAAGTGCGTTACCCACTGAGACATCTCACCAGTCCCAGTGAATTTTATTTTAATACATCTTTGAATTGCTAAGATTGTTGCCCAAGGGGAAGTAATACATGAAGGACTGCAATAGGAGTAAGAATCTCTGAAACAGGCAATGTCCTTTTGGAAGACAGTGAGTTCAGTGTAGTCGATGTGAGCTTCAACAGTAGCAGAAAGGGGGTGTTTGGAAGAAGCAGTAACCTTTTATCTACCATCATGAATTCAGACAAACGTGAGGGAAGATCTCATTTTTGTGTGTCTAAAGAATGACGATAGTGAATGGTACAGCAAGCAATTAAGAATAAATAATTTTTCATGGCCATTTGTTTAGTTTCCCAAGACAAAGCCCCACCAAACACATAAGCAACATAAATATAAACCAATCGCTAGAAAGTACCAGTAGTGCTTTAGTGAGCATGTTGGTGATGTCAGGAGCCTTCAAGTTGGAAACTTAAGTTTACTTTCTGGCTCACCTTATTCTGTAACTTTTGACAAGTTAGCCTCTGCATGCCTCATGTTTTCCTATTAAAAATAATAACCATTGGAAGAGTGCTCTGAGAATTAAGTGCATTAGAGATCTTTACACAAGTGGCATAAATTGGGTCATTAAAAGAATAGCTGACCAGATAGAGAATCAGTTAACAGTGGCTGTTTCTGTGAGAGAGAGAGAGAGAGAGAGAGAGAGAGAGAGAGAGAGAGAGAGAGAGAGTGTGTGTTTGTGTGTGTTCTTTCTGCTTGAATATGCTAAACTCTTTCATCCTAATATGAGCGAATTCCTTTCATGAGAGCATGCAAATAAGATATCAGTTACATTTCCTGTATTTCTAGTGAAAGGATATAGATCAAAGATGTGGAATAGGCTTTAATTTATAAGAGAAAACCCACTTCAGAACTTCATCCATGAGGTAGCTGGTTTTGTAGAGTTTATACATTCTTTTTTTTTTTTTAAACTAACTTCTTTTTCTTTCTTTTTCTTTTCTTTTTCTTTTCTTTTTTTAAACTTATTATATATAAGTACACTGTAGCTGTCTTCAGACACTCCAGAAGAGGGAGTCAGATCTTGTTACAGATGGTTATGAGCCACCATGTGGTCGCTGGGATTTGAACTCTGAACCTTTGGAAGAGCAGTCGGTGTTCTTACCCACTGAGCCATCTCACCAGCCCCAGTTTATAAATTCTTTAAGAAATGTATTTACTAATCTCAAAAATGAAGTCTGCCCAAAGTAAATACCAAAGTAATCTAGAACACATAGTTATCAAAAATACAAATATTGTTAAGAATGATGACTATTAGTATCTGTAACAAATGTGAATGAAAGGCAAAAAAAAATAGGCTGTATCTATAATAAGTGCAGCTAATTTGAGTGAATCACTTTAGCCAATTAAAACTCTTTGGAAAGTGGAAACATTTTCATTGCAAGTAGCAGGAAGAAGGGGCAAGCTTTTGTGGCCAGAGTTGGATTCATTAAAGAAAACCATATGGTTCTAGCATCCTTGCCAGTGAAGCACATGGCTACTCATCAGTAGGACCTTAGAATCATTCTTAGCTAGTGCAATCTTCAGATGAAGTCCGTTGCTGAGAATGATGGAGTGAACTATGAGCAGCCATGGGTTTAAGATGCCTTAATTGTAGAAATATTTTGGTACATATGCTATCTAGGATTGGAATACAGGTATTATCATTTCCCCAATATAGGTTGATAATTCTTTACTCAAAATGCTTAAAACCACATTTCAGAGTTTTTTTTATAGCTGGACTGGGGTCAGTATTTGCATTTATATAATGAAATTTTGTGGGCATAGACTCATTTAAAAACAATTTGTTTTTATACTTAACCTGAAGACAATGTATATAGTATTTACAGTGTGCCTGTGCCTTGGCTGTGACTGCCTCTGGTTAACAGGAAGCAGAGTTTCCTGATTCTGTTTCCTATTGGTTCAGAAAGGATTAGCAATTATTATATGTAACTGTTTAGATTATTTAATTTTTATACCAATAAAGACACAGGAGGCAAAAACCTGCTAGCTCAGCAAGGTAACTTTAATTTCCGAACTGTATATAAAATATCTGTTTATAAGCATGGATCCTACAGCTAAAGCTCTTTAGGAATCTCTTTCTACCCGTGTCATTCTACAGAGCTAGTCTATTTTTCTCTTGAGCTCCTCCAAACCCAAGAGGGCTCCTTATCCTTGATACAGTTTTAACTTATCTGCTGGCTGCTTCTCTTACCCTAAACTCAGAGCTTCTTCCTTAAAGAGGAAGGGGGTGGGAGGGGGTGGGAGGGGGGGGAGATATCCAAGGTCCAGTTGGCAGGCTGGACCTTGTCACTGTAGTGGGGGGTGGTCTCCAAGCCAACAAGCTAAGTCTTAGGGGCTGCATCCTTTCACCTATATGGTGGGAAGCTCAAGGCAATCCAGCTGACTTTGCCTCGGGTTACAGAACAAGGACCACCTGACCTCTCCAGAGCACCTTGCCTTAAAATAGGCAGGAATTTAACATTCTTTACCATTATCTATGGAGGCTTTTAGAGGCACACCCAAACTGTCTCTTAAGGACACGCCTAACTGCATCTGACAAACTCGCTATCTGTTTAAGTTTTTATATTTTGTTAACAATTAGGGTTTCTGTGTACAATAGTTAAATATCCTGTAACAAGGAAAGCTCTATCTGTGTGTCAATATTTGAGCTTTATAACTCAAAAATATGCTTTAAAATACTGCTTCTAAATGTCCAGCGTGTATGTAACTAACGAGTCATTTTCTCACACCCTCCCTTCCCTGATGAGACCCTTCCTTCCCAAATAGTCTTCCTCCAGCCTTCACTGTGCCTTTTGTGAGACCCACTGATGAGTCAGGCTTCCTTCCATGAACGTGAGTGGGAGGAGATTACTGGATCACAGACAACTTCTCAGTGGCTACACCAGAAGAGAAAAATGACACCTTCACCCAGCAACCTTTTACTGTCATTAATTCCTCAGTGGCACCTTGTAGGCCCCTCTTCTGTCTGCGATGAAGTAAAGTGTTAATGCCCCAATACTTTCTAAGGGGAACTATCCATCTGTCTCTATGTTTGTAATAACAGGTCATTTTTGTGTTTTTTCTTTGTTTGTTTGTTCTTTGTGGCTGGCAGATGGCTCAGATACTAAAGTTCTTGCTATGCAAGCATGGTGACCTGGGTCTGAGTTCCAGACAGTGATTTTTCAGTAGGCGTAAATATCAACCTTTTTATGTGGCTTTTGGTATAACATTCACTGATACTTCCTGTTGTATTAAAACCCTAATTTTACAAGGACATCGTGACTGTATGGCCCAAGTTGACCCTCCCATTCTGAAAATCCAAAACCTGAAGCTTTTTGAGTTCCTCTTTGCTATTATAGAGACAATTCTTTGCCATGAAATTACTTTAATATTCTCTAACATTACTTTTAGGCCTTGTGTATGCGATATGTAGAAAACATAAATGAGTCTTGTGTTTAAATTCAGATCTCACCCCAAGATATCTTCACAAATCTTTAAACAAAAAAACAACAAAAATGCCCAACAGGATTCACAGATTCATTCTGAACTATTTTTGATGAATGTTTTAGGAGTTAAACAGTGGTTCTTTCTTACTGAGTTGTTAGTTTTTGAGTCTGTAATTTTAGGCTTAGGATTATTTGTATGCAGGTAGCTTTCATTAAAAAACAGTAAGGCTGTGCTGTGTGTGACCTTTGCTACCCAGGCTTATGTTCCCTGTGGTTACACGCGCCCACCCATCCAGGAGCTACCTCAGATCCTTGGATAAACAAACACATACTGACGCTCCAGTTATTTGAAAATGCCTTTGCTAGCAATGACTAGGCATACCTCATTCTCCTCTTTCTACCCCAGGCCAAGTTGGGGAAGTGGTCAAAGGCCACTTATCTTACTTAGTTCTTACATCTCTGGTGGCTCTATCTCCCTCCAAGGATCATTCTGTTAATGAAAATTGTTTTTACACAAAGTCTGAAATCTTTATTAAGAAGGATTTTGTGGGGCTGGAGGTTGCTCACTGGGTAAGAGCACTTGCTCCTCTTATAAACACTTATAAACATATGATAAAAGGAAATCTTTTAAAAACGGAATAGTTTTGTGTCACACACAATAAATGCAGTGCTTAGAAAAGGCCAAATGTATATGTGTATGCTTTATGCATAACAAAGCTATAGTAATTTATACTATGATTAGATGTTGTTTGGAACAGGGTTTCTCTGTGTAACCCTGACTATACTGCAATTCACTCTGTTGACCCGGCTAGCCTCAAACTCAGAGATTTACTTGTGCTGGCATTAAAGGTGTGTGCCACCACCACCAGGCATGGTTTTAAACAAAATAGTGACCATGAAAGTCTTAAAAAGTGAAATAAATAATTCATCCAGTGATTCACAAAATACTTATCATTGAGGTATATGTCTTCTTAGTATGTCTTATAGTTAGGACCTTATGATCTTGCCCAGACCCCTTTCTTAGCAAGAATTAGTCACGGATTAATTCCTAAAACAGTATACTATTAAGGACATGATTAGGAGTCGTGACCTGGTACATGCTAGGCAAGCTCTACCAGTGTGATGCAGCCTTGCAACCCTGTGTTTGTGAGACAGAATGCCCAGCCTTTGAACACTGCTTCATGATGAGCTATGATAAGCATGTCTCACCACACCTAATTAGTAACATCTTTTAAAACATTTTAAGTTACTAATATTTAGCATTATGATTTAAAGATGAGTTTAAAACTTTAATTCATTTAAAATTATAACTATAAAATGTATTTTGACATTAATGAAAAATGTATTTTTATTTTTAAAAATAAAAATGTATTTTATTTTAAAATAAACTTAATGAGAAGAGTGGCATTGATTTACATTTATGAAATATCTCTTTGTTTTCCTTAGTAGAGGGCAGATTCTAAAATGTGTTTATTTATTTTAAAGATTTATTTCATTTATATGAGTACACTGTCACAGTCTTTAAGAGGGCATCAGATCCCATTACAGATGGTTGTGAGTCACCATGTGGTTGCTGGGAATTGAACTCAGGACCTCTGGAAGAGCAGTTAGTGCTCTTAACCACTGAGCCACCTCTCCAGACCTAAAATGTGTTTATTTTATTATGACATGTTAGAAAATCCATCTCAGAAAGTACATAGTTAGAAAAGAATATAATTTAATAGCTTCTAGTAAGCCAGTGTGGATATTCTTTGATATTATACTAGAACTTAGCAAGTATTAATTTCTTTTTTACAGTGTTAGAACCATAATGACTATGCTCTGTAAGATTTAATCCATTTGTCTGTCTTGTACTTTTAATGGATCTTTTATTCACGTGGGTGTCACAGAATCACACATGAGAAATCTGGATAATGTATTCATTGATAAATTGTTTTACTATTATAGCTATGACAAAATACTATAGACTCAGTCCCTTAAACTACAAATTTATCTTCTCATCTTTCTGGGGCTCCAGATTGAGTTCTTGTGAGTCTTGGTTTGTAGATGACTATTTCTCTTACTGTGTCTTTGAGTTATTTTTTCTCTCAGTGTATTTATGTCATAAGAGACCAGGCACACTTCATTAGAACTTAAAGTAATGACTTTGTTTAGCCCTAATTACTCTTTTAAAGGGTAATTTGGATCTTATGACCAAAACCGTCACTTTCTAAGATAAGAGGTAAAGACTTTAAGATACAGATTTGGGGAGCACACAATTTAGCCCTAACAGTTGATTTCCGTACATCTTCATGTGCACAGTGAAGAAGACACAAGTGTGCAGAGGAAGTCTTGAAATTCTCTGGATCATGGGTTCAGTCTTTATTTATTTATTTATTTATTTATTTATTTATTTATTTTTACCTAACAGTGAATCTGTTATTGCCAACACATACTACCATTTGTTTTGCTTGAAGAGGCAGGTTTACTTGATTATGCCTTTGAGAATCTGAGTTCTAAACAAGTATAGTTGGTGTTCTTTCAGAAAGTGGGATTTGTGAAAGTAAGTTCACTTTCCAACTCAAACATTAGCTCAGTTACTGCAAGAGCAGGAAGGGTGAACAAAAGGTTCTAGTTTTCTGTTTCTATACACAAAATATTAAATAGAGCCTGTAACCAAGAGTTGTGATTCAATAAAGTGAGTATTATATATTGGTATGTCAAAGGCTTTGTGTTTTTACAAGGACACAGTTGTGAGAAACACAAGAGTGTCTAGAACGTGTTGGTGTGACAGCTTTGGTTTGCGCTAGATGGCAGCTTCTTAGTACTCTTGTATTAACTATGCAAAGGTTAATACAAAGAAAAAGTGTTCTATTTGACTGACTAATGGCCCCTCCCACACAACCCATACCTAGTTCCTGGTACCTGTAAAACTTACAGCAGGTGATGAAAGGGACTTTGTGATTGGACTGGAGATCTTCAGATGTGGAGGTTAGCCTGGAATAGCTGGGCGGTGCCAATGTAATCAATGAGGTCTTTAAAAGAGGAAGGCAGGTGGCTGGCTCAGTGTTGTTGGTAGAGAGGAAGCTGAGAGGCTGGAGTGATAAAGAAGAGGACGACTCAGGGACAAAGGAGGCCTTTAGAAGCTGGAAAAAGCAAGGACACCAATTTTGTTCTTAAAGTTACAGAAAGAATGTGTTCCAGCTGACACCTTGATCTTGGACTTTTGCTCTCTAGAACTGTAAGTGAATAAGTTTATGTTGAAGCTAGTAAATGTATCTCGATTGATTCTTATAGTAGCAATAGAATTTTGATGTGTGTCAGTATTACTGGTTTTAACTTCACAGATGTTTTGTAAGAGATCTTACTGGACCTCCTGGGTCTGGGTCTAAGGACGCCCACCTGACAACGGAATTTGTTTCAAGATAAGCCTAGAACACACTGGGTTGCTAAATAAAGTGACTTCTTAACTGTTAAAAACTACAGGCAAGGCTTTTATGTGTAAAAATATCCCAACTCTCTTGCTTATATGCACAAGGTTGGAGAGAATTACATGAAAATGGCTTTTATTTTGGTCTTGGAATTTGACTACTTTTTTCTTTATGCTTTTCGGTAATTTTTAAAATAGTAACAATTTAGCTAAGGAATTATAGAACTGACCTTGGACTTGTGTGTTTGCTTCTTAAGTTAGCTCCTGGGATCTTCTAGAGCCTCATCTTACTGGTGGGTGCTGCGGCCCTTTGTCCCTTCGTCTGCAGCTGTCCACATTGCTGCGCAGCGGCTGCTTTCCTCACCTTATTTGTGCTGTCCGTCGCCCCTCCCTCTGTGCAGCTTCTTTCTCTGCAACAGGGCCCGAGTTGGCCCTCCTGTTTGTAAGCTGTTGATGTTTTCTGCACATAGTTCTTTTAGGGCTGATACATTCTAACTAACTGTTTTTTTTTTTTTTTGCTTTGTTTTTGTGACAGGGTCTCTTGTCTCTTATCTCTATGTAGCTGAGGCTGGCCTTAAGCTCCTGATCCTCATATTTCCAAACTTTGTGGACAACCATATATGTTGATGATTTGATCTTTTCCTTACACTATCTGATATTGGTGTACATGTAAAAGGAGTTCATTAATGCAGCTTTGTTAGATAGCTCTCTATTTAGTATATTAGCTGCTTATATTTTATTGTTTTAAGAACCTTTAAAATTTTAATCAATATGAATTTATAAAAAAAGATTTGGCTTACTTAGATACTTAAAAAAATGGACAGAATCTTCAGAAGCGTAGGAGGTAGTATGTTACTTATACCAAAATGGTAGTGGCATTCAGGAGAAAAAGTGACAGACCTGAGCCTTCTGTGGGAGCAGAGCAGGGCTGGGTTATGGGGTTTCTCACACTGTCTGTCATTATCGCTTCCAAATTTCTTTATTAGAGAAATGAGGCTCCTAGAGTATTGGAGTTAAGGATATGTATCACTGCTCCTGGCTCAGATTAGGTTTTGTGGGGAGCTGGTGAGAATATGGCAGAAGAATATGGTATGGAAATGCTTTATTGTATCTGAAAAGTTTTTTTGTGGCAATTTTGGCATGGGTATCCAAAGTTTAAACTTCTGAGCCATCAAATAGATTAATTACATCCTGGGCTCATAAAAGTATTTTTTTATTCCTTTTGAGATTCAATAATGATTTGGATTACTGTGGGAAAATTTAAAATGAAGTAGAGTGTCTTATTGTGTCAGAAACAAAAAAATGCTTTTAAAAACCACTGGGAACATGTCAGAGGAACCTGAAAGAGTCCCTACTGGGCAAAGCTAAGATCAAAGGAGCCACAAAGGAAAGCATGTGGATTATTGTTCCATGTGGGAAATGGGCCCACATCTGTGCTATAAATGATACAAACTGATATAAATAAATGGAAGTGGAGAGAAAGGCATGTCTCGCTTGTGGAAGAATTCCAAATAATTGATGTAGCTTTTGCAACTTCATGGAGAAGAAGCTTAATCCCAACATCTTTCTTCCTTGAAGGTGGGACTTAATGATTAATGTTTGAAGAATAGAGTCAGGGGTAGGTAGAAATAGAAATGCTTTAGTGGGGAAACTTGGCAAATGTTGTTACTCAAATGATGAACATTAATGTCACAAATAATTTGAGATTGATATATACCCTTGAAGATGTTGTCCTTGTGTTCTTTCTGAAGATCTGTAACCCAAATAAATCTATTTTCAAGAAAAATAACAGATAAAGAATAGGAGATATTCTAAGGGATACCTGACCAGTAAAGGTCATGGAAACAAGTTAAATCTAAAAGACTAAATGCAAAAGACAATAACCAAATAAAGTATGGTATTCTCAACTGGTATCTATAATATAAAGAGGACACAAACAGAAAATCTGAAGTCTGGAGTTGGACCAATGTTAGTTTTTAATTTTGACAAATATACCATGGAAATGTAAAATATTAACAGTTTAGAAAGCAAGAAGTACTCAGGATTTCTCTATTCTGAAATAAAGTTATATAAAACTGTGAGTGAAAACATAAAAGACTAGAAAAAATACTAGGTTGATGTTAGATCCAGCGGAAACTCCACTTCCCCAAATGAACCAGATGCATGTAAGTGTGTATAGTAAAGAAAGCTGCCGATCTGATTACCCTGTGATAGGGTTAAGGTTTTTATTGTAGGTGGGGGTGGGGGGTGGGGTTGGAGGGGGAGGGAGGAGATGTGGAGGTGTTGCTCAGGAATCTAAGATACAGATTCTGAGTTAGAATCATTTTACTTGGCAGTTTTGAAGGTTAAGATTTTAGCTGTATTGTTTTACTTGTCGTTTACCAGTCATTGGTGGGACTGTTCTACTCAGGGAGATGTTTGGGACATCTAAAGTCAAATCGGGCAACAGAAACTCACAAGTCTTGCGTTGGAAATCTTTGGTAAAGGCTGGTTTAGACATTTTTAATAATTTTATCTTTACGTTTCATTAAATGCCTTTGTTGCTATGTGAGTGCGAGTGTAGATGCTCGTGGCTGCCAGAAGTGTGTGGTCCCTACAGCATTTATCATGGCTAAGTCCCCTTTCTCTGCTTTCCACCACAGACTGTCTTTAATCAGCCCTTTGTAGTAGGTGGTGTCTTTTAGGGTCACTATTGTCATGATGAAACATGATGATCAAAAGCCACTTGGGATGAAAGTGTTTATTTCACTCACAGTTTTATATAACAGTTGATCATCAAAAGCAGGGAGGACAGGAACTCAGGCAGGGCAGGAGCCTGGAGGCAGGGGCTGCTGCAGAGGCCATGGAGGAGTGCTGCCTTCTGGCTTGTTTGCTCACCTTGATTTCTTAGAGAACCAGGGATGCTACCATCCACAATGGGTTGAGCCCTTCTACACTAATCAAGAAAATACCCTACAGGCTTGCCTACAGCCTACATTTTTTTTTTTTTTTCAGGTGTCAAATAGACGTAAAATTAGATGGCACAATGTCCCAGACTATTTCTCTAGGATTCCTAGGCCTGAGGCTTTGCCCTAAAATGACTCTAGTGACTATATTTAATGACTGCCTGCTGGAGAAAAGTCCAGGGGCTTTTAAATGGTCTACTCAGAATTATTTTTAGAATAAATGATTCCAGAGTTCATCTGGTACTTATTCTGAGCAAGGTCATGTTCTTCATGCATTTGATAGCCTTCACTCTGTTGCCAGTTCCCTTGTAAACATTTTCTGCACCTGAATTCCCCAGGCTATTCATTCAGAGCACCCTTCTTATTAGAAACAGGACTGTCCAAAATCGTGCCTTAATGTAAATAAGGCGATGCATATAGGAAAAATTATACACCTTAAATTTATGCAGTGTTGTGATTTGTAATGTCTTAAATGTACTAGGAAATGATATTGTACTAGATCATGATATTGATTTGTTGATGGTGCCTACCTGGACAAAAATGAGGTCGAAGTATCAATGAAACCCTAAAAACCCTGAATTGGTATCACTGGAAAGAAGTGAACTTGCTTTTATTATACTCCAGGACCTGGCTGTTGTACCTAAAATCCCATCTGCAAATGTTGCCTTAGCCCTTGCAAAAACAGTCCAGAGAAACCTAAGTCACTGAGTCCTGTGATGTGTGTGTGTGTGTGTGTGTGTGTGTGTGTGTGTGTTTCTCTCTACTCTCTCAGTTGAGTGTGATGGAGTGAGCAAAACAAACTTAACTTTTCCCCAGTGAGTACAACCACTTACTTGAAATGGTATATACTGTTACACTAAAGGAATTTAGTATTGTATTGAAATGCGCTTTAGATGTTAATAGAATTAGGTATTTATGATACATTCCTAACTTTGACACTTGAATTGTGTCATAAGACACTTAGGGGATGCATAAAACATGATTATACAGCTTTCTTTGTCATTACACAGCAAACATCTTGTAGCCCACCCCTAAAGAAACAAAGCCTAGCCTATTCCAGAGATCCTCAGGCGAGCTGTCTGCTTACCTGTCCCTGTCCCAGGCGTAGCGTCTTTCACTAGTCACTTTTCTGGCTTCACTTTGTGATTTGATCACTGGAATATATACATCCTTAAGAGCAGGACTTAATATTGCCTGTTTTTGAAAGATAAAAATGGAGTAATTTGTTCCATATGCCTTTCTCTCTTTCCTATGCTATGGTTTCCCAAACCATCCATGTGAGATGGTAGTAGCTACTGGTGATTTTACTCCACGTAATGAAATCATCCTTTTTCTAAATTTACTATAATTCTCTATTTTATTTTTGATAGATCTTTATGGTTTTGGTGTTAAAATCAGTGTTACTTTCAGAGGCATGCCTTCATTTGTCCTACTTCCTGGATTATAAGTAACTTTTTGCCATAGGTGTGGTTCAAGGCTGATTGCTTCAGGGATGTATCAGAGTTTCCATTGATGAACTTTCACCAAACCACTTGACATGCAAGACATGTAGTTTATTATAAATTGTAATTGTAATTTGAATTTTCTTGGTGATCAAAGAGCTTAAAGATCTTTTTTATATATGGTAGTTATTTGGGATTCCTTTGAAGTACATAACAGGTTATTTGCCCCCCCCCCTTTTTTTTATTCTACTGTCCTGTCTTAGAGGTTTTTATCTATAAACTCTTTAATGGGTAAAATGTGTTATAAATATTTTCTACTCCATGGGTTGCATTTCCTTGTTCAAGTGGGCATTTTCAGAACTGATGTTCTTTTCTTTTTATTTTTTTAAAAAAGATTTATTTATTTATATGTAAGTGTACTGTAGCTGTCTTCAGAGACTCCAGAAGTGGGTATCAGATCTCATTATGGATGGTTGTGAGCCACCATGTGATTGCTGGGATTTGAAATCAGGACCTTCAGAAAAGCAGTTAGTGTTCTTCACCGCTGAGCCATCTCTCTAGCCCAGGAACAGATGTTCTTAATTGTAATTTTGTCCTATGTGATTTTTTTTTTCCCTATATAGTTCATACTCTTGTATTTTGAGAAAAATGTTTGTACTTACAAGTCATAAAGATATTCCTCCTGTATTATTTTAAAAAGAACTTTGTTTACCTTTTTGACCTAAATGATAGTGTACATGTATATTTAGGATATATGTATGTGTGCATTTATTTATTTTAACATGGAAATAGACAGTTGCCTTAGTATGTTCTAAAACCAATTTTACAACACCCACTCTTATGTCATGCTTCCTTGTAGATGAAGGGCCCATACGTAGAAGGAAGTCTTTCCAGACTCTTTTCTGTCCTATTGGCTTATTTTCCCCCTCATAATGGATATTTGTGTCATCATCTTCTCTTAGTTTTGTTCTTTTCCTGTCTTTTCTTTCTCCTCAACCTTCTTACTGTTTTTTCCCTCCTTCCCATACTAATTTGTGTCATCATAGATTTAATAATTATTCTTTCTGACAAGTCTGCGTCTTTTTGTTTTTCTCATATGTATTTCTGCTTTGTTGACTTGGTTTTATCTTCTATTTTCTGTAATTATTTTTTTCTGTAATTATTTTTAAAATGGTAATTAATGGTTACCTTTTTAACTTTCTCTTTCAATTGACTACATTTAAGGCTATAGATACTATTATATTTTTAATGTCATCATTAACTATCATCATCGTCATTTTTAACTTCTGCGGTGGTATTTACCTTAAGCTGTGGGTTATTTAGAAGTATAATTCATAATTTTTTAACATACAGGAGAACTTCTGGTTGTATTTCTAATTAATCTTATATTAGTATTGCATTATAATCAGTATAGGCATGTAATTTCAGTGTGTTCAACTTGCATTGTCACTTAGGAAAAATGAGGGTTTTTTTTTTAAGTATTCAATACTTGACATGAGAGCAAGAGAGAGAATCTTTGTATGTGTCTTAGTCTGTTGACATCATCTGTTTTCTTTCTAATATTCTTTTTTAAAAATTATTTTATTAGATATTTTCTTTATTTACATTTCAAATGCTATCCCGAATGTCCCCTATACCCTCCCCCCACCCTGCTCCCCTACCCACCCACTCCCACTTCTTGGCCCCTGTGTTCTCCTGTATGTACTGGGGCATATAAAGTTTGCAAGACCAAGGGGCCTCTCTTCCCAATGATGGCTGACTAGGCCATCTTCTGCTATATATGCAGCTAGAGACATGAGCTCTGGGGTTACTGATTAGTTCATATTGTTGTTGTTCCACCTATAGGGTTACACACCCATTCAGTTCCTTGGGTAATTTCTCTAGCTCCTCCATTCTTTCTTATATTCTTGTTTCTGTTAAGTGCGTGGTAGGCTGTGTTTCAGTGTGGTCTTTAACTCAGGATCTTCTTACGTCATCTGGAATACTAGTTGCAGACCTACATTGTAATTTCCCTGGCTAGTGCTTATCTTTCAGTTGAAGAATTTAATCCATTTACATTTAACTAAGTATCCTTAGTTGAGGACTGTCGTGGTTATAAACCTGAGAAGACAGAACTTAAATTGAGGTATTGTCGTTTGGTATTTTAATCCTGTGATATGTTATTTGGCTAACCAGGAAGCCATATTAAGCTGTAAGACTTTCTGAGGTAGAACTGTTGTAGAACTGTTTTGTAATTCAGTTTACCTCTCAGTGTTTGTCCGTTTAGAGTGGTGTAACTTGGCAGCCATTGGTGTAGCTTTAATGTGGCTCTCTGGAAGCTTTGCTGTGTGTGTCCTTCCCTTGTTGACTTTCTCTTAGGGAAGAGGACTAACTGTTAATGAAAGCTTAGTGCCCAGTGTGTATGGATTACAGGCTGTTGATAACCTGATGCTTTTAGTAGCAATTGGTTTAGTTTAAGAAGTGAAGGACACTTCTTATCAATGCTTGTTTCACACAAGTGGCTTTAATTTATAAAATTAAAAATAGAATTTTTTTCTTATAGAAACTTCTAAAGTATAGAAAAGGGTACTATGGTTGGTGGCTTAATCCTTGGGAGCACTTAGTAGACACGGAAGGGCCCATGGCTCCAGCTGCATATGTAGCATAGGATGGCCTTGTCTGGCATCAATGGGAGAGGAGGCCCTTGGTCTTGTGGAGGCTCAATTCCCCCCCCCCCCCCATCGTAGGGGAATGGCAGGGTAGTGAAGTGGGAGTAGGTAGGTGGGGGAGCACTCTCATAGAGGCAGGCAGGGGGAGAGGGAATAGGATGGGGGCTTGTGGAGGGGAAACTGGGAAAAGGGGATAACACTTGAAATGTAAATAAAGTAACCAATAAAAGAAAAGGGTACTGTGGTTATGCCATAGCTCTTTTATCTAGAGGTGAGTTTTCCCCATCTACATTGGCATGGCAACTGGTGCTACCATTAGTCACACCTTGTTTAGGCAGCCACATTGTTGAGGTTTCATGTGTGTAGTTTCTGTCTTTAGAAGACACAATCTCACAGCAGATTTCTTGGGTTTTATGGCATTTGTTGCTCAGTTTGGGTTTTCTGATTTAATTCCTGAGTTGGTTAACATTTTTTCTCTTTCTATCATTTTTGTAACTTGTTGGTCAAGCCTAATGACAAACTTTTGATTGTCTCTTTAAATATGCCTTTAAAACATGGTAGCTTTCTTGGATCATTAGTGTTGTATAGGACCAGCAAGCTGGCCCATCATGATATCACGATATAAAAAGAGTCTGCATATCCTGACTTCCATATGAGGTTGGAATCGAGGATTGTGATTGGCTAGGGAGAGGCTTCCAAGGCCTGTGTGTGCTGTCTACCCCTTCAGTGGTTTTGGTTCTTCAGAGGTTCTCCCTTGAGACTTTCATGCATGCCTTGCTTACACAGGTTCTAGGCTTTATCTTTTCTCCCCCTTCCCTTCCACCACACCCCTAATTGTAAGGCATGGTAATTACCTGGTCACAGTCCTTCTGCTCTCCCTCCAGTGTACCTTGTCCTTTTCTAAAGTGTCTGCCCAGGCAAGCTTCTAAGACTTTCCCAGGTATGACTGTTGCAGAACTGTTTTGTAACTCAGTTTACTGTGTGCTTTACGTCTTAGACCTCTCAGTGTTTGTCTGTTTAGAGTGGTGTAAGTTGGCAGCCTTTAGTGTAGCTTTAATGTAGCTCTCTGGAAGCTTTGCTGTGTGTGTCCTTCCCTCATTGACTTTCTCTTAGGGAAGAGGACTAACTGTAAATGAAAGCTTAGTTCCCGGTGCGTCCAAATATAAATCTGAACAGAAAGTTCTGCCTGTGGATCCTATTATGCATGAACAATTTGCTTTTGAAATAAAAAAAAGAACACTTCACATTATTATTATAATAAAAATAATATATTTGTTTTAAAAATTATAATGAAGAGCTCTGGATGCTACCCAGTGGTAGAGCATGCTTGGCATGCAGGGAGCCTTGGGTTCAATGTCCACATCTTTCCCTCACCTGATCTGGTGTGTAACTGTGTAACAAGTACTGAGGGAAAACTCCCTTTACTCTTCTGCCTCATTGCTCATACCAGCTGTTCAACTTGATATTTCATACTAAAATTACCTCTCCGAATACCAGCACAATAATATATATTATATGCACATATTTTTTATCTTGAAGGATAAATCACTATTGCTACAAAATTTCCTTGGCATTGTTAGCATTTCATAGGTATGATATGCTCCCTGCTCCTGTGCTTTTCATTCCTTATGAGCAAGGTCAGAGAGTGTGCCCAGATACTGGCCCTTTGTAGGGAGGCTTCTCATGTTACAGTATGTAAGAACATAGTCTCATTCAAATGAAATGACTTATCAGTGTTTTACAGTGTATATTTGTTAGAAATGTCTAAATGGTCATAAAATATACCAGAGAACAGCAAGTGACCAAATTAACATGAAGCTAATTTGGTAAAATTGACTTTGTCGAAGCTTTTCTTGCTTGAAATACAGTTTTCCAACAGAACTTGAAAAACTTTTTTAATTTTAATTCTGGTTTGTATTCTTTTCCTAGTCCTCACTTTGAGATTCTACATGGACTTTTGTAACAAGCTCTGTTTGAGTTTGAAGATTTTTGAAATCTAGAAACCTATTTAACTTATGATCTTGGGAGAAAAAAGACTCCAGATAATTGAAAATAGACGAGGCTAATTGAGTAGACTTTCTCCATTTATTACCTGTCTTTTCTTTCTTCACCTTCAGTTTTCAGATGCACACAGAGTGGGAGTGGACCTTAGAGGTTGTCTCATTCAAGACTGAAGAAAACACGGTTTATAGATCTTTGCCCAAGTTCTATAGTATTTTCTGTGGTGGACGTCACCTGTTTAGTGTACTGCATAAAAGTCATTTTAGAAGACTGTTCCAGTCAGAGGACTCAGAAGAGTCTGTAAAAATTGAATTCCTATCACATATGAACACTAGTTATGTTAGGAATAACCATTTTAAAAACAAAAAGTTACATTTTTAAACTTAAAATATTTTAGCAAAGATGGGAGTAGCTAACTTTGATATACTTTTCTACTCAGTCTTTCTTAAGCACACAGTCTCTGCAAGATTGAAAACAGCAAAATAGAAAGTCTATATAATAAATCTTTTGCATAATTCAAAACAAGTAGTGTACTGATAAGTTTCCACCTTTCTCCTAAATTAGAATGTCTCCTAGCTGTTGTTTGAAGGAAAGAAAAATGCTGCTGGAGGAGGGGCTTGGTAAATGAGATAAAATGCCATTCAACTCAGTGACTCAGGTTTTAAATTCTCCATAAAAGGTTGAGGATTAAAAGACAGTAAGAACAGTCTTAAAACTAATACTATGGAGAAACGTGTTGGTATGTTTTAGGTTTTCACTGTTATGACTCATACAAATTTACTGCATAAATTAGTACATTTATAAAACATACTTTTTAGTGTTGACTTTTCTGCATTAGACATGAAAAGCATCATTCTCTGAATCTAGAACTACCTTTTTCTGTCTTATATTTTCTTAAATTAAAAATAAATGTTTCTACTGCCTTACTATTGAAACTACGTTGTGAGCACTTTAAATTTCTCAAACCAGTTTCGTCTGTTATACTTGGCGCTTAGTCATCGGTGGCGTACACAGCAGGACCTGATTAAGAAGGCTGTGCTGCCTCTAAGCCGGGCTAGATTGTAGCCACTAGCAACCAGGCTGCAATAATTTCCCTTTGATGACATCATCCACTGTGGAAGAACCCAGTTGCTTCAACCTGTCGAACTATGCAGTTCTAACCTCATCAAATATGGCATCTTCCTTGCTTGCTATAGCAGGGGAAGGAAAAATGCCAGTCTTTTTAATCTAGCAAGCTACTCGATCTTTTTTTTTTTTTTTCTTTTAAAAAATTCTGGTCATGGATGCGTCTTCTGATCCCTATTTGCCTTATGACGGGGGAGGAGACAGTATTCCCTTGAGAGAATTACATAAAAGAGGTAACGCCATCCCCTTGCTCGGAATCCTCTGTTGGTATGTTGTGCATGAGGCTGGGCGGTTCTGGGAACAGGCGGGCCGTTGTCCTCAGTGCTGCAGTGTGCTGCTTACTCGCCCTGCCTTGTTGGTATGGGAGAATGCAACCTTCCCAGCAGGCTGGGGCCCTCCCTGATTGTTTGCTCTGTGGCGATTAGCAGTGCTTCAGATCACATTGGGCTCCGACTCCATCTTCTGTGGGAAAAGCTTTCTGTTTAACTCCGAAAAATAAGCTGCTTTTCCAGCTAGCTAAAGTCCTGTGGTCGGTTGGCACCTGCAAAGTGATGTTTTAATTGCTGTGGAAACTTAAATTTTCTTTAGTTTACACAGTGAAATCAAGTGCCCATATACCATTCTGTTTTGACTGCTGCCAATTACCATGTAGACTTTGTATCATAGAGTAATAGTGAAAGCTCTTAGCTGCATTTTATAACATTTACAAAGTAAAGAACAATTCTTTTGGCTTAACATTTTTTTAATGTAATGTCTTAGCTAATTTACATACTATATTGTATCCCATAGGCATCTTGTACAACTTGATAGGATAAAATAATGTAGGTTTCGTTTTTATACATTTTGCAGAATGTAAGTCCCTAGAGAACAGATGAGCAGCCAGTGTAATGGTGTAAATCTTTTGGCAGGCTCTGTCTTGGTCTTCTTAAAACTAATTAGCTGTTTGTTAATTAAACTGCTCTTTTGGTAATTTTCTTAAATTGATTATTTTAAAAAAAATGGTTGGCATTTGTTGTTCTAGAAATAAACTAACTTAAAGAAACATTCTATAGCTAGATGACTTCATATATGAGTCATATTATTTGCTGATGTTATAAACTTCATGGTTTAATCACAACTAAATGAGGAAAATTTAAAATACATTTTGTATCCTGATAATTTAAATTGTATGGAATTTAGGAATTATAATGCATTCAACAGATACTGACTGGTTATGTTGCAAACTGCAAAGCAATAATTGGATTCTAAACAGTTGCACCATTACTCTGTAGAATTCTGCTTAGTAAAAGGTTTCTCTTTATATTTTGAGAAAAACTATTTAAGATCATGTCCCATGTATTGTGCTTTCCTTTATGAATTGCATATGTGTATATGTATAAATTAGGATTTAGTAAAAAAAAATAAATAAAAGAAATTATTCTTTGTACTTTTAGAATATTTCTTCTAACATTATAAAAGTATAAAAAGTACAAAAAATAATTTCTCCTAATGATGTTCTAATATACGTGTGTGTGTGTGTGTGTGTGTGTGTGTGTGTGTGTGTGTCTAAAAGTATAAGGAATAATTTCTCCTAAATTTTTACTCCCTGGATTGTTTTTTCCTTTTCCTGGTGAGTTTCCCTGTGTTTCTGTCATCCATTTCCTGGTAATATTTGTATTGAACAGTGATTATTCAAATGTTACATTATTTGCTAATATGGGAAATGGCAAAGCCAGGCAGACCATACTTTCTGTGAGTGAAAACAACATCCGATTGTTGGTACTGATTAACTAGAAGGGTTGGGCAGCACTGTGTGATAGTCTTTGGCAGTACAAATTTATAGACTGCCTGTGTAAAACGTACAAGAAATAAGAAATGTCATAACTTATGTGAAACTACACGTACAGATTACCAAGAGAGAAATTGAAAAAAAAAATTTCTGTTACGTTTTTTTAAATAATTCCCTGGAATCATCTTGGAGGCCTAGCCGACTGTCAGAAGCTCAGACATGGTCCTGATTCTGATGAGACCTTCTCTGTTAATACAAGTGGTGGTTTTTGGAAGCACTGCGTGTTTGTTCAGTTATTTGCCTTACTTGACTGTCCCGTATCATTAAGAACATAGGGTAGTGTCCTAGTCTCTATGTGTGAGAAAGCATTTGTTCTCCATAATTTATGACCCTTTGAAGCCATAGGTCAGCACAAAGGAACTGGTGATATGGATATAGGAAAAATAGCTTAAATCAAGAAAAGTGCATCAGCTTCCCTGTGAAGACAACATGCAGTCATTAGAAATAGATCTTCAGGCTGGTAAGGGAAAGAGGTGAAATTCAAAGTGTAAAGTTGTAAAGGAGAGTAAAGCTGGGGTAGGGTTAGCTCTGTGGGTAATCAGGCTTAATCGCCACTTTTCAAGGTGGGATGCTAAAAAATTAAGCTTTTTACTTTAGTGCATAATATAGCAGCTGAAAGAGCAAGTAGACTCAAAATTGAAGTCATTAATATATTACTTATTAGAAGTTAAAATCATATTTTAGAAATAGCCTTCTTTGGGAGTAAACTTGGTATTTAGAAACGACCAAGTTCTCATAGTCTGTCTCTTCCTTTTTTTTTTAATCAGGAAGAAAAGAAAAAAAAAAAACCAAAAACAAACAAACCGTGATACCGCACTGCTGGTTTCATTCTCCTGTTGGCTTTCTTTGTGAAGGTGCAGTAGTTTGGGGGTTGAGTTCTTTTCATCTGCTAATCCCTTTGCATGGTTTTGGTTTTAAAGAAATGTTTTTCTTATATTTATTCATTTGTGTGTTACTTGGGTGTCACATGACAAGCATATTGTGGCACTTATAGAAATTAGTTCCTGTCCTTCAGTCATGTGGGTCCTGGGAGTTAAACTCTGGTCATCAGGCTTGGTACAGACCCTAGACTTGCCTTTTTTTTGATGGACCTAGAAGGAACAGGTTTAATATTTCATTTATTCCAGGTAAAAAGTCTTTAAACATTATATGACTACCTGTTGTTTTATTTGAAGTACTTATGAAACTCTTGTGTTTATAGAAATCATAACTAGGTACTATGGAGAGTAATAGAGTAATGGCAGCTACAGGAGTAATACTAATAGCTAAAATTGAATAGAATTGATTGGCATAAATTGACCCTTGTCATCATTTGATCATTTTCTCACTGTGTACAAGCCTCAAACGACCTGTGCTTCAGTCTGCTGGGCTTCAGGCTTCTGATGTGGAAACAAACCATGGAGGATGCTAGTCTCCTGAAGCTGCTGGTAGACTGAGGCTTCCAGGGCCCCTTAGGAGAGGAAGAGAGAGACAGCTCTTCTTTTGGCAGGTGGTACTAAGTAGGCCATTTTTCAGTGAACAGGGGACTTTGCCAGGCATCTGTGGTGGAGAAAATAGAATAAATGCAGTGTCAGGGAGTACAGAGCTGGCCAGAGAATGATTAGCTTTGTTGCATCATGTCTATCAGCAAGTTTTATTGTGAGTAGTAAAGGCAACAGTGAAGTCGATTATTTAAATCTTTTTCCTACCCTATCATGTGGATGCATTTTTCTTTCCTCCTGAAATCGTAGTAGCTCCCCACTTGTACAAATCCAGATGTTAAATATATTCTTGTTGTTAAAAGGATATCCTATAGGCTTCTGATTAAAAAAATAAAAAATTATTTGATATTACTAATGCTTGTTTTACAGTATTATTTGTCTTCATGCACTGTTATAAAACAGATCTGTTGTCAAATTTATACTTCCCATTATATTAACATTTTTAATAAAAATTCTAAGCATTATATTAGCTCTAGCTCTGTTTTCTAAACAGACACTTTACTATGATTTAGTTTAAATCATCTTATGGCTTATCCTACATCAGAAATTCTTTGTATATTCAAATCTCAGGATATTAGCACACCTCTTACCACATTTACTAAATTTGTAATGTTGATTTTTTTTTTCTTGCATCAAGTTTTGTGCCTACATAGGACACTAGTGACCTAAATTGTACTTTACAATTTTGTTTTTGGTTTTTAATTACTGTGTTTAATATGTAGAGAGTTTTTGTCCTATGTGTATGTGTCCATGTGCATGAGTGTGCGTTTATTCCTTTATAACTCAGACCAAAACAAAATGTACTTTAACTTCTTTTTTTGCAAATTGTTTTGATGCTGTATCTGCATCATTGTATATGCAGAGATCAGAAGTGAAGTTTGAACCTGCATTCAGGATGCATAGGAACTTGTATCTACCGTGTCTAAGGCTATTATAATTATATCTAATTATATTGAGGTGACAACAGAACAGAAAGCTAAACAGTACATTGAAGTAGGCAGTGGGCTCAGCAGTGGTACTGGTCAATTGCATGCCTTCTTTGGGATTCTGTATTAGCTTCTTGGTCTTTGTGGTTTAAGTAGTTAAATGTGACTGGATGACTGAACGATTTTTCAGAGTGTATACTATTATATTTCATTTATACTGTCATTGATCTAGCCATTATCAACTGATCACTTACTAACTGCAGAACTTTATATTTGACAACCTCCACTCCTGCCCCTTTTTGTGTTTTCAAGCAGTTTTAGGTGGTCCGGGCTGCAACCTTGAAATGTAGTTGAAGATGATCTTGTTTTTCTGATCTTCCTGCTTCTACCTCCCAAGTGCTGGGATTAGATTTGGTACATACTAGGTAAATAGCTACCAGATGAGCCACCTCGGCAACTCTTGCCTTTTTAATTCACCCGGACTCTGGGACTTGTGTTACCAACCTACAGCATCTACCCTTCTCCCTTTACCAGTATGATCATCCTTACTGCTAAGCTCCTAGAAGGGAAAGCATACGTGGCTGCATCTGTCGCTCTCAAGACAGGCATAACATGAGTCAGGAGACTGTTACACATGGGTTTCTAGCTCCTCCTATAGTGTTCAGTGTGTACTTAAGCTTATCTGCAGTGATAGCCGTGTCACTGGAAATGGCAAGTTCACCCTGGTGTCTTTGGAACTTGGCCTGGAGGTAATAAATGACAATCTCATTAAGCAGTGTTATGCCTGTTCTATATGAAAATAGGTGTTTGGGGCTGGTGAGATGGCTCAGTGGGTAAGAGCACCCAATCGCTCTTCCGAAGGTCCAGAGTTCAAATCCCAGCAACCACATGGTGGCTCATAACCATCCATAACAAGATCTGACGTCCTCTTCTGGAATGTCTGAAGATAGCTACAGTGTACTTACATATAATAAATAAATAAATCTTTAAAAAAAAGAAAAGAAAATAGGTGTTTGAGTGTTTGTCTGTGAGAAGAACGTTAGGTTGCTGTTTGTGTAACTATGGGATTTATTACTGAATCCTGTTTTCATTTAGTACAGATCATCAGCTATACGTTGAAGCTTAGTAGGAGGTACATAAAGATTTTTAATTTATGGAAAAGTAGATAATCTTGATATTTATTTTTCTCCAGCTTTGTGTCAACCTTCAGGTTTAAAATGTTGGTCAGAAAGAAATTAACTAATATTTTTAAGAGATGAAGAAAATGAAAAGTGAAAAATCACTATTTACTAAACAGTTTGATTTACTAAAGTTTGATTTTATTTAGGTACATATCTGTAAGCTGTGTCAGTGAGGAATGCTGTAGGCTACAGTCACAGGGCTTAAAAACTAGTTCTAAGTGTACACCTGGAGGTATAGTTTAGTTTGGTGAGTAAAGGTAGGCTCTCCATGGTGTAATGAGTCTGGAACACTCTGAGGGTGGAAGAGAGCTGCGCTGTTAGCATAGCAGCTTTATAGTGTGTATCCTGAGAGCAAAACACTGCCTGAGGGTGGTAATACACCATTTTCTCCTCTTTTGTTTTTGAGGTTTTTGACTTATTATTCTGAATCTACTCTTGAGACTTAACCTAAATATATATCTTCCAATCATGAAATTATGTTTTTTGACCCTATTAATACAGTGGCAGTAACTTTGGAATAAATGCATAGGTTTGGGTGTTTATTCCACTATTTACTTACATAATGGTCTTGATATTATTTCATTGTATTCTTTCTTTGTTTTTCAAATTTATAAAATAGATGATAAGTCTTGCCTTATAATGCTGTACTAAGAATCATGTTTATTGCACAATAGATAATCTTTAAGTGTTAGTAGTTTTTATTGTTTTCGGATGTGAGCTAGTTAATAGGGTTTAGTCTTTACATGGAAAAGTTACTTTAATTCTGATATGGCTCACTTGATATACTTTTCTCATTTATCACGTATCCTTTGTTGATACATCTATTTGACTAATTCAAGGTCACAAAACTCTTACATTTTCGTCTTAGGGTTTGCAGTTTTAGCTAATACTAGTTTTGGATCAAAACATTTGAGTTTTTGTTTATGTATGTGTGAGTTGGGCATCTAGTTTCATCCTTGTTCCTCAGCATCATTTGTTAAAAGCATTATTCTTGGGGCTGGAGAAATGGCTCAGTGGTTTAGAGCACTGTCTCCTCTTCCAGAGGTCCTGAATTCAGTTCCCAGAAATCACGTGATGGCTCTCAACCATCGATCTTAGGATCTGATGCCCTCTTCTGTCATTCAGGTGTACATACAGATACTCATTTACATAAAATAAATCTTTTAAAAAAAGGTTATTTTTCTCTATTAGAAATATATTTTTACTATACAACTAATCTTAAATTTTCTACCAATAAATGCATTTTATTTCTATAGTTGTCTGAGCTTTATAAAGTTCTGGGGCTATAAAAGAACAAAATGTAGCTAAAAAGTCTTCTTTGTATAGTGAATGGGAGGAGTCACTTACAAGCCAGTCTGTGTACATAGTTCATTAACTGAGTAGTTTTTCTAAGTCAAATTTTTCCGTATTTTTGATATTTGAACTGTGAAACTGTTACTAATTACATTATGATCATTTCTAAGTGATTTACCTTTGTATACATATTATTGTAATTATGATTAGTTAAAAAATTTGAGAACCCCCTCCACTACTTCTAAAGTTGAAGAACCTCTTATCTAAATGAAGATAGCTTTTTCTCCCACTCTCTTTTGCATATTATCCATGTTTGGGGTTAAGATTAATACTAAATGATTTGATCATTGATGAATGTCATAATATAATTTGATGAAGTCTTAGACACAAAATATTTAAATAGGTTAAAGTTTGTGGGTATTTTATTTCCGTTTACCTGTCAATATTGAGCTTTCTTATTACTTACTTGCTTCTAGTCTGTACACTTGCTTCTAAGCTAAGAGTCGCTGACAAAATGGACCTATGGGCTAAAAGGTTAGTAAGTAATATGTGCTGGATCGCAAAGCTAATGGGTAGCAGATCTGGAATTTGATTCTCAAACCTAACACCAAAGTGCATTAAGGTCATGGAAGTTCTTTTCTAGGCTCCTCTGAAGAAAATATTTGTCCAGATTTTCTTGGGATCCAAGTGGCAGAAGCCAGTTTACATCCTTTGGATGGCTGTTAAAATAAATTGTTTCATTTGTTGTATTTTTATGTTTGAATTTTATATAGCCAGCAGTTATTTTTTATAGACCCCTCTTCTTCCTTCTCATCCACCTCCCCCCTTCTCCCTCTTTTCTCTCACTCAGAGAGTTCAAATCCAGTACCTGGTGCTTGGCTCCAGCCCCATACTCTTCTTTTTCTCGGCTGAGGCATGTATCTGATGGATCCCATCAAGGGTTCCTACTACATAGGGTAGATGGTTTTGTTTTCTAAACATTTATGTATTTATTTATTTAATGTAAGTACACTGTAGCTGTCTTCAGATGCACCAGAAGAGTGCAATCCGATCTCATTACAGATGGTTGTGAGCCACCATGTGATTGCTAGGATTTGAACTCAGAACCTTCAGAAGAGCAGTCAGTGCTCTTAAGCACAGAGCCATCTCTCCAGCCCCAGTTTTTTATAAAAAGCTTGTGACATGTTGCCAGAAGTAAAGGGATATCAAGTGGGCAAAATCAATATGGACCTCTTGCATAAATAATACCCCTTTGATGGGGATACATTTTTATTATTTTATATTTTTAAGTTTGGAGATATATGTGATATTAGTGAATATTTAGTAGTGGGCTTTGAAAAATGGGACAAGGAAAAGTTAAAATTAATTGTAAAAGATGACTAAGAAAAATATATAATTCAGATGTTTGCAATGGTCAAGTGGTCTAAATTTTAAGTTATAGTGTATCATAGAAAATAATATTCATCAAAGTGATATGTGTACATTTAATGACATAACTTTCATAAAGTATGAATGAAAAACTCAACATTTAAACAAATATGGCCAGCTTATGAGTAAGTCTGCTCTGTGTAATTCACATCCAGGAAATGGAAACAGTTGAAGCCTATCTTTAGTCTATAACTTTCTTCTTTACTTGGTTCTCTCCTAGTCTTTGTACAGCATATCTCAAGGAATATGGCAAAATGGGGTTTCATATGGCTTCTTCCAGAAATTCTAAGCCCTTTTAAACCTCACAGACTTTTGAAATCTAGAAAATCATCTCTTGTGATCAAAAGTATTTGCTTTTATGATTTTCTCTTTTTTATGGGTTTCAGAATTCTGAATTACTTATCCTTATTTTATATGTATGTTTGCATGCATGTATGGTTGTGCACCACATGTGTGCAATGCCTGTGGAGGCCAGCAGAGACCCATCATAAACCTGGAGTTATAGATGGCTGCGAGCTCTTGTGTTGCTGCTTGGAAATGAGCCTGGGTTCTCTGCAAGAATAGCAAGTGCCTTTCACTGCTAAGCCATCTCTCCAGCTCCAATAATACTGAAATTTTATGTTCTACTCTTTTACCTAGTAATGCATATATTTGATGGTCAGTGGGAGTTTTTGGGCAGGATAAAGAAATAAGGTCATGGAACTTCATTCTTAGTTCCAAAAGGTATTCACCTACTTGTCATTAATGTCTCTACAGATAAGCAAATGAGGGCATCATTTGCATTAGAAATGACATCCTGTCAGTTTAGGTTATTAAACCAATTGTAAGAAATGTGCTGAAGGCAAAAAGGCATACTAATAAAGGAAGCAGTGGTCTGACTGCTTCTATTCTATTCTTGAAGACCTTTATTTTCCAAAGCCTATTTGTACATATCTATTTTAGAAAAAACATATTATAATTTATAAACTAACCAGCTTTTGAAATAATGTTTTAGTACAAAAGAATACCCTACATGTATGAGAACTTCAATTTGTGTTTGGGTAATAATTAAAACTTGTTTACTTTAAGACATTGAAGGGTGATGTTTATTAATTTGCTGCTTATTAAAAACTTTAATACATATGTAATTGATTTCAGTTTACCTCTTTTTGCATATGTAACTGAATCCTTATACATATCTACATGCTATGAACTGTATACAGAGATGTATTGTAGATACTTGACGTTACGATTACAAAAGTATGCCATTTAAGTTACTCCACTTACATGTGTATGCATCTCTATGATAGATTAGAGAAGACTGGAGCTTCTGTCCTTTCTTCCTCTTCTTCTTACAACTTAGTTTTTGTGTGTTATTTGGTGGAACAAAGTATATAAAATATAAAACCATTTATAGGCATTCCATAATAACGTAAATGTCTTAGTCAGGGTTTCTATTCCTGGACAAAACATCATGACCANNAAGCAAGTTGGGGAGGAAAGGATTTATTCAGCTTACACTTCCACATTACTGTTCATCACCAAGGAAGTCAGGACTGGAACTCAAGCAGGTCAGAAAGCAGGAGCTGA
>NC_034608.1:76016748-76026377 GCF_900095145.1 Mus pahari | reverse complement strand
GGCACTTCCCCAACTGAAGCTCCTTTCTGTGTGATAACTTCAGCTTGTGTCAAGTTGACACAAAACTAGCCAGTACAGTAAATATTAAAATTGTTGGAAATTTTTGATTTTCAGAAATCTTAATTTGCTGCATTGTTTTGTGAATTGACGTGTTGGAATAGTTTTCATAGGGTAATTACTTCAAAGTCACTATATTCAAGATACATGAATGATGAATATAAGTGTTTGCTGTGCCCCTGTTTTCCTATTTCATAAAAGTAAGAATAGCAATCTTTTTCTGCTTCTCACTTCACAACTGTATAGGAGAAATAGATATTCTATATGTATATCTTTATGACACAGTCTAGAAATGCTTTTTTTGGTTCTAGTAATGTATTATTGTACATGTATGTTGAAGGGTATACAAGTTCGGAGTTTTGCGTAGAAAAACAGTGAAATCAGAAGTCTATAGCTCTTTAGCTCTGTTCAGATAAGAGCAACATAGGTAACAATAGTACTAGAACCTCTAGAGGCTTTAGTAGTTGACTTGTGCCTGTGCAAGATGTGGGGTGTGTGTGTGTGTGTGTGTGTTTGTGTACACAGCTGCATGTGGAAGTCAGAGGTTGATGCATGGTGTCTTTCTTGTCACTACCTCCTTGTTTATTAGAAAAGGGCATTGGATCCTGTGGTTCTAGAGTTGCAGGTCTTGCTGGGAATGGAACTTGGGTCCTTTGGAAGAGCAGCAAGTGTTTTTGTACCTTTGAACCATCTTTCCAGTCCCCCTTCTCATCCTTTTCCTTTTCTTTTTTCTTTTTTTGGTGGGAAACGGGGTCTCTCACTGAACTTTGAGCTTTCTAACTGGGGCTTACTGACTAGCCAGCAAGCCCCAGGGATCCCCTTATCTGTGCTCCCCTAATATTTCATGGCTGTATCTGGATTTTTATGAGTTCTCAGGTCTGAACTCAAATTTTCATGCTTATATAGCAAGCACTTTACTGAATGAGCCACTTTAATATCTGTAGTAAATTCTTTACAGTAATTTCAGGGCTGAGGATATAGTTTTAATGGTCCTCAGCATTGAAGAAACAAAATTTCAGATTTATAGAAGTGAAAATTTATACAGTCCCTATATTTTATCTGAATTCCTAAAATATTAACAGTTTACCACATTAGTTTATTCTGTCTTTTGTTCTTTGCCTTTGTATTAAATATTCCACGTAAAATGTGACATTTTCTATAGATAATGCATGTATGATTATACCATATTTTTAATTATGTTAAGAGTAAAATTCAGAAAAAGTGCATATCTTTCTCAAATAAAGAAGGATATCTGTATATAATTATATTATGATTTTTAAAAATCAGAATTGACATTGGTATAACATTATTACTTGATCTAGCTCGATAGTCTAGATCAGTAAGGCACATCTTATAGTTAGATGTCATGTCTCTTTTAATTCAGGACAGTTCATTGCTCATTCTTTATCTCTGAGACAAGTTCTCTCTGTGTGTCCTGTCTGCCCTGGAACTTACTATTATGACCAGCCAGGCTGGCCACAAGCTCATAGATCCAACTGCCTCTGCCTTCCTAGTGCTGAGAGTAAAGGTGTATGCCACCCCGCCCAGCTAACAGTTTGAGGAATAAAATACCTTTATTTTCAAAACTTCCTTTACTTGGGTGTATTTGGTTTGTTCTTGTGAGAGTATCCTTTTTCGTTTTGCTATAAATACCACAAAGTATCGTTCAGCGTTCCATAAAGACACAGGGGTTCTTGACACTTTCCTCCAAATCCCAGTTTTAATGTTACCATAAAGAAAGCAAAGTAGATATTCTTACATTTGCCAAGATATGCTTTTATAATTTGATAAATGACATTTTATTCTTGAAAATGTGTTTAAAGCTTTAAATATAGTATGAATGTGTTTTATGTAATGAATGTAAATATTACAATGCGGGGATTGTATCTTTAAAGGAAAAGGAAATAGACACTTGCATTTCATACTTTGTTTCTAGGCATTTGAATTATGAGGGAATGGTTTGTAACCCACAGTGTATTTCATTAGCTTGTATCTTAGCTGTGCTAAAGTTTCTGGGTCAGGATGGAAGCTCCTACTTCATTCATCTCCAGTTTATGTAGGGGACCTCTTGCTGACATCCTGAGATGTCTTTCTTACTCTCTAGCAAAAACTTCTGCTTCTGCCATTGCCATATGATAGCTTTTTTGATGATATATTTGCAATTATTTCTTTATCTCTACATAAAAGTGAATGTGTCCATTTAAAGCAGAAAGACAGCAGAGCAAAGGTCGTCTAGGAAATTTGCTTAGTCCTTAAAAGGCAGGGAAAAATAGGTCTCATTTTAAATGTAAATTTATTTTAAATTTATTTTTGGCACAAAGTCTGTAGATTTAAGGGTTGGAAAACTGTGGCCACATGACAACTCTTGCCTTCATCTCTTTCTTTTTTTTTTTTTTTTTTTTTTTTTTGTTTGATTTAGGTTTATTTATTTATTTTATGCATGAGTGCTTTATTTGCATGGACACCTACAAGCCACAAGAGGGCACCAGATCACATTATAGATAGTTGTGAGCTGCCTTGTAGTTGCTGGGAATTGAACTCAGGACCCCTGGAAGAGCAGATAGTGCTCGTAACTGATGAGCCATCTCTCAAGCTCCATTCTTTTGTATTTTAAAAGGCAACTTTACACCCGGTTTAAAAACTTTTGTTAGAGTGCTTTCATATCTATCTAGTAATGTATTTCTGTACCTTATTTTGTGGTACAGTGGCAGAATTGGCTTTCATGTCTAAAATACTTGCCCTCTCTAGCTGTTAACTGACTTTTGTATCAGACTATAAATATTTTAGCATCCATATGTTTTTGTTTTCTATAACACGTTCTAGGAAATTCTGCCCATACTATGCTCAGTTTTAATTTGTTCTAAGATTGTACAGATAGAATCTTAAAAGACAAATTCCTACTAGTGAACTTGCTGGTTTGAGATTATGTATGTATATCCTGGTTTCTGTTGTATTGTTCTGAAGAGATACCAAGGCAACTCTTACTTTAAAAGAAGCATTTAATTGGGGGTTTGCTTACAGTTTCCTAGGGTTAGGACCATTACCATGGGGAGAAGTGGGCAGGCATGGCACTGGAGCAGTAGCTGAAGTCCCATAGGCAGTAGGGAGACAGGGTACAAAGGAAGGAGAGACAGACGCACAGAGAGACACTGGGCTTGGGTGGGCTTTGGAAATCTCAAAGCCCACCCCACAGACACATCTCCTCCAACAAGGACACACCTCCTAATCCTTCCAAGTGGCTCTGTCGGGGACTAAGTCTGTAGGTAGCGGAGCCTATAAAAGCGTCACGGTCAGACTGCCACAGTTAGGTTAGATAGCTCTCTCTTCCCAAAGGGCTGGATTTAATATACGGACTTTTTGTCAAGGCCTCTCCACAAAACTAACAGCTCAGTGCAGTTACATACTTAAAAATTTGCATTTTATTTCATGTCTTAGATTGAACTTATTATCATAATTAAAAGCTGCCTGTATTTCTTCAATTCCCCAGTTGTCTCTTAGCATTCCAGGACCTTCTTTAAGTTTGTTTAATCGTATAAAATATAGTAAAAGGTGTCAAAGATGTATTTAGCCCTAATGAAGAAACCAGCTTGATAAAACTGACTCAGAGGAGAACCTGTGAGGCAGACATGTTTGTAGTTTGTGAAGCAAAGAAAATTCATAAAACAACAAAAAAGGTTACAAATCTGAGAGTTATCTTTCCTACTAGAAAGCAACAACTTACGTTTTACTAGATGAAAATCATTTTCAGTTATCAGTCTTCAAAAGTTGTCTTCTAATTTCATGGAGTCTGTTTTGTTACCAATGGTCAGTGGTAGTAATTCATACAGAATTCTCTCGGCCAGAGTATCAGGTGACCATTAGGCTGCTTGCTAATAGAACTGTGCGAGGTCATGAATATTATTTTTGCCTTATTTCTAATTTTGGATAATCAATGTTTCCTCTACTTTTCAGTGATTTGTGATAACATTTGCAACTTACCAATTTCTAAAGAAGTTGCAAAACTCACTGTTAGCTTATAAAATAGGCTTTTTTGTCCTGCAGGAACTCATTATACAATGACAAATGGAGGCAGCATTAACAGCTCCACACACTTGCTGGATCTTTTGGATGAGCCTATCCCAGGGGTCGGTACATATGATGACTTCCATACTATTGACTGGGTGCGAGAGAAGTGTAAGGACAGAGAAAGGCACAGACGGGTGAGTAGTTTCAGTATTTTAAAAATTGTGCAAGATGGATCATTTACAATTGTATTTCTGCCACTGATTGCAGGCCACTAAAACATTATACATTAAAATATATTTTGACATGGGATACATTTTCTCTGCTTTGTCTTGATGTTTCCTCTGTAGTTCCTTTGTATTCTGTGTTCTTCTGTACAGGGTTTGAGGTAGTTTAAAAACAACAGCAACAAAACAAATACAGTTAGACACATTAGGATAGAAAGGGAGAAATGCAGCATAGGAACGGGGGAAGATGGGCCAAGCTTAATGAGGTCACCGAGATACTTGCTTTCAGCCTCTCAGCAGCTAATGCAAAAGGAACGTTGTTGCTAAGTCTAATATGAAAGGAAGATAATGTACCAGAAAACAAAACAAAACATCACTTTGTAGGATTTTGCAGTTCCTTAACATTTTACCGGTAATGAATGCTGAGGTATTTCTCAAGTACCCTGGATAAAGTTTTTTGTGTACATAATAAGCCATTGATCCCCACCAAAGGGATGCCAGAAAGAAAATTGAGGCGTAGTAGTTTCATGTCTGTAATTTCAGCATCAAGAGGCTGAGTTGCAGGAACCCAGTGTAGGCTAAATAACAAGACCCTATCTCAAGGCAGAACAATCCCAACTCCAAATCCCACAGTATAGTGAATGCACACTGGTATAATCTAAAATGTACTTTTTCCAAAATAGATGAAAATTTTCTCTAAAGTAAAAATTCAAAATTTCCAAAGCCCCTTATTTATTTGTGGTATTTGAAATTTACTTGTAAAATAACTTTACGAAAATTAGTTGTAACCTTTTGATTGGTGTCTGCTTTTATGTGAAGCCTGAGTTTGCACTAGACTGTGCTATGTGTGGAAAGTACAGATTGTTGAGGTGCTCTTGCCCTGAGGGTGTAACTGAAGAGAAGCCCGAGGACTCGCTGCTCTCATCCAGTGATCCATTTGTTTTGTACTCAATACTCTCTGAACTAGAAAAAGTACCGAGGAGCCTCAAGAAAGTTGTTTGTATGAATTAATATCTCCTTGTTAAGTGTTAAGCTTTAGAACATTTAAAAATACTAATTCACTTAAATATTATAACTGTAAACCCACTACTTTAAATATAACTAATATAAAAATAATACATTTTCCAAAATTAAAAGGTATTTGCAGAGTGATTTTTCTTTTTTTTTTAGTAGTCTTCATGATTGCCTGGCTTAATAAAAGACTGATGGATTCTCATATCTGCTTTTCATCATAGTAGTTTGTAAAAGATTAGCTCTTAGGTGCATTTTAAACTGTCTTAACTCCAGCTTTGTTAAATTAAAATCCATTGCTTTACCTTGAACTTTGAGAATGCATGTTCTTAACATGAAATTATCACTTAGAAAATACTAGTTTGCTGATCTATGTGGATTGTCAGATGTAGCAGTGGTTGCTTGGTTGCTTGGTTGCTTGAGTGGTTAGGTCCTGGGAATTTAACTCAAGGCATATACAATCTTACTAAGCTGGAAATAGTTTCTCATGCAGAGCTTGGGGGGGGGGGGTTCATGGTCTTCCTGATTGTCTGTGGAGTTTTCTTTGAGAACTATTTTATCTCATATTGATACTTTTTATAAGGTAGTATCATAATACAAGTATCGGAAAATTTCCACTGAGTAAGAATACTTTATTGTTTTTAATTTGTTTACCAAGTGACAGGTACTATTACCAGTGGGTATTTTTGTTTTTTTTTTTTTCTTTTTTGTAGTTGTTGTTGTTTTAAGAAAGCAGTGCAGCTTATTTAACCAATACCATATTGTTAAACATTTAGGTGGTATCTATACTTTTGTAGCTTGGTGATGAATCAACACTATTTTACACACAGTGTTTCTGTACTGAAAATGCACCAGCAAGAGTTTATTAAATATCTGTTGTGTACAAACAGAGGAATAAGAAGAATGGCAGAGACTGCCTGAAAATGACTTAATACTATCTTTTAAAAATAAGCTTATTTTTTATCAAGGAAAAGCAAAGTGGAATTTAGTGACCGTTTGTAAGACACTCTAAAAAGTGGTTTATCTGTTTGGATGCTTCTATTTGAAAGGGATATGATTTTCTCATTCACTGTGTCTTTTTAATTGGTCCTGTGGCTTTTGAATAGATGATCCACTGGAAATAGATGATCCACTGGAAATAGATCAGGTCATTGAATTCTTGTTGCACTTTTCTACAGGCAATTGAGCCTTGTGGCCCTAGATGGACAAGAGAGCTTCTTAAAGCTAAGCTTTGAGCAAGACAAGAGAAGCTAGTTGGGATGGGTTTAGAAGTGCATTCCTGGGGAGACAAGCTTACCCTGCTATTCTGAATGAGGGGAGATTTGCATCAAATCCGCTTCCTTCTTGTTAATCTCTTAACTGCATACAGTCAATCAGTTGAGGACAGTTTTCTTTCTGGCTTGCAGGGAAGTCTTTGATTGTTACAAGTAGGATTAGAGCTCTACACCTATGTATTCACAAGTCTATAACTTGGGGGGAGGGTGTCTCTGCCCGTGTGACTCATATATTATATTTTTGAGCAGTTTTTGTTTATTAATTTTAACTTTTCAACATAATTATGTTACTAAAGTACTGAAGATAGACGTTTACAGCTATATTATCTAACTTGTGATGTGTAAACTATCTGTGTGTAACAGATAAGGTTTGAAACAGTGTAGATTAGACTTCCATGTGGTCCACAGGTCCCACCAGTCAAATCCATATGTTCTTTTTAAAAAACAAATAGATCTCTGCTTGGTGTGTGTTCTTTGGCTTTTAGGTACAACTGCCCTACAGAGTGATTTTTACCCCAAATTTGCTTTGTTATTCTTTAATTTACAAGGTACTTTCTGTGTTATGAGACTTGAGAAAATTAAGTAGAATCAAACATTGTAGAAATACAGTTTAAGAAATGGAACATATTTGTAATTTCAGATCAACAGTAAAAAAAAAGAATCAGCATGGGAAATGACAAAAAGTCTGTACGATGCCTGGTCAGGATGGCTTGTAGTTACACTGACCGGACTGGCGTCAGGTAAGGGAAAGGTTTAAGGGAAACCTTTGCTTTATCTTGCTTGGCTTTGATTTTAAGTTAACTGGATAACCCCCTACCCCCTTTTAGGGTATATTAGAATTTTTTAGAGTGTTCACATTTCTTGGAAAAAAGTAAATATGAGATCAGGAGACTGAGGCTTCTGAGTCTAATTGACTGGGCGCTTTGTCTTATCAATTTGGCTGATCTTTCTAGATCCTGTTTCCATCTGTGATCAGTGGTTTGGATGAATGAAATAGCGTGTGTTTAGTATAACTAGTAGTTTATACTCATTGCCATGCAGCCCTCTAGCAGCTCTGCATGGCTTTAAGTCTCATCATTAACACTGCCATACCATGGTGCAGATAGAGGACTAAAGCAAAAAGTTCAGTGCTGGCCCACAACTTTGAAGTGATAGGTGGCTCACTAATTGGTCTGTGCTTTAGTCCTGCACTGTCCACTGTGACTGCTAAGTCCCTAGAGAGAGGTTGAGCTTCTAGCAGCTGACAGTAGTAGAATCACTCTCCATGTCCATCAGGCAAGACAGAAAACAGGAAAAGGTAAGATATTTGTGGGGACTAGAGAGAAGTATTGATAAGTGGCATGCATTAAGAATTTTGTGCTCAGTGTGTCTGACCTATTGATTTCTTATCTAATTTGATCATGACTTTATATATTTTCAGTATTTTGTCACTAAGATAATCTTTATATGTATAGCTTTCTGTTAATTAAGAAAATTTTCAAACTTCCATGAATAATTCAGCGTATGATATGAATTTCCTCAATTATACTTTTTATAGAACATTTTATTCTATTATTTTGTATTGAGACAATCTCAATATGTAGCTCTGGCTATACTGGTACATGATACATTGACAAAGGCTGGCCTTAAACTCAACAGAGATCTAATTCTACCTTCCTCTGCCTCCCAAGTGCTGATATTAAAGGTGTGTGCCACCATGGCTCTGTACAAGCATTACATTTTAATGAGCTCTGTGTCATAAGTCTACTGACTAGATGGAAACATGCTAACCAAAAGTCCTGATTGCAGTTGCCAGAGTTATGATGAGTATTTTAGTACTTTTAAAGTAACTTTTTCTCTCTTTAAGTTGTAATTAATTTTAATAATGTGAGTTGGTTTTAATTCCAAACAAAGAATACCATTTACTTAGAAAACAATTCTTAACTGACCCTTTATCTATGGGATGATTTTTGCTTTTCATTAGTCCTTAACTAGATAGTTTCAACTCTTGTCTACATAGGCAGCCATATTTTGGACCATTTCCATTGCATTCTTACAGGGGCACTAGCTGGATTGATAGACATTGCTGCTGACTGGATGACTGACCTGAAGGAGGGCATCTGCCTCAGTGCATTGTGGTACAACCATGAACAGTGTTGTTGGGGCTCTAATGAGACGACGTTTGAAGAGAGGGATAAATGTCCACAGTGGAAAACATGGGCAGAGTTAATCATTGGCCAAGCAGAGGTAAGTGCTTGCTGGAGTTAGTTTCTGCTAGGCGTAAGTGAAAAAGCAAACCTCTGTAGCAGGAATGGAAGATATGCACAGTGAGGGCAAGTGCAGATGGTCTTCAGCAGCCTGTGTGGCACTTACTGCATAATCACATGAGTCCCATGGTCAGGATGTGGGTTTAGGGCGAGGTGTGACAGACCTTGTTCACGTAGAGCTTTTAGTATAGTGGGAATAAACATTGAGGCTTTTACAACTTTTACCCAGATGTGTGTATGTGCTAGCATGTGCTTTTGTAGTTCCACCTACTTGGGAAGGAAACTGAGGCAAGAGGATTTCTTGAGTTTAGAATTTTGAACTCAGTCTGGGCAGCATATCTTAATGCAAACCTAAAAGTATGAATAACAGTAATGGTAAGTTCTACATCAGTTTCTTATGTGGCAGGTGCTTGAATTAGTGGTGCACTGTAGATCACATTCATATTCTGAGCTGTTTTTGCATTTTAGGGTCCTGGATCGTATATCATGAACTACATCATGTACATCTTTTGGGCTTTGAGTTTTGCCTTTCTTGCCGTTTCCTTGGTGAAAGTATTTGCTCCATATGCCTGTGGTTCTGGGATTCCAGAGGTAAGCCATATAATATTCATTAAATGACAATTGTATGCTACTTTTTATCTTTAGGAACTGTACTTTTTTTAGAAAATAGTTTCTTCTTTCTATTAACATGAAAAAGAAAATTTAAAACATATGATCTGGGGGCTAGAGAAATGGTTCAACTAGAATCTCTCTCTCTCTCTCTCTCTCTCTCTCTCTCTCTCTCTCTCTCTCTCTCTCTCTCTCTCTCTCTC
>NC_034608.1:75991373-76016733 GCF_900095145.1 Mus pahari | reverse complement strand
CACACACACACACACACACACACACACACACCTTCTCACCACTAATACATAGCTTATAAGTAAGAAAATTAAGTTTAAACAACAAAAATTTCAGAAATGTTTTGTTGCCTTAAGTTCTTTGATGGCTTAGTTGATGTTTTGCTGTTTGACACTGATAGTAATATATTCTTTTCTTTCTAAGACCGTTGACTATAGTACATAAGCTGATGACATATAAACTTGGTTATTTTATATTCTAAGGAAAAAAATTGACTACAGTAGGTCAGTAGTATAGATGTTTGTTTTTTTTCACCAGTAGTAATTTAAAAGAGAATAACATTTAGGCTTGAACTCATTTACTTTTATTTTTTTGCTTTTTAAAAATTAGGGTTCTCTCTAACATTTTTAAAAAAATACTTTTATTTATTTATTATGTATACAGCATTCTGCCTGCATGTATGCCTATATAGGCTGGAAGAGGGCATCAGATCTGATTACAGATGCTTATGAGCCACCATGTGGTTGCTGGGAACTGAACTCAGGACCTCTGGAAGAGCATACTTTACCTCTGAGCCATCTCATATTTTTAAAAAATAAATTATAGTGACTTTTTAAAAGCTGTGTGGGTAAAGATACCTTTAGAAATTAATCAATACCTGCAGTTGTTATCAGTTGCTGTTCATCGTCCGTGGTATAAATAAGAATTCTACACAATTCCAGTGTGGTTAGAAAGCACACTGTCTTTATTCCTGACAGACTGAGATGTATCTAAATGCTTGGGCTTATTCCTACAACCGAAATTTTCAAATTTAATTATATTTAATTATATGATACAGATTTATCATATGTGATAAAATAAAGTTTGTTTTAAAAAGTATGAATTGTTTTAAAAAGTATGAATTGTTTTATACTTGGCCAAAGTTGAGTAGAGTGAATGAAACATGAGACTTGTAGTGAAGTTAAGTTCTCAAGTCTTCTAAAGGAAACTGAATTGCCTTCTTCATTTCTTTGTAGATTAAAACTATTTTGAGTGGATTCATCATCAGGGGTTATTTGGGAAAATGGACTTTAATGATTAAAACCATCACGTTAGTGCTGGCTGTGGCATCAGGTTTGAGTTTAGGAAAAGAAGGCCCCCTGGTACACGTTGCCTGCTGCTGTGGAAATATCTTTTCCTACCTCTTTCCAAAGTATAGCACCAATGAAGCTAAAAAGAGGGAGGTAAGTGGTGTTTGTAGTTCATTCAACAGAGGATGAATGTTAGAGAAACTTGGTGTCCAGTGAATGACTTCCTAGTATAAAGATTCCTGTAACTCTTACGTAAATCATGT
The DNA here is from genome assembly GCF_900095145.1 of Mus pahari. NCBI lineage: Eukaryota > Metazoa > Chordata > Mammalia > Rodentia > Muridae > Mus > Mus pahari. The sequence continues at coordinate 76,015,423 of NC_034608.1, read as the reverse complement.
ATTCAGATTAAAATTTGAGATTAGTGTGTTTCCTTTTTCTTAACTTGCACCTTTCTGGACTTGAGTGCGGCTGCTGGTTTAGTCAGACTAGCAAGAACCCCTTTGATTTCTTCAAAGACCTTTGCTGTTTTTATTCACTGGACTTTTGACATTACTGCATTTTCAGGCTTGGGAAGTGGGCCATATTGTCCTCCTGGAGGTAGAGTAATGCCATGGAAATTCTGTATCATACACAGAAACCTTTCTTGGAAGCACCATGGCAAAGTTCTGAGGGCTTTCAGGACTTTCAAAGTTTAAGTCAAATTTCCAGGGAGCGTGGGAAATCTTTATTCAGATACCTTACCCTGTTCTTTTACTGTTCTAGAGCAACATGCATTTTCCTAGCAGGCCATTAAAGCATACCTGAGCTTTAGCTAGGCTTCTCTACTGCTGCGGGGTCTCTGAGGGACAGCAGCATCTTGAGCACTACTACAGACTGAGTTTCCTTAGCCTCCTGGTCTCTGGGGGGTCTTACCTTACATTTCCCTAATCCAGACCTGGGCAGCCTTACATGGTACAGAGGTCTTCGGTTGTTAATGTGTGGCTTTTCCATTGCATCAAAGACTGAACTCAGGCCCTAGTCTTTCATCCTGTTGTTACTAGTGCAACCTTCTCCACCCCACCCCCAACACACACATTTTTATCAGTTTCTTTAATATAAATAATTATAGTTCCTTGTATATTATACAAAGTAGATACAAGGTACATTATACAAATTATATACTATGTACAGGTTATATAGTACTTTGTAATATTAATATTAAAGTATTGTTCTTGTATATAGATATCCCCAAAGTGAAACATTTAAAAGTATCATATTTTCATCCTTGATAAAAATTCAAAAGATATACTTTGCTGTGTATCTGGTACACTGGAAGTATTTGCTTACGTTGTAAAATTGACTCCATAGTAATCCTACTGTGGCACTACCACCATCATGTAGAAGTTAGGAAACTAGGACGTAAAAAGCCAGCAGACATGCTTCAGATAGCATACAGTTTGTAGCAGAATATGGATTTAAAATTAGTTCTTCTGATTCCAAAAGTTACGTTTTTAACTACTGTGCTATTGTGTGTGTGTGTGTGTGTGTGTGTGTGTGTGTGTGTGTGTGTATTTAGGTATGCTAAACAAAAAGAAATATCCAAATCCTGTATTATGGGATTCTAGATGATATTCTATGTGCTTTATATATATTCGTTAGGTAACATCATGATCATCTTAGACAAGAACAGGGAGACACCGGGGTGTGTGTGTGTGGGTATGGGAGGGTACTTACATGGTCACACAGCCAGTGTATGACAGAGGCAGGACTTCTGCCCAGCAGTTTCAAACAATTCATGCGCATTACAACTTGATTTTTAGCTCCTCTATCTTTTCTTCCAGAAAATTTGTGAAATTAGGTGATTTGAGGAAGTGATTAGAGTACCCTCAGGTAACCCCTGGGTCACAGTAGTGAGAGGAGTAAAGAGTCTTAATGATAATCTGATCAGTCTCCAGGTGGGAGTCAGCCGTGATCAGGCCCCTAGAGAGCTGCCCAGGAGTTCCGCGAGAGTGTGTGGAGTTTCCTTGAAATTGTCTCTACCATGTAGTTAGTGACTCAAAGGGGCTTCTGTTTGTACTTTTAGACTATACTTAGAATGGGCAGGTGAGGCGGGATGTTCGGAGGGCTTAGGGTAGTTATAGTAGAAACTGTTTAATAGGCTGCAACGTCTTTCATAAGGTTTAGAATAATGAGTGAAGCAGTTAGCTCCAAAATCTGGAGAAATGATATCCTGCTTAAAAAATAAGTAAACATGTACCCCATTCCACAGTTTCCTCTCTCTCCCCAATTTGTACCAACATAAGTATTGAAGGTTGCCTGTATTCATTGCTTTCTCTTTAGAGTACATTCATTGTATATTTGGCATTAATGTTTTGACAGTATAGAAAAAGTACAAATGAGTTTTAAATTAAAGCAGCAAAGAAAAAAAATAGTTTAGAAGAAATGAGTACTTGCCTCCCTTGCTTTGCAAGGAGGACACACAGGTTACGATCAGAAGTGGCCCTGGAATAGCCCGGAATACAGAGGTGTGTTTGGTGTGTTTGATTGGTGAGGGAACTTTCGAAACCAGCCACACCCTTTTCCTAGGTGCTGTCAGCTGCCTCCGCTGCTGGGGTTTCTGTGGCTTTCGGTGCGCCCATTGGAGGAGTTCTTTTTAGCTTGGAGGAGGTATGTAAAAAAGAATCGCATTAAAATTGTAGCTTGGTGCATACTTTATTTTTATTGCTAGTGTAATAGAACTTAAGATTTTAACTTTATTTTTTTATACAGTTTTAAAGTAGTTCTCCGTAAAAAATGTTTTATACAAAACTGATAACTACAGAAAATTTTTATTTTTTATTAATTAATTTTTATTAATGTTTTATTTTTGTTAAGATTTGTTTTTAAATTCTGTGTATGGATATGTGTTTGAGTTATATGCGGGTGAGTTGCAGGTGACCACAGAAGTCAGAAGAGGGCATCAAATCCCCTGGAGCTGCAGTTGCAGGCTGTTATGAGCCACTGGGTGGAGATGCTGGGTGCCAAACTTGAATTTTCTATAAGAGCAGTATCTGCACTTTATTGCTGACCCACCTCTCCAGCCTTCTGCTTTAAACCTTTTGTTCATGTTTAGATAGTAGTAATTGTTTCTAACTGAACTTGACATCTTTAAAACTAGCAAACTGTGAAGTTAACTCAGTGGAAACCTCTAAAACCTATATATCTGCTGGCTAAATTATAGCTGTAGTTTTATTTTGACTATTTTAAATCAGTTGGTAAGCCAAGTTTTAATAAAGTTTTATGATTTGTTTAAAGTTTGTATGATTGTTTCTTTTTTCTTTTTGTATGATTATTTCTTAAACAGTTACTGATATCTAAGGAAATAATGTTATTGCTTCAATGGAATATGTATTTTTTTTTTTTATAGATGAGACAAATCAACTCCATCTTTAATAGTTAACAAGAGTTACTAAGGAGATACTTATGGCTAGCATAATTGTGTTAGATATGAAACTCTTCTAGAAAACTAAACAGTTCTTTGTAGTCTAGGTGATTATTAGACATTCAAAATCAGTTATTGTGAAGTTGTAGTTATATGATAGTCAAAGAAAAAGCATCCCTTTTTAATTAGGACAAATCACGTAAATTCAAACTGCAATGAAGCTTGAGTCACTTAAATTTTATATTTATTCAAGTTATAGTTACTCTGAAATAGGTGATAGCATTAATTTTTCTTTTCTGTTTTTTAGGTTAGTTATTATTTTCCTCTCAAAACTTTATGGAGATCATTTTTTGCTGCTTTGGTGGCAGCGTTTGTTTTGAGATCCATCAATCCATTTGGTAACAGCCGTCTGGTCCTTTTTTATGTGGAGTATCATACACCATGGTACCTTTTTGAACTGTTTCCCTTTATTCTCCTAGGGGTATTTGGAGGGCTTTGGGGAGCTTTTTTTATTAGGGCAAATATTGCCTGGTGTCGTCGACGCAAGTCCACCAAATTTGGAAAATATCCTGTTCTCGAAGTCATTATTGTTGCAGCCATTACTGCTGTGATAGCCTTCCCCAACCCATACACAAGGCTCAACACCAGTGAGCTGATTAAAGAGCTGTTTACAGATTGCGGGCCGTTGGAATCCTCCTCTCTCTGTGACTACAGAAATGACATGAATGCCAGTAAAATTGTTGACGATATTCCTGACCGTCCAGCAGGCGTTGGAGTATATTCGGCTATCTGGCAGTTGTGCCTAGCGCTCATATTTAAAATAATAATGACAGTATTCACTTTTGGTATCAAGGTAAGTGCTCATGTGAGATGATACTGGAATAATGATATCTCCAAGATACTTATGTGTAATAAGAAATGAAATTTCATCCAAATGATTGCAATTCTGAGACCAAAATCTGAAAAGGACTTACTGGTCTGATATCAAGAGGTTTCTAGTAACTTCTGGAGACCGGGGACAGAGTCTGTTTTTTTTTAACTTTCTAGATTCGAGAAGCTGCATCCCTTCCTTTGCTTATATTCCCCTTCTTGCAACTCAAAGCCAGCCATGGCTGACCAGACCTTTCTCTTGTCCAATTCTTAGAAATCCCACTTTCGAATGAAAAAACTCTAGGATTACTTTTAATCCACCCAGATAAAACAGGATAATCTCTTTTTTAAAAAGTTAGCTGGCTAGCTGGGCGTGGTGGTGCACACCTTTAATCCCAGCACTCAGGAGGCAGAGGCAGGCGGATTTCTGAGTTCGAGGCCAGCCTGGTCTACAAAGTGAGTTCCAGGACAGCCAGGGCTANACAGAGAAACCCTGTCTCGAAAAATTAAAAAAGAAAAAAAAGTTAGCTGGCTAACAATCCAGGAGAAACCATTATACTACCTCTCTATACCACTGTAGTATGTTAGCTTAAATTGGCACTGTGGTCTCAGAATCAAGTTGCTAGATCTAGAATAGGACTCAATCCATCAGGGACTTCGAGCTGTGAGCCCTGGATCATTGCTTCTCTTGGACTCAGTAAATACAGCTTTCTTATGAGTGCCCACATGGAGAGCAGAGTCAATCCCAGTCAGTCATACCACCTGTAGCTCCTGTGGCAGTTATGCCTGTAAGAGCTGGTATACTTTCAAAGGCTGAACTCATGTAGCGCAACAGCTTTATTTCTGTGAGGTTAGAAGGTTGATAGTTTTAAGATTGCCTTTATTTTGCCTTTTTTAGTCCATTGAATATCAAACTTAAAAAAAAAAAAAAAAACAGAAAAAAAAATCTTAGTTTTACTCTTATTTTTCCCAGAAGAGTTAACGAGGCCTTCAAGTTGTCTTGTCTAGGGGTTGTTTTCCCAATAACTGCCCATGTTAACAGTAGGATTGCGCCAAGGAGTCTCAGTGGCTGTAGTTGGCCAACACTGAGGAAGCTGGAGGCAGGTGGCCACAGGCCCTTGGTAAGGCCTGGTCTCTGGCCGAAGGATTATAGCTGAAGATTGTGAAGTGTATTTTAATCCTTTGTGTTGTATATCCCTTTAACTGGCCCAGAACATGCCAATATGTTCTGTCCTTATTTTTTAAGAATTTCTTAGCCGGGCGTGGTGGTGCACGCCTTTAATCCCAGCACTCAGGAGGCAGAGGCAGGCAGATTTCTGAGTTCGAGGCCAGCCCGGTCTACAAAGTGAGTTCTAGGACAGTCAGGGCTATACAGAGAAACCCTGTCTCAAAAAACAAACAAATTTTTCTTTTTTAGTTGATTCACATGTATATTCCATTTAGAATATTGGGAATTCTGGAAACATCACCTGATGTATGCTATAGTTCTTTAGGAGAAGTAACATCTGCTGTTTCTACCATTTGTGAAAATAAAACGGAGGGACAATCTTGGGAGCTTACTGCTTCAGATGGAACAGATTTGGTTTTAAGGGAAATACCTGTCTTTCTTCCCCACCCCCTCCATTTTCCTGTGGGCTACTGAAAACTTTGTTAGAGACTAAGGATAATTTAGGATAAAGGATGATAAATTTTGAGCTATTTCTCTTTGACTTAGAGAAGCTGCTTTATTCCTTTGTTACTGAAATCAAAGAATTACTAACAAGCTATTTGAGATAACAGGATTTTGTGATAGTTTACTTTGTGTAAGGACTTTTAGAGTTTAAGATACTAATGGAGCCAATTGTTAGAAATAAATTCATAGGATGTAGTTTTCAGTCACGTGATTAGAGAACTGTTACTTCATTAAGAGTTCTCTCCTTGCTGTCACAGGTCCCGTCAGGCTTGTTTATCCCCAGCATGGCCATTGGAGCGATCGCAGGGAGAATTGTGGGGATTGCTGTGGAGCAGCTTGCCTACTATCACCACGACTGGTTTATCTTCAAGGAGTGGTGTGAGGTTGGGGCTGACTGCATCACTCCTGGGCTGTATGCCATGGTTGGGGCTGCTGCGTGCTTAGGTAATAGGATCGATTCTGCTTGCTTGTTTGTGGCTGTTGGCAATCTGAGAAAAAAGAGCCAGTAGTAGAGTAGACTCTTGTGGGTAGGGAGAAGAAGAGGCAAGGTAGAAGGGAGGAATCGTTTTAAAAGAAATGAAGCACTAATAGTCTTGTGTAGTTCTGGGTTTTGTTTTGTTTACTGTAAAAATGTAATAATAGTTACCATATTTATAATGTCACATAATGCTTTATGACAGAAACCATCTTGGTACAACATAGCCTTAATCTGAGTCCTATCCAAAGAATCTTGGCTTTTCACTGATAGAGATCTTAGTCTATGTGTAACAATTGATAGCAGTGTTCCTAAAGTCAGCATTCTAATGAAGCTTCAGAATAGCCTCACATTAAACTCTGTAGTAACTTATCAGCCTTAATAAAGATTTATCATATCAACTCTTTAGCATCTAAGTTACATTTGTAGAAAAGAAATAGTAACTATTCATTTTAGTGACATAAAAGCAAAATAATAGTCCTAAGTCTGTAAGAATCTGTTCATTGTTTTCTTTGGCTGAAAATTGTTATTTGGTTTTATATTCAAATTTTGGTATAATATTGACTAACAGTTGGTATTTTGACTTCAATTTTGCTCAGCGACTCAGAATCTGCAGAAGGGCAATATCAAATGAAATTAGAAATCATTTTCACCAAAGTAGCAAGTATTTAGCCTCCACATTCTATTTAGCATTGAAGCAGTATAAAGTGAGAGGTGAGAGACTGAAGTGTGGGCTCCCTCTGGGAAGAGCCCAGCAGCAGGAAAACAGCAGTGTGTACTGTCTGGGCTCACAGAGTACAAGGCAGGAAGTTAGAGGGACTAAGAGCTCAACTGTTCCAGGAAGGGCGCAGTAGGGATTGTCTTAAAGGTAATTTTTAACTGAGAAGTTATACATTTATACATATCACCTTCATACTTCCAAAGCTTTGGTCAAGATTTATCTTTGAGGCAGCCCTCTTTAAAGACTATCAGTCCACAGTTCTTTTATTTGGGTATGCCTTCGTTCAACTAGAATTATGAGCTTACTGATGACAATTTCAAAATCCACCAATCTTTGAAATCAGATTCTTCAAGCAATTAACTTTAGGGTCATTTTCCATCAGACAGATTTGTCTGGTTCTCAATTCATAAAATGTTTAAACATGAATGAGTTCAAGTCATACTCATTTTTTAAAGCTGCATTTTGAAGAATCACAGACTTTTGGGGATATGCTAAGATAAAAAAATGTAATAGGTTGGGAGGTGGTTCAGTGAGCAAGAGCTCTTGACATGCAAGGGTGAGGACCTGATTCTAATCCCCAGGGCCTAATGCCAAAGCAAGGCTGGACTGCATTTCTGCGACCTGGGCATTGGAGGGTGGGCACAGGTGGGTTCTAGGAGCTCACTGGCTATGGAGCTTTCCAGTGTGAGGCCCTTTGTTAAAGGAATCAGGCAGAGTAGTGGAGGAAAGCAGCAGGTGTCATCCTCTAGCACTGCTGTGCAACCACACACACATGCACATGTGCAACACACACACACACACACACACACAGTCTTCTTTATTTTTGTCTTGTAGCTCCTTCTCATAGACCTACGTAAGTCCTTGGAGTAATTCAGAGCCGTAGTTATTACTCTTTGAGGCTTTCCCAGGGTAATCTGGTTATAGGAAGATTCTAATGCAGAGATAAATTTGTATGAAAATATATTTGGAATTCATGATTCGAAGAAATGTATTATGTAGTACATTTTGAATATTCTGGGAAACGCATTGTCTTAGTCAGGGTTTCCTGCACAAACATCATGACCAAAAAGCAAGCTGGGGAGGAAAGGGTTTATTCAGCTTACATTTCCATACTGCTGTTGATCACCAAAGGATGCAGGACTGGAACTCCAGCAGGTCAGAAAGCAGGAGCTAATGCAGAGGACATGGAGGGATGTTCTTTACTGGCTTGCCTCCCCTGGCTTGCTCAGCCTGCTCTCTTATAGAACCCAAGACTACCAATCCAGAGATGGTCCCACCCACAAGGGGCCCTCCCCCCTTGGTCACTAATTGAGAAAATGCCCCACATCTGGATCTCATGGAGGCATTTCCCCAACTGAAGCTCCTTTCTCTGTGATAACTCCAGCTGTGTCAAGTTGACACAAAATTAGCCAGTACACACATTGAATTGGTAAGAACTAGATTATAAAAAGATTAGTATCTGAGGTTGCATCAGGATGAATTTGTATTGGAAGTTGTTCCAGTTTGTTGCAGAGTCCATTTTTAGCTTGATGACTTTGAAAACGTTCCTTTGGTTCTTTGATATTTACTTTTCTCATCTATAAAATGGAAATACCAGTGTATCCCTTGATTGTTGTGAGAATTGTGTGAGATAGCATGCACATAAGGATGTTATCATAATTCCTGGTACAATACGTTCTTAGTTTAATTCAAGAAAAAGCCTTTATAAACTGACAGGGACATGCTGACACAGAGTAGGTATGTACATGATGTGTGGCAGTCCTTGCTTTTTTAATAAAGAAACCGAAAGGCTTGCTGAGCTGACAAGCACTGTGAGCTTCTTCAGTTACAGTTATGGATTTACTTTGGGGGTGTGTTTCAGAATATTGTTATACTTGCATATGGAGGTTAGTGGACAGTTTATGAAAATCAGTTCTCTACTTCCATGTGGGACGTGGGGGTTGAGCTCAGAACATCATGTTTGGTAGCAACTGCTTTGCTTGCCAGTCCATCTCACTAGCCAGAGTTGTTAGGTCTTCTGACCAGAAGAGCAACACAGTGGAAATGACACTTAAGCCACTGTGCCTGTGCATGCCTGTCATCCTAGCAGAAGTGGCAGATCGCCAGTGTGAGTCCAGCCTGGGCTGCAGAGTAAGACCCCGTCTTTAAAAGCACAAAATAGTTCTTAGTTGTACTAAATGGCTTGTGAAGTAGGTTGAAAGTCATGGGGTCTGAGAGTCAAGATGAAGTGGTATTAAAATGAGAGCACAGGAACTGAGAGATGGCTCGTCAGTCAGGAGCACAGGCTGCCGTTCTGAAGGCCCAGGTGTGAGTCACAACCCCTTGCATGGTGGTCCATAACTGTTGGTAACTCCAGTTCCCAAGTATTAGGAATCTTCTTCTGGCCTTCAGTTGCTCAGATGTAATACTCAGGCAGACAGTTAGACATAATAAATCATATCTCAAAAAAGATTTTATTTTTATTTTTTTGTTTTTTTTTTCAAGACAGGGTTTCTCTGTGTAGCCCTGGCTGTCCTGGAACTCACTCTGTAGACCAGGCTGGCCTCGAACTCAGAAAACCGCCTGCCTTTGCCTCCCAAGTGCTGGGATTAAAGGTGTGCGCCAAGGAGTCTAATTTTTTTTTTTTTTAATGAAAGAATAATTTGGGTCCTGGGCTAGTTTAGTAACAATGAGAATCCTGAGGAAAGGACTCAGGTATCTTGGAGAAGAATTCAAATCTGAACAGTTGAGATATTGAAATAAAACTTTAGGTTTCAGAAAGAATCACCTAGATTGTGAGGAAGAGTGTGTACAAGAACTTGGGATCAGAGAATGGCCCTTCCTTGGTAAAGAAGAGAAGTGTGGATTTCATGCGTGTATTGTTTTCTTTGGTAACTACTTAAAAGTCTGTCTGTAGTTGACAGAACAAGTAGTCAGGGGTGGTGTGCAGAACAGGAGAATAGCAGAGGCGCCGGGGAGGAGAAAAGGGACTAGGGCACTACAGGCAGAGAGATGACAGCTGAGAGTGGTCATCTGAGGAAGTCAGGAGAGTTCCTGGCCCTCCTCCTCCACCTCTATCTTGGGATGTTGAACTCAAACCCAGATCCTTGCACAAGCTACGTAAACACACTACCCAGAACAAATGAATTTTATATCTAACGTTATCACTTACACTGTTGATAAATCACAAGGCTTCAAAATATTTCACACATTTTGAAAAGACATAAGGAATTTTATTTAATATTCTACACATACATACACACACAATTTTAAACTGGTAGCAAGCAAGAAAGCTGTGATGTGCTTATTTGTATTTAAGAAGTTATAGTAAACTTTTATAATAGTGAAATTTGTCTTTGCTTCAGCCGTAAATCAAAATGGCAAAGTTGCTTTTCTTGGTCAGCTATTGTTGTTTGTTTTTTTAATGTTACAAAAGGTTTACAAGTGTTACAATCATCTTCCATGGTATAGCCAGATTGATTTTTCTCCAGATCATATTAGGCATAATGGTTATTATCCTGAGAGTAGTCGTTTTTGATGATAATGCTTTTCACTGATCAAGATCTGTCTAGATTTCCTGTTCACCTGCCTAGTATGAGACTCTAGTAACTTGTCCTGGTAAGAGTCCTGCCTTTCCTGACCACTGGTGTTCATTTCTTTCAGGTGGTGTGACAAGAATGACTGTGTCTCTGGTGGTTATTGTTTTTGAACTTACTGGAGGCTTGGAATATATTGTTCCTCTTATGGCTGCAGTAATGACCAGTAAATGGGTTGGTGATGCCTTTGGTAGGGAAGGTATTTATGAAGCACACATCCGACTAAATGGGTACCCTTTCTTGGATGCAAAAGAAGAATTCACTCATACAACCCTGGCTGCTGATGTCATGAGACCTCGAAGAAGTGACCCTCCCTTAGCTGTTTTGACACAGGACAATATGACAGTAGATGACATAGAAAACATGATTAATGAAACCAGCTATAATGGCTTTCCTGTTATAATGTCAAAAGAATCTCAGAGATTAGTGGGATTTGCCCTCAGAAGAGACCTGACTATTGCAATAGGTACGGCTTTTAAAAACAGCATCATGAATGTATATGTCTTGTGTGTAGTGCATTTTAGGAGGAGAAAAAGCAATGATGTTTAATTGGTTGGGTTTTCAGGTGCAAGTGATGTCAGTTTAAGTCTTGTGTTCTGTAGGAAAGGAATGTATGCTTCAGTGATTATTTTCCTGCCCTGTGATGTGAAGGCCAGTAAGAATTTTAATCTTTGTCAGCAACTCTAAATTTCCTCCCTCATGATGTCAGAGGTGAGAAAGAGACTCATTAAGCCATTAATCTGCTATTCCCTAGATTTTGGGCAGTACCTTGAGCTAGAAATGTCAAGCAATCCCCAGGTATCACAGTCCTTCCCATTTTCTAGGGTTGCTGCTAGTCACCAGCCCAAGAAAAGGGAAAGAGGTAAGGAGCTTTGGAATTCCTAAAGACAGGGAAAGGACTGGCCAGGGTTTGCTGCCATGGCGCGTTAGTAATTCATACTCCTGCCTGCTGTAGATAGACACTGACTTCAACTTTTGAAGAGGCTGCTGCTCAGGAAGTAATGTTGGTTTAGAAGACTATGCCTGAAATGTCAAGATGTGGCATCAAAAGTCTTCCATCATAGGATGACTTTTCAACATATCTTAAATATTTGCCAGTATATCTTCTGTAAACTTTAAAAAAGTTGTTGAAATATCAGTTCTGTACAGTATATAATTTTATATATATAGTTGTATTATTGAAGGACAGAATTGTCCATGCTCAACAAAATAGGATATTTGAAATACCACAGAAGTTTTTGAGCCCAGGCTGGCTTCCTCAAAAATCTCCATGTAGCTGATGACTTAATTATAGAGGCTGGATGTCTACTTCTGCTACCTTTTGTCACGCAACGGCACTTGAAAAAGTACGCCTTTTTTTTTTTTTTTTTTTTCTTAGATAGAATTAAGCTTTTTTGGGTAGGGATGCAGCTCAGTTGATGAATGTGTCTAGCACCAGGCTCTGGGTTTGCTCCCTGCATTGCAGTAAGTAAAAACAAAGCAAGCTGTTCTGTTGTAAATGTGTTGGTTAAATGTATTAAATGCTACCTCAGAGGCGCAGGATGTTTCGTTCTCACATTAAGGAGTGGAATCACAGGCTTGCTCTTGGATTAACTTTAGAAAGAGCAAGGTCAAGGTTGAATTCTCTACTTGTCCCTGTGTCTTCAGTTAGTCTGGAGCTTATGGGTTTTGGCCTATCTGTCACATGTGTGCATACATGTGTCTGTCTGTGTCTGCTTGAATTCTGTTCTGTGTGTCTGATTGTCCCTCTTGCTATGCTTTGCTGTATATCTGTCCCTGCGTTGGTGGTGTCCCTACCAAAATGCTTTGCTCTGGGTTTCTTGAACAGCACAGAAAGCATGGCACAGGAAAGGGATAAGGGATGCTTTATAAAATCTGAGTTTTGCAAGGGATTAACTCACTTCAGCTGACCCAGAAGCACTCAGAAAAGCAAGCACAGTTGCAGATGTACTGTTATCAAATAATATCTCTTCCTAGCATTCATGGCAAATATTGCCTGTATAAAGCCATTTTTCAATTGTTTGCTCTTTTCAGGAAATTAATACCACAGTCCACATGTACAGGCATACATTACTCTGGGTCAGGAATATGGAAGAGTACTATGTAATTTAAGATTAAAGCTATGCTTTAGCTTAGGTTGTAAAAGCTGATTACATGGAAGAATTGAAGACAAAGTTGTTACATTGTTCTCTTAAAAGGCAAGTTAAACAGGCTGAGAGTACACAACAAGAAATCAGCTTAATTATAGTCTTTTAAGTGACCTCAAGATGTATTAGTAACTCAGAAGTTCCAGTCTCTTTGAATACAAGAGACATTTTTATAAAATGCATCGCCACATCTAAATGTTTGAATATTTAGAGTTACTTTCATTGGTGATATAGTTGTTATTATTTATATATTTAACATTTTAGTTATTTGATACCACATTGTTACTGTTGTTTGTATTAATTATTGTAACTAGTTATTTTTAAACTTTTGCTTTTTTATACTTGATTATTAAATGATGTGCACACCCCTATTACAGTATTCAAGCGTGCTAAGTCTGATTGTCTCCTCCTGATAACCTGCTGCGTGTAAAAGCTGCACTTTCACTCTTCATACTCTTGCTATTGTTGATGTCACGCTTCCCATCATCATATTCTGTGTCTGTCTCCATTATGCATACCCACTGTTGCTGTTTACATTGGACATTCAGTTGTCATGCTCACACCGATAGGTGCATTCCTACATCTAAAAGCAACGTAGGAAGCGTCTTTAAAGAACCATTTATGTTGGTCTCTAGTGGATGTCTCTTTCGTACCATGACCATACTTGTCAGGTGGCTGGTTCACAAGCCATTGGGACCTCACTTAGTGCCTGGTACCCAAATTTGTGACATGTAGCTGAGTACAGCTCTAGTGACCAGAAAGAGGAAGAAGCGTGGCAGCATTTACTTCCAAGCAGTAATATTCCCTTCTTCCCAGTCAGACTGTAGTTTATTATTTTGGCTTAAGTATTTTGTAGCAAAATTTGTGCTCAAAATATTTTCACTATAACCAATAGTTTCACTATAACACATAATTTTCAGTAATGTTTGTCAAAAGACCAAGCACAAGGCTGCATGCCTTTCATTTGCATGTTCTGCCCATGTTTCATGTCACAGGTTGCCATCCTCCTGAATGTGGTCTCTTTCTGTTCTATCACCTTCTATCTTCACTCTCAAAGGTGGAGAAGAAACAGGCAGCTGGACAGGGCACATTGGAAGGGGAGGAGAAATTGATAGTCTTTATGAAGAGATCAGCCCAACAATCGGTCCTTACTCACACAGTAGTGGGGTGACAGACAGCAAGACAGCAAGGGTGACCGACCGGCTTTAGTCTTGTCTCCAGTGCAGAAGAAGTCACTCAACATAGGCAGACTATAGTTGATGATGGATTCTGCAGTAAAGTGCTCTTGTGATGATGTCTACAGGTTTTAAATAAAATTCCAATTTTAAACATGCGTCCATGTTTCTGAAGGTAGACAATAATAGTTTAGCACCATTGAAAATCATACCAGAATAAATAAAACTATAGGAAATTACTGTCAAGTTCTTTGTCAGTCAAAAAGGAAAGGGACCAGAAGTCATAGAACACACTGTTTTTAATGTCAGAATAAGCAAAGTTGCCTATAAGAAAAGAAAATCCACCAATTGAAAATGGATCCTCGTCTCTATCTCTTTTTCAGAAAGTGCCAGAAAAAAACAAGAAGGGATTGTTGGCAGTTCTCGGGTGTGTTTTGCACAGCATACTCCATCTCTTCCAGCCGAAAGTCCGAGGCCATTAAAACTGAGAAGCATCCTTGACATGAGCCCTTTTACAGTGACAGACCACACCCCAATGGAGATTGTGGTAGACATCTTTCGAAAGCTTGGTCTGAGGCAGTGCCTTGTAACTCACAACGGGTAAGTTTAACACCACCACAGAGGACTGCTCACTCACTGTAATTAATGCTCCTTACTAATGGAGTCTTCTCAGGGTAGAGGCCAAGTAAGCTCCCAAGTGGTTGTATTTGGCTTCCAGTTATAAATCTAGGATCAGTCAAGCTTCACACTTGCCTGAGAGTAAGAGTATACTGTATTTCAGAGTCAGAGAAGAAATAGGTAGGGAGGCAACTCCACATAAAGAGCTTTTTGAACATGAGGCGTTTCTTTCCTGGGGATAGGGAGCAGTGACAGAACCATTTTCTTTTTGTATTTATCATTAATGAAATAATATTAACTAAAAATCTATAACTGTTTTTTCTTCTTACCTATTTATTTATCTATTTTGGTCTACCTTCTCTAAAACAAATCAGACCCATAAACTGAACTGTTAATTACTTAAAACCATTCATGTAGCTGGGCGTGGTGGCGCACACCTTTAATCCCAGCACTCGGGAGGCAGAGACAGGCCGATTTCTGAATTTGAAGCCAGCCTGGTCTACAAAGTGAGTTGCAGGACAGCCAAGGCTATACAGAGAAACCCTGTCTCGAAAACAAACAAAAAAACAAAAACAAAAAAATTCATGTATTGAGGGCCTTTTATTTCCATATTTTATTTTTCTTTGCTGAATTTTAAATGTTTTTTTTGTTGATTTTGTTGCTGAGACGGGGCCTCACTTTAGCTGGAGTTGGCCTTGAGTCTGTGACCCTTGTGAACTTCAGGGACACTGAGATTATAGTTATTTGCTTGCTTGCCAGTGACTTGTTGGAGTTCATAGAAATTTCATGTGAAATCTTGCAACAGACATGTTAGGGAAGGGAAACATGTTTTTCGGGGTTTGTTATGAACCCATGGCTCACCCTGAATAAAGTGAAGCTGATTAAATACTGTAGCATATACATCAGAGAATCACAACTAATTTTATCTTTTTAAAGTTTTGTATAAAATCTTGTGGGTAACAGAACGTATGAGCCCTCTCTGGGAAAAGGGGGCATTAAAAACAAAGGAAGACAACTTCCTGAATACTTTGATACCTTTTCTCATCATCATAAAGCTCAGAAAGCCAGGTAGGTCAGGTTCTGTTTGACGGTGTAATAACGTTTTCAAATTAACTCCCTAGCTCACAAAATCCCAGAATCCTGCTATAGCATAGTTTACTGAGAGACTATTCTTTCTTTATGATTTCTTAATCTCTTAAAACATTTTCTGGGCCTCTACATTATACCATATTGGGTTAGGAACAGCAGTATAGCATAGTTGTTTATTCTACTTAAAACAGCATGAAGCAGAAAGTGGGAACATTAGAGCCATGTTGGGGGTTTACCTTCTGGAGTGTGATAGAAATAAATCAAAGATGGTTTATAAAATACTGTTGTCTACTGTTCTATTTTGTTTGCTCTTACCTAATTTTTAAAAATGCTACCAAATTTCTTTGTTTAAAATTTAATAAATAAAGCTTTGCCTCAAGCCCTTTGAGTCATTATATGGCTTGCTTGGAACCAAATGTGAGTTTTCTTAAGCCACTGTTGGCTTTGAGTTCTCTGTGCCTGGCTTAGGTTCTCTTTTGCACTGACAAACACCAGTTGTGTTCGGTTCTGTTTTGTTCTGTTCTTGTGGTTAAATTAGTCTACTGTATACATTAATTTTTATATGTCACTTTACTGGTTAATTGACAGGATTTGGGCAGTATAGACCTTAAAAAGCATTGAATTTATTTTTTAGGGGGACAAGAATTTGATACATACAGTTTTATCTGCTGCTGCTGGCATATAAACGAAGTGAAGAGATTTCCTCCAGGGCCATGTCTCACAGCCTTGATCATAGTTTCCTTAGTTCACAGAAATATATTTGGAAAAAAAAAAGATCATTTGGGGAGGAAACTCTTGACTTTATTGTCTGTGAACTACTAAGTAGGGAGGTGTTTTATTCTCAAAGTGGCTAAAACTGAGGAAAGACAGCATGCTTTAAAGTGAAGACTGTGAAGTTCTAGGTAGTTCTTTGTTTTCCAACTTCATGTAGTACCTTAGCAGTGGAAAAGACCTATTTGGGGGAATTAAAAATGCAGCAAACCAGGGACTCTAGGTAAAAAGTGGTAAAGAGTGGAGAAGTAATGCGAACAGATACAGACAGGATGTCATGTCAGTGTCGTCCCATATTTTATATGCTAACAGAACACCTCAATTTGTTTAAGAAACTCTAGTTCTCACAGTTTAAAGGACAAACAGGCTAGTAATAGAAGTTGCTAAAAATGTATGTGACTGATAAGTTTGAGAAGTACTGAACTAAGTTATAGCTGAGGATTGCTTTGGACTTTGAAGATGTTGATGGCTTTTGATTCTCCAACCGTCAGTAATGAAATCATAGCTTACCTAGTTTGCCTGAAAATGCTGACTTTTTTTGGTGGGGTGAGATAGGATGCACTGTTGGAATTGCTGTTTCTTAGAGCATACTTTGGGAAATGCCAGTTTCTAAAGCCTTACTAACTTCCACACCATTACTTGTTAGCCCATAAGGAAACTTCAGATTACTGATAAATCAGAAACATTTTGTGTTTTGGGGTTTTTTTTTTCTTTTTCTTTTCATTTCATTCTTTAAAACGGAAAGAACAACCCTGAAACTAACTTCATATTCTCAAGTCAATCTTGACTGTTGAAGAGGAACTTTATGACCAGTTTTTGCCTCTCCTAAAAATTCTGCATGAAAATGTTCGTAAATGTTCCTGTGTATCCAAATGTATACACGTGTATACTCCTAAGTGTGCTGCATTGTCTGTGCAAATATGTCATGTTCCTCATCCTGTCAAACACTGACCAAGCTTACTAATACAAATGGGAAATTAAAATTAACCATTCTACTTAATTGGATAAAAAAGCACACACAAGAATCAAACTGCTCTTTCTATATTTAAGTGCTAAGAATTCCACATCTCCTAACCATAAAAATCTATTGACTTTATAGCTTTAAAAAATAACCTTGTTTTTTATTATCATATATTGTACAAAATCATGGAATTCATTACATTTCATACATGTGTACAATATACTTTAAACATATTCACCACCACCCCAAATCTAAAAACAACAACAATAACAAAAAACCCTCAAAAGCCTCAAGTATTTTGCCCAAGGTCATTTCTCTATTGGACAAATGCACATTTTATACAGTACAGTTTTTGAGCTTTCTGGAGAGGTTATTCATATGCTCTGAAAACTTCACAACATTGTTTTAAACAAAATAATGTGAATATGCTTCCTGCCTCTCTAGCCCCAGCTATTGTTTCATGAGGGAAATGTTTCTAAATATTTTCAAACTGCTTTCGAGCCCCATAGTGACTCTTTGTACACAATTTTGGTGGGATATGGTGGCACACACCTTTAAGTCCCAGCACTCAGGAAGAAGAGGCCACTCTGGGTTCAGGCGCAGCCTGGTTTACAGAGTGGGTCCCAGGGCTACACAGGGAAAGCCTGTGTCACAAAAAGAAAAGGAAGGGAAAGGAATGAAAAAGGGAGAGGGGAAAAAGAAAAGAAAGGGGAAAGAGAAAAGGAAAGGAAAGAAAGGGGGAAGGAAGGAAAAGAAAAGAAGGAAAAGAAATCAGATATTTCCAAGGCAGCTTAACAGTAAAGTTGACTTAAGCAGACAGATCATTAAGGAAATGCCTGATTATTCTGAAGGCATTTTAGAAGGGCTTCTGAAATTTATTTCATCACATACTGTAGGCAAATTCATTTATTTTTGGAAAATAACTATCAAGGTATTTAATAATTAAAAGTAGTCTAGTTACAAGTATCTTCATGAGAATTTATGAGAATCCTTTTGTAAAATGTGATGACAATGACATATAAACTGAGAAAAATTACTTAGAAAAATATGCATTAAAACTCATTTTGACGTCTACTCATGAATGTTTTAATACCATCTCATTAGAAATGAGATTCAGTTCCTGAAAATGAGGTTGGTAGTATTTACATGTATACTTCCTTAATTGGATTTCTAAATGAATAGTAAAAGTCTAGGAGATTTCTTAAGTGTTCTCCTGGGCTTTCCGACTAAGCCCCTCCTCCCCAGCACACGCAGTGCTGAGGTAGATCCAGATCCTGCGTAGGTTGTTACCTCAGAAACTGAGAGCTGGTCTTCCAGGGAAAGAACACTGAAGCAGTCCCCAAGTGTAGCGGCCTGTAGCCGTGTGTCGTTACGGTTTTTTTTTTTTTTTTTCACTTTTATTCATCTCCATCATTAAAATTTAGACATACTTTCATTATTTTGATTTTTAACTTAAAAATAAACTCCATTAAAAGTAGTATTGTGTCACCTTTAAGTTAGTAGAAAATGGAACCTAGATTCTTAAATCATCTTATTTTCATCTCAAGTTCATGAGGAGCATTCTTATGGTTTTATGTTTTATTTCCTTCTCTCATTCTTTATCATTATGATTGGAACCTCTTTCAGTTTAATTTCTCACAGTTATTAGCATAATAATCTGTTTCAGGATTGTCTTGGGGATCATCACAAAGAAGAACCTTTTAGAACATCTCGAGCGACTAAAGCAGCACGTGGAGCCCTTGGTGATTAGCTGTGTCAGCTGTCCTCCCTAGACACCCTAGAAGTCAGGAGGCATGAAACTTGTGAACTGTTCAGTTCTCTCTGCCACATTCCCGCTCAACAGAACAGTCCCACCATGCTGCCACTTACACTTGTGTCTGCCCAGATGTCTGTGAGACAAATTTAGATATACTGTCTAAAATTCCATTCTTAGAAAGTAAGCAGGAACTAACATCTCTCATCAGAATTAGTTAAAATTAAGCCCTGCTGACAGTTGGGTAGCGCGGAGACATTATTGGACTTGTTTACGCATGAAGTCTGTCTACCCTAGTGGATTCACCTGTCTCAGAAGACCCTGACTGGTTAAAAACTGCCAGCCCTGTCTGCCCCAGCCCTTCACTTCCACGCCCCCCCCCCCTTTTTCTTTTGCTTCCTAATTTGTTTCATGTGAATCTAAGCTCCTTTGTGACTTGAACTGAGCTTAGCAGTGGCCTTGCTGACCTAGTACATTGTTTACTGGCACTCTAAGTGGAGCACAGTGCGGAGATCAGCGCTCAGAGCATTTGTGCTGTCTCTGCTACCCTTATAGATTCTCACAGTCCAAATGTGTGTGCTCCATTTCCTTATGGGTTGTCCATAGCTCCTGTGTGTGCCCCTTCGTATTGTGTTTCTAGACTGTCATACATAGCTTTTGTCTTAATAGGCTTTATGTCTTAGTAGTGTCATTGATTACAGATACAATTTTGATTTGTGCATAACAAATTGTGTGACTTTAACAATTAATACCTCAAATTATTTTGACCTGCAATTCTCATAACTATATGAAACCTGTCCCCATTTGTTAAAGTATGTATTTCTATTGTATGCTAATATTTCACAAGTGTTTCATGCATCCTTTTTAAAACTACTAACCAAATATAGTAGCTTCTCATTCATTCTGCTTTCTGCTTCACCTGTAATAATCTTTTAGGATTGCCTCTTGATTTCTTACCTACTTTTTAACATTAACATCCAAAACTTTCAATAAAAGCACTGTATCTTCTTTGGGGGGGAGCACAAAATTGAAAAGCAAAAACCCTAAGTATGCTTTCAGAACCACGGGCTGGGAGGTGAAGCTCTGTGCTGATCATTGTTTATGTATCTCATCTCAATGGTATGTGCTTTCAGGAATATTCTGCATACAACTAGGCAAATTATTTCTCAAAAATTTTGGTTCTACAAACTATTGCAGTTTTAAATTGTTTTCTAATATAACGGGAATAGGTTCCTTTTCAAACTGGATCAGTATTATTTTCTGTTCAAACATCTTCCCAGTTTTTGCTCCTTTTTTTGTTGGCATACTTGAATCAGAAGAGCTCTGCTTCAGTGAGGCCTGGGTCCTCAGCCCCAGTGGGAAGGACCTCACACTCTGAGTGGCCGCAGTATTTCTTGTCAGAGGGTGGTTGCTGGGTAATTGCATTGTCTTTGCAGTATAACACCTTTTAAAGTAAGCATAATCAGGCTGCTTGCTTTGCTCTCTATTCCTGTCAACAAAAGGTTTTATCCATAGATTTAGCTCCTCTTGTCTTTTCCCTTTTATTTTAATAGCTTTTTCTGTTTATCCTTTTCAGACGCCTCCTTGGCATTATAACAAAAAAAGATATCCTCCGTCATATGGCCCAGACGGCAAACCAAGACCCCGCTTCAATAATGTTCAACTGAGTCCTGTAGATGAGGACGGAGAGGAGACAGAAGAGGAAGTTCGTTTGTTGAATAGCACAATTCTTTAATCTGCGGGACTCGTTCACTTTTTTCTTCTTTCAAAAAAAAAAAAAGGAAAGGAAAGGAAATACAAGAGGAGCTGTTGCAACCCGGTTTGCAAATAGGGAGAAGAGAGGGATTGTGCGGGGAGGGAGCAGGAAAAGAGTGAGGTATTTCCCTAGCTAACTGGAACAGTGATTCATCTCATGTTGTTCTGCACTGTCTGCACTCACTGAGTGAGAGTGCAGGCTTGAGCCGCCATGGAGCCGCACTGGATCCTCAAGCATCTGGCTGTTACGTCAGCACCCCAGAGACGCATTACCGGTCCCTATCTCTGGAGGGATTACTTTGAATTGAGCCATCTGTTAAGACTGCAAGGTCTTGCCCTTTTATATCAGAACTGTTGTGTTAAACTCATGAATTGTATAGTTAAGCATCACCTTTCTACATTCCAAAAGAGCTTCTCTCTCCTCCCTTCCCCTTCCTCCTCTCGAGCTGTAACGAAACCTCTTTGGTGTGTCCTTTTGAAGCAGTCCTTTCTCATATTGAGATGTACTGTGAATTTACTGATGTTTCATCACAAGAAGGGAATGTTTCTTGTGCCATTAACCATGGAGTCTGTACCATCACTAAAGGCTTGGAAATGTGTGCACACACCACTGCTGGCCAAGCAGGGAAAATCTGGAGGTGTGAATGAAATCCCCCAGCTTGTGTGCTGTGTGGTTCAGAATCTAAAACAAACTTGACTCTAATCAGTTTTATTTTTTCCTCTCAGACTTTATGGATAATGTGACCTAGTCTTATGCAAATTTTCTATTTCTGAAATCACTCCTATGACAGAGAAGTGCTGTTCAGCATAAAGAAAGCAAATGCTGCTGCTGTGACCGCAGAGAGAGGGAAGGATTCTGTTTAGCTGTACCTGGTATTAATTGCATGTTAAACACTGGAACTTTGTTCTTCAAATTAGATCATTCTTTTATTTCAGGATGTTTCACTGCTGACACTGGAGATGAACTGTAATTCATAACTTGCACTAAATGTATATTTCTTTTCTTAAAAATTTACCATTTTTATTTATATTTTTATGGATTAAAATTTATAAAATGCAGATCAGTTAATATTGCACATAAATAATTTTACCTTTTTAATGTGACTTTTTTTAATAGAATAATTCTGACTTACAAATATGGAGGTATGAGTAAAGACTACCATGGGCACAAGGGTTTAAGAAGAGGTGGTCATGTCTGTGCTCCCAAGTACGCATGATACCTTCTGATTTCTCACTGCCATCTCCTGGGCTACGCCCTTTGACCTGTCCATCTCAACCACAAACTAGAAAGTTGAAAATACTATAAATTACTAGTAGTAGATTAAAGCCAAACCTTTTTTTTTTTTTTTTAAGGAAAAATCAATCAAAAATGAAAACAAGAAAGTCACAGTGTGGTTATAACCTTTGAGTCACTGGGTAGGTCACAGCCATACCTGAAGTGTTCTGTGATGATTTCAGTAGATATGGTGCACGTTTTTGCAGGATTAGTTATAATGTACCTCAGAGTATAAGGAATTGTTATTGGCAGTGTTTTAATCATGGTCTTAATTTCTAACTGGCAAAGGGTGTTTACTCAGTAGACTGCCCAGATAGTCTTCAAGTATGCATTTTTCAAATGCATTTGTGCAGACAGATATTTTCTGAAACAACTGTCATAGAGCCATTTTTAATAAATATGAAATTACATTAGGTCTGTATGATCTTGAAGACTTAGAAAATCAGGAAGCCATATTAGAGTGATCCAACGTTCCCCAAAATTGCTGTCTGCCAATGACATTTTGTCTTTTTACTACTGATGGCAGATTTCAATATTCTTCGTTGTTCTTTGGTTAAATAGAGTGAACTCATTTTTAATGATAGTTCTGTAGCTCTTAAAGTATACTTGCAGTATGGAAGACACTGCTGGGGTACCAACTCTTCAGCACTGCTGATTGGTGGCTCATCCCCTCTGGGTTCCAAGTCTTCAAAGGAGAAGCCAGTTTCCTTGTAGCTTAACAGGATGAAACTGAACATGATTTTATTTTCCACATTTCCTTTTCTTTCATATTCTGGTTTCATGATCCATCTTCAGAGACTGACATTTCAGGATCCATATTAAAGCATTCATTTTCTTTGTTACATTTCTCTATCTGATGTGTCTTACTGCTGAAACACATGAAAAGTGCCGTGTTTTTAATGCCTTCAGAGGTTTGAGGTTTGTTTTTCTCTTTCTTTTGGGTATTAATATCTGTTCTGTTTTTCTCTTTTCATAAAGGTTTGGTTGATTTCCAACCAAATAAGATAGTGGATACCATGAACTACATGTGCCTAGCTAATTGGCAAACTTATTGACCAATATACTAAGTGCAGCGCCTCATTTGAGTACCCTTTTTGAGAAGGTATGATGAAAATGGGCGAGTGTGTCAGCATCTCTTATTAATCGGTTTTGGTTTTGGTTCATGAAGAATGCTTAGTTTGTTAACCTGTGATGTTGCCTAGAGCTGTATTTATCTGTTTTTATTTATACTAGTGTAGTAAAAGCTGCATATCATTACAGTAAAAATGATTACTGTGATGAGTTAAGATCTATTAAAATCTCTACTTAAATGTGTGGTTTGGCTTTTAATTGCACCTGTACCAGCAGCTCTTCCTTTGCGCAGCCGCACTGTGCAGTCACTGTAAGCCAGCGTGATTGAGAATGCGTGTACTGTAACAGGCTAGGGCTCCCAATTGGCAACACAAAAGATTCCAGTTCAGTTTGAAAATGTTTGTTCTTTAGAAGAAAAATTACAGTGTCTGTATGAAGAGAATGACTTTACATTCTTAAAAACAATCACCTTAGAAATACATAAACAGACCTGCTTTAAAATAGGGCTAGGAGACACTTGAAATCTCAGCTCTCTGATAGTAAGCATTTAGTTAAGAGGAAAACACCACAGGGCCGGAGTAAAGCTTTTATCATGTATGTTCCACTTCCAGTTTACTGGAAGTTAATTGTGATGAAAATGGTGTTATTCTAGAGATAGCAAGGATTCTTGATATGCTCAAGAGAACTGTAGTTCTCTGGAATAGGTGCAAATTTCGGTTTTTAGGATGATGACAGAATGGCATGGACTGGAAAAGGCTACAGGGATCAGTGCCACCTAAGGGGTTTAAACATTAGGTTGTGTCTATCTTGTGTATATATAAAAGGAGGCATGTGCATACCATCGCATGCATGTGGGGGTCAGAGGACAACCCTCAGTGGCCAGTTACCGCCTGCCAGCATGTGGGATCCAGAGATCAAACTCAGGCTTATGGCCTGCTGGAAAGTTCCTCTGCCCACTGAACAATCTTGTCAGCCCAATACTAAGGGGTTGTTTGTTTTTGTTGTTTGGTTGTGTGTGTGTGTGTGTGTGTGTGTGTGTGTGTGTGTGTGTGTGTGTGTAATTTAAACTGTGAATTTGTGCAAGTGCCCAAGGAGGGCAGATGTCAGAGCCTCTGGAGC
>NC_034608.1:75967489-75990995 GCF_900095145.1 Mus pahari | reverse complement strand
CCTCCCTCCCTTCCTTCCTTCCTTCCTTCCTTCCTTCCTTCCTTCCTCACTCCTTTCCTCACTCTTTCTCTCTCCAGCCAAGACATTTATTTGTTAGTAACAGGATTACAAGTAGGAACTAATGCATATATGAGATTCAAGTTAAAAAATAGCCTTGAGCTAAATGAGAGGTACATTCCAGAAACAGGATGGCATTACAGGGATTTAAGTTTAGACAGAGAAGAGGCAGAAGACTCAATGGTAAAATGAGACAGCAAAAGAATTGCCCATGAGGTGGAAAGAGGTACCATTGAAGCAGTGATATAAACCAAATAAAGGAGTTTCAAGGAGTCCACAGGTACTTACTGATAGGTGAAGCAAGACCTCAAAGTTAGCCAGTGTGAGCATACTGACGACTTGCCTCTTGAGTGTTTTATGGAATGGTGGCAGCGATGGTGGAAGTGGAATGGTTCTGTTAGGCAGGAGAGAGTTGTGATTCTTCTGTTTTCAGGAAATAATATGCAGGATGTAGCTTTTCCTGTTGGTGATGGCAATGTCTGAGAGAATAGTTTGAGGTCAGATTTTAAGATGCATAGGGTATTATAGCTTCTAATTATGGTAATGCTGTGGGGGGAGTCCTTATGTAGGCTAAAGAGGAGATCTTGGAAACAGACAAATGTAAAAGGTGTGACATTAAGTCTGTTCTGATTGTTGCTAATTTTTCTGTGACTGAGAATGGGGGAGATGTTGGAGCTTGAACACAGATGAAAAAGAACTAGGTCCCATGGGTATCCAAAATAGCCATCTGAGGTTAAAATATCCTCAGTATGACACTTTTTTTTTTTTTTCTACCTAGCTACTTGGTTCCAAGGAGAATTCAGGTAAAATGTAGTTTATTTGGTTTTGAGTACTAACATAAATGCAACACAGTTGAGGCATGCATGATGATGGAAATTGAACCTTACAGCTGGGTGAAAGATATTATAATCAGGTTGGGAAAGTGGGGTACTAGAGGAAGATGGAGTGTTGAGGGTAATATTTAGGTAGTTTGATGCTTGGTACTGACCGGCTCCAGGTCTGTCAAAGCCTAGTCTAGAAAACAAACTGAGGTCTGTACACTGCATCAGTGACAGGATTATGGTAGGACAGTTAAGAGTCAATACCATTACAAGCTCAGTTTTGAGCTAACGTGAATTTAGGTCATTATAAAATATCTTTCATAGCATTCCATGTCCTTGGGCATGGTTCAACATAAATGCTTGAAAGGTTAACATAGACGTTCCATCGTTGGGCCCAAAGAAGTAAGAAAATGGGTTTAAGTTGGCTTGCAATCCTGATTGGGTCATGGTGGTTCGTGAATGTGTTAGGCATTTAAAATGTGTTCCAGTCAGATCCCTAGGTTAAATATGCGTAGCGTTCAATTCAAACTGCTTTTAGTGAAGGAAAGTGATAAAGTCAGGCTCCACATTCTATACCAGGGAGCTTGCCCTTCAATGAAATGTTCAGTAACTGAAAGATCAGTTATCTCATTATCCTCATTACTGTATTCACAAACATCCAAATTATAATTGCTGTATAAATAATTCTGGAATCAAGCCTAGGGCCTCACACATTAAACAAAGTGCTCTATGGCTGAGCTAATTTTCAGCCCACAGATAATGGTCATGTTCTGTGTCCAGTTTCTATCTTGGCTGATAGGTAGGTAGCACAGCTTGTGGAAACACAGCTGCCTCTTCCCTTTCATTTGATCTTGATAAATCTTGCTGGGATTCATATTGGTCCTATGGAATATAAAAAGTCTTAAAACTCTATTTTTGAGACTGTTGCCATCACTAAAAGGAGAGGGTTTTTTATGTTCTTTATATGTACGAGTGAGGGGTCAGATGCCAGTTAGACAGTTGTGAGCTGCCATGTGTGAAGTGATCAGTTCCTCTGGAAGAGTAGTCGGTGCTTTTAACTGCAGAGCCATTTTTCCAGTCTCAAGTGTTTTTAGTTTTAATTATCCTAGTATTTCTAGCTAATAGATGGTTATTTGATTTTGGATAAGCACTCTTATAAGCAAGTTAATAATGAGGACCATACTCCGAAAAGAACCTCAGAAACTAAAGAATTTCTAAAATGTTGAGCAGTACCACTTAGTAATTAGCAAGTGAAAGAAACACCAGAAGAGCCGTATTATAAAGTTTTTAATAAAGTTCCCATTATTTATTTCTCCATTCCTTAAAAACAAA
Organism: Mus pahari; assembly: GCF_900095145.1. Taxonomy (NCBI): domain Eukaryota; kingdom Metazoa; phylum Chordata; class Mammalia; order Rodentia; family Muridae; genus Mus; species Mus pahari. The sequence goes on along the minus strand of NC_034608.1, from coordinate 75,988,785 downwards.
GCCCCATCTGCTGGTCCCACTTCAAAGCACTATATTAACAGGGCAGCGTGTTCATCCTGCGAGCTGGTCTATGTTCTCTTCACTTCTGCTTGCCAGATGATCTTCAATAATTTTTGCAAACAGATCCCTCTTCAATAGATTATATGCAAGAGGTAAAAGCTGACCAGCAACTTTGTGAAAATACTAAAAAGCAAAGAACATAACATCAGGGTGAGAAAATGACAGATACAACTGAAAAATACATGGGACACACCTGTGCAACAAAGTCCACCCAGTCGGCCCTAAACATGAGACCTGTCCTTCCTAATCCGTTCTAAAGACAACTGTTCACCTCAAAAGGAAAAAAAAAAATCCTGAAAGGAGTTCAGAAGCATTACAAATTTAAGTTTCCCATGGTCCATTTATTTTATCAACCTTTTTGTCCCAAAGTGCCATTAAATGCTTTCTTCTTAACTATTTTTATTAGTTAAGTTTTTTAATAGACCTTATAATAGGTATGACAAATATGAGATTACAAATCACTTCATTTTTTAAACAATTTTAAAATGTCTTTTACCTAAATGTCTACCACATATTTGACTTGTGAGTGGCTGTAGATGCTGGTAATGGAACTCGGGTCCCTCTGGGTGCTCTACCCCACAGAGCCATCTGTCCAGCTCCTCCCGTTTAGTCTCAGCTCATTCTCTACCATGTAAGCATTTCTTCCCTGCTTAGAGTTCAGTCTCAGGTTTACTGAATGGTTTCACAGCATTGCTTTTACATACACCCTAGCAGGGAACCCAATAACATTCTTTTGTGAGAAATAGCATTTATTTAAGCATGTATACAATGTACCAAATCTTTTCATTCCTCATCTGATTCTCACACCATCAAGTTTGTTTTTTTTTTATACCTACTTCATCAATGGCATTTACGGTTAGATCCTTTGTGACAACTATATCATTCTGCCTGTTTCACACTTTGGACACTTTTACTGTTAACTAGAAGTCAGGAAGAGAGGGGCCATATGATGCTTTAAACAGGGTTCTCAGTCAGTCAGGGTTCTTGACCAGTTGAATCAGTTTGTCAGGAACCACCCCGTAAATCAAAGTGGGGGACAAGGAAACACTAATCTGTGATCAAAGCCCTCTCGATGACTGATGCATACTGGCTTAGTCTTGCTCATCAGTATAGTCTATAAAGTGGTGGCATTCCTGTCACATGGCAATGTTAGTGACAGCAGGTCCACACCTCTGACCTATTCATACAGTTTGCATTAATACTAGCTACAGGTGGCTCCCAAGCATCTGCAGTTTGTGAATCCTGGACTTAGACACTGGAATGGGGCTGCCATTGTGAGCCTGGAGATGGTGCCCTAGCAGTGACTTACCAAAGGTACACTGAGGAGCGTGCATGCACCACCCATGAGAAGGCAATTTTACAGATAGGAAAGGGTCAATGATAGACTACTCGCTCCAGTATTTTAATTAAAATACTTGAAAACAGTATTTAAGACAAGGTAGTAGATGACACCCACCCCAAAAGAAACAAAAGGGTTACATACATTTCCACATCCATATCCGCAAGCCTATCCAGACACCCCAAAGATGGCACACCCCTGAGATACTGATACACAAGCTGAGTTCAATATGAAATTGAGGAAACAATTCTGCTTATTCACCTTTGCCACAATATAAGATTTCAAATAGTTTTAGAACTTTTACTTTCAAATCACTTCCAAAGGTTTGGAAATACCAGCTGGGTCCATCCCTTGCCAGCTGAAAGTTGTGATCGGTAAACTTGAGTGTGTGTACACGGTAATGCAGAAAGAGTTTTACTCACATGAGAGCCATAGCAAAAGAGGTCCATTCCTAATTCCAGCCCCATGCCATAATCACACTCATCATTAGCAAACTGCACAAAAGTCATCATCTCCTGAATGGGAGCGAATGCTTTCAGTCTCTCCTCATCGCTTGCAGCATCAACAATTGCCTTGCAGATTCTCTTAAGGTCAGCTGGAAAAAACCCATGATGTAAAGATATCAACTACAAAATCACACAATCATCCTTAATGGGGGATTTTAAGTAAGGCTTTTCTGTATGTCTTCTACTAACTCAACTAATGCCATCTTATTAATCCGCCATGAAAATGTCTGTCATGTTACTTTTGTTCTGATTTAAGCAGAAGCCTGGACACCAGGAGCCACAGCCACCAGTCTTTCCCAGAGATTAATTATCTCTGGCTTCAGGGAACAGACAAGACAGATCAGTGAGAGAAATCTATAATTCACATTTAAAATATTCACACTAAAAAATGAGAGGGCTGGTGAGAGGGCTCTATGGATTATAGGCTCTGGTACACAGGCCTGGCCACCTAAGTTCATTACCAGATCTCATGAGGCAGCATGAAAACCAACCACCAAGTTATCCTGTGACCTCCATGTGCACCTCAGAGCATGTGGTGATTTCTCCCTCCCACTCTACCCTCCCCCTCCTATACCTCCCCCATTTTGGCCCCCCAACTAAAAACAGTTGAAACTAATTTAACCCAATACTCCTTATGCAGCACTATTTCAACATAAAGTCAACATAAAAATGTTTAATGCTGGCTTAACTTACAAATTTAAACAAACTTAAATTATGCCATTTGTCCGTGGCATTAGCCACAGGTGAAGTGTTCAGGAGCCATTTATCAGGCACCTCAGCCAGCATCAGTTCCTTTATAAATTCCTAGAGGACTAGAGGAGCTATAGCAAGCCAGATGAAATATAAATTGTGCCACAACATCCCAACGTATTGGCTGTACACACCACATAAGAATTAAAGCCTGGCAATTACAAAGCATCTGTCCTGAGGAGCAGGCAGCTATGTGTATGAAGCAGGGGCACTTGCTTTTCCTTGAGAGACTAATTTGGGTACTCTTTAAATTTTATGCCCACAGTCCTAGCTATATAGTATAAAGAATGACGGGGTGGGGGTGGAGGTGGGGCCTCACAGTAAAGAAACAATATATGACTCTTTTTCAACAGTATTAACTGTATAACTACCTAAGTATTTCTGTATGACTGCGTAAAGTATTAGGAGTATGAAAACTAAAATGTTCACCAAGACTAGTGTTTTGTGACTGTAACCAAATGCAGTCATTACTAGGTCAAAGGTGCTAAAATAGGTTAGGAAGAAATAACGTATAAAATGGGCTAAGTCCCTTATAGTCTTCAAAGCATTCGCTCTGCTTGGAGCATTATGTGACATCACACCGAGTACTCTATATCATTTCACATTACAGACACCCTATGAACTAAATATCACTGCCTATTTTTCAGATGAAAAAGATTCAGCTTACTAACACTAAATAGCCTGCTCAATATCAAACTAGGAAAGGCGGAGTTTGTTCCTAACACCTACCTATTTCTCAACACAAGAGAAAGCTTTCCCCATGTTTACATACATACAGGCACATATTTCCACGGGGAATACATTACCATCCGTTTCAGGGAGCTCTCGGTAACCAACATCGTTTTTATCTACTGGAACAACCAAGCCTGCACCATGAAAAGTCTTTGTCACAACCTAAATTCAAGAAAAAAACAAAACAAAATAAATGGCCAAAGGGGGGAAAAAGAGAGAGAGAGACCATGCAAAGAGACCCCAAAGAACAAAAGATGGACCTCCCCACCTCAACACACACAAACCCTGGATGCTGTCAAAGCAGAGCGTCCAGAGACATTTATCTTACAAAGTCTGGCTCCTGGGGAGAATACATTGTTTTAAAACCAAAAGTCAAGCATTTGAAGTAATTATAAAATAAAGTAAGTGGATTAAATGAATCATGCTAGTCATTTACAAGTCTGTCTTGACATGTCAGAAAACAACCAGAACTGTTAGGGAACTGTTACACGTCAGAGTAGCAGTCCTAGCTAGCTAGACTCAAGGCTTGAAAGGAAGAGACAATAGGGTAGAATCTGTAGAAAAACAACAGAAGTCATCAAAACGGCCAAACTCAGACTCCTCTTTTTGAACTGGGAAATTCAGACTCATTAATAAACTCCCCAAAAGCAGCGTAGTTCTAAACAGTGCTTTTATAGACAAATCACACGGCCCGTTTAATCATCTTCAAAGATGAAAACAGGCCCGGCTCTAGGTGCCTACAATCTCTAGGTCCCTTCTGAGGAACATTCTTTTAGCATTAGCTTTAGACCCTTTTTCTTTAGTTCTACATTCATTTAGTTGTATTTTTAGCATTAGCTCAGGCTGGCTTTAATTTTTTTCAACTTGTTCGTTTTATGTATATGGGTGTTTTGCTTGCATGTGTGTCTGTATAACACTTGCATGTCTGGTGCCTGCGGAGACCAGAAAAGAGCAAAAGATCTGCTGAACCTAGTTACAGATGATGAACCTTTATGGGTGTCCTGGGTATCCAACCCTGGTCCTCTGGAAGAACAACCAGTGTTCTTAACTGCCAAGCCATCTCTCCATCCCCCTGGCTACAATTCTTGATTCTTCTGACTCAGTACTGGGGTTACAAATATGCACCGACACTAGGTCTTGTATTTTCTAGTAAGATATCTCCAGTATTCTACTGTGTATTTTAGTGAAAGCTTCTAAGACAAGAAAAATACAGCCCAAAAGTGACCTCTACTTTTAAAGTCTTCATCTAACCCAGGTATGTTAATGCCACTCCCCTCCCAGTCTCCCATTAGCCCTCCCTCCATGTCTTCCATCAGCCTTTGCTAAGCTACACGAGAGGGCAGAATGTTCAGAAGGAATTTACAGATGTGGAAAATGGTTTAGAAAAAGATAATTTACAGCCTTATGTCTTAATATTTACACAGGATTATCTTAGGTTGGCTTTCAGTCTTAAATGTGAAAACAAAACTAAAATACTAGAAGAAAGGGGGATGTTCTGCTCTGTACAGATTTCCTGTAGGGCAAATGCCATGACTCACACAGACTTTGTATGTCAAAGTACTCCAAGGTGCCACCTACTCGCAAACACTGCTGCACTGTACACTGCTGTGAGGCACTCAGTACTAAAATGCAGACTGTATGCTCATATGCTAGGACAAAGTCACCAACATACTACTAGGACTGAGTTTTCAGAAATAGGAAAGTATGAATTAAATGGAAATCTCACAGTAACATTAAGAATTATACATAAATTAAAAAGGATATGAAAGGGCTGGAGAGATTGCTCAGGGGTTAAGAGCATTGACTGCTCTTCCAGAGGTCCTGAGTTCAATTCTCAGCAACCACATGGTGGCTCACAACTATCTATAATGGGATCTGATGCCCTCTTCTGCTGTGTCTGAAGACAGCTACAGTGTACTCATATACATAAAATAAATAAATCTTAAAAAAAAAAAAAAAGGATCTGAAAACAAGTGTCAAAAGGGAAGGAGAAAAGTCAAAATTTTCTTTTAAATGGTCTACCTTGTATTTATGTTACTATCTTTTAATGAAAAACAAACACTGAATATAGACTTGGGAGGAGTCAGAATAAGCAAAACAAGAAACTAAAGTTTCAATCATGAAGGAAACATGAAGTTTACACATGAAGAAAAGCAGTAAGGTCTGTGAACTAAGTTACAGCTCTTAACAATAAAACAAGGAAGGGTCTTCTCAAAGAACTTGCTGGCCATTACATCCACAGACCCTCAATCTAGTCAGGACATCTTCAGAATACATAATAGCAATAGTAATTTTCCTTGAGAACCAGTAAGGTAAAAGAAGACTATGAAATGTTAAATGTCGCTGTAATTAACTCACATTTTGAAACTATCTCTAGTTTGTAGGACTAAAGACAGAGTTACTAAGACAGCAATTGAGTGGTCCTGGTTCATGCCTGCCACTGAATCAAGATTAGAGAAGGAAACAGGTCTGCAGTAACTAAGTACTACAACTTTGCACAGTACCTGTTAACTCAGAAAGAACAAGGACTTCATATGGCTTAGCATGTTCAGACCAACCAGCTTCAGAAGACATCAGTGAGAGAAGAAACAGGAGGAGGACACCAGCCCTCACTTGCCCAGTAGTTAGGAGGAATGCCCACAAAGACAAGTTCTTTCACATATCTGTAGACTTACTCTGACATTCATAGCTGAAAACCCAAAAGAACCCCTAACCTGAGAATTACTTGCTCCTTTACAAAATACTTTGTCATACTGCAAGCTCTAGGAAATGTTGATAGGGTCAAGGAGGGCTCAGGAGAAAATAAGCAAATCTTTACCCGTACAGTTTCTAGAAAGGGAACCACCTTTGAGGTCTTAGTTAAGTCTCTAAGAAGTACAGAACTGCACCACTACAATACCTTGCACTAAAACGAGAACTCAGCCATCAGAAAACGAAGTTCACTATTAAGCACAAAGCGGCTTTTCTCTACCTTTAGATAATGGCCAATACAACAAGATTAAAAGACTAGAATGCATTATGCAACCACAGGAGCGGGCTCCAATTACAGGACTCAGGCGGCATGCCAATGTGCACATGCAGGAGCCACCGGACCCCAGCTAGAGACATCCCAGAGTCCCTGGGGGACGGCATACAGCTGTCCTTAGGACAGGACTAGAAAAAAGTACGTGGTGCAGGTGGGGAGGAGCCAAGGGTGAGATGAACACGTGCGACCCTACCTTCTTATCTCTCTGTCTCATCTTCACGGTTCTCTGTTCCAGTGAGTATCCTAGTTTTCTGGCTGCTTCTGTGAGTTTTTCATCTATGTTTTTCAAAATGCTAGTTTTCTTTCTATCTGTTACTTCTTTGAGTTTTTTCATTAAAAATAATCTGGAAAAGAAGCAAAAGCTATTGTTACACTGCTGGCCTCTGTCTATACACAGAAGTCAAGGAGCTGAGACAAAAATGTCAAGTTCCAACGTTCTTCTCCAAGCCCTCACAGGCAGAGTCAAACAAGGAGTAACAACTAATATGAAGCTGGAAGCACAGACAGAGCCAGCACGCCTGGACTGTATCTTCATTGCAAACACGAGAGGGAAACCATCGAAAAGCGGAGGCTGAGTTTAAGTCATACTACTGGAAACTGAGAAATAAATGGTGTCCTGCCTGGACAGGGCTGGCTCAGGAGGGCAACACAAGTGTGCTGTCCACAACATGAATTTGGATTTTTATAGCCCTCACCCTCGTAGCAGGCCCCTGGAATGAACTATTTGCAACCGATACTGGGAACTTCAGTAGTCATTCAGGCCATTTTTACTCTTCTTTACATTATCAGGAAACTGAGGCACAGAGGGTAGTAACAATGGACTACATGTCATGGAGACCCAAACCACAAACATCAGCACGTCCTCATTGCTTGATTTAACCACCATGGACTGTGTACATCAAGAGATCTACTAACCACTAGATCTGGCCCTGTCAAAAATGTGAATGAATCCTTTCCTCAAGGCTAGGAGGCCTTCAAGTAACATTCACATATACACTGTCCTTCACAGAAGACATTCCCTCCATTAATCTAAGTAAGGTACTGTGCAGCCACCAAGACCCCTTTTCCACCAAGCCGTTGTGATCATCTTAGTACCAGTCAAAGCCACTGAACACGCTGCTAGATAATATTTAAAGACGTGCAGCATGCAAACCGAAGCAGTGCTCACAGCCACTCTGTTAGACCCACTGGCACGCCCGCATGTCTGAATACAGCTCTACCCATGCATTTTTCTGCAGCCTTCTGGAATGATTACTTAGAACATATTAGCTCACAAAGCTATGTAAATCTCATGTTGAAACTTCTCATCCCACCAAGTCCATCCCATTATGCATCACGAAAAACATCTCATTCATGTCTATTAGGGAGCTCTAGAGAAAAGCTGTCATGCTCATCATGGTGGTTGCTAGCCCCTCCTATCTTATTTTTGCTAAACATTCCATTTTAGCAATGACACCAAATATAATTGGCAATTCCTTTGGTTTGAGAAAATGTCTGCTCCCATAACCTGTGCCCAAATAAAGTCGTCAATCACTACCCCTCAGCAAAAATCAGTGGAAGTTCAACTCACAGCTCACAACCCTTCAATGTCCAAAAGTGCCTCCTACCTATTTCCCATTTTGTCATGCAGGACATACTGGGGTGCAGAGAGAGATCTAATGCACTTGGAGGCATGCATTGCTGATGTCTTTAAACATATACGGAAGAATGAACAATGCAATTCTGCTAACTTAGTGTCAGTATGCTGAGTCTTACAAGGGTGCCAACAGTACCACCAACAGCAACCACTACCTTTGTGCCACTGGTGCACAAACAAAAACCCAGAACCCATTGCATTACTAAGGTGGTATGGACTACCACAGGTCCGTCAGTTCAAAACTATTGTAGCAGTTAGTTTTAGAGAAGGAAAGCCAAAAGACAGACAAAATGTCACTTCTGTTGTGTAAAGACTAAAATCTTTGAATATAGATTATTTTCCACATGCATTAGACATGAAAAATCAGAATCATCCCATTCTGTTATTTGCCCTCTTCACAACAATCACAATCATGGTATTTATAGTGCTTTTATTATATGATTTATATAAAATATAATTTATAATGCAAATGTTTTGTATTTACCTTATCTTCCTTATTGCTAGATGTGTTGTTTCTAGAATTTGTTTTTATAAACAATTTATAATAATAATGCCCTGAGTTTGGTCCCCAGCACTAGAAATTTAAAAAAAAGATATATTTCTACGCTAAGGGAACAGCACGATATAAAAGACACTGCTCCTGCCCTTGTGGGGCTTACATGCTAGCACAGGTGACAGACCATATGCCAGTAAACAACTACAGTTTCTAATACAGACAATGCTAGTTTAAGCTGAATGATAAATCTTAAAGGTTTAGAAGAAATGTTACCAAGGCCAAGGATCTAACTTAAGCAGTAGGCACTTGCCTAGGATGGTCATGACCCTGGTTCAGTCCCCAGAACTCATAACCAAAGCAATAAAACCAACAACCGCAGGGAGAAAGAAAACTTATACCAATGACAAATCCCAAGCAGATTTTACGTAAGACTCAAGTCTTTCAAGAGAAAGAACAGAATGTTACTGTCACCCAGGTACATCTGTATATACATCATAGAACAGCGGTCACCTTGGACTGACTTGGTTTGAATCCTTTAATAATAAATTATACTACTAAGTCGGGGGGGCATAAAGCCCTTCAGAGTCATATAAAACATGGTCTAGCTATTTCAAGTGATAAAGATTAACCTGTTGAATTACAATGTACACTGCATACCTACTAACGAATGACTTCAAATCATGTCTGTGGCCAATACCAATTGGTTCACTCAGCTGGATTCTGACCCCTCCTACACGGAAAACTGGTGCATTTCTCATGCTATTTTTAGCTGATTCCGCATCAGACCTGGCTGACCCCAAGCTGAAGCAACTCTTTCAAGTTTGAAGGAAGGAGTGGGAAGTAGCAGCCATGCTTCTGTATTCCTACTTCATAGAACCTGTAGGGGCAGAGGGCAGGGCAGCGACTGTTCTGGTATAACTATAGATCAATGCTATGGCCTGGAGCAGCTCATTGCCCAGCCTCTGGATAACCGCAGAGACACTCACCGCTGATGAGAAGTAGCCTTGCAACTGTTATACCTGGAGGCTCAGCTTGTCCCAGCAGCCATTGCAAGGATTCTGTAAATTCCTTACCCCTGAAAACTTCCCAGTTTGAACCACATTGCTGTTGGTTCTTATAATGAACTCTTAATGGCACTGTTTAAATGTGATGTTTAGTAGAGAAAAAAAAAAAAAAAAACCCTGAATTTTTCTCTGGGGCATCTGAAATGAAGGTCAGACACTGCTTACACATTTTCTCACTGCAGGGGATGAATCCCAGAGGGTCTGACATGCTAAGAACATGCTCTGCTTCAGGTTCAGAGCTCACCCAGGACCCAGCAATACCCTCATTAAATAAGCAGTTCCAGAAGGTTTTGACAAGCAGCAAAACTGTGTAAGGACAATGAGCGAAGAGAACTGAAATGAAACTGTTCCTTACTTGATGGCAGCAAACACATTATCTCCATTTTGAATAATTATACAATTTTTCTTTGCTTCATTTGTACCCACATATACAGGAAGTTCATCAGGAGAATCCCTGTTTTAACAAAAGATAATAAAAGTTTAGCTATCCATAATTTATAATGCCAACAAGCAGATAACCAGGTCTATAAACAAATTCATAGTTGTAAAAAGTAGAATAAACTTGCTAGGCTTAATCTCCAAGTATCTTTAGACTGTCTACAATAAATTTTGTATCAGAACCTACAGCTAAGGTTTTTAGTACCTAATTAATTTTTACTTGAATAATGAGAAGTAAAGAAAATCTGTCAACAGAGTATTACAAACAACTCCTGGTCACCTTCACTTTAGAGTATATTAAGAAAAAGATGCAAGAGAGAAAAGTGGAGTAAACGTGAAAGGAAACAGGACAGATATAAAACACCGAAGCATCTTATTCATGTCTGTATCCCACCCTTTTATTTTAAATTGAAGAGACCAGTAGAGAGAAGTCAAGGCTCTTGGCTAAGGTTCTAGCAGTCCATCAGTGCCAAGCCAAGAACAAAGCTCTCTGAGCGCCCCGCCCCCACAGCCCCAGAGTTCTGTGCAGCGCTTCTCCCTAGCCACAGCTCATCCTTTCTCCTGTTAGTTCACCTCAGCTTCAGGTCCCAGCAGTCCTCCAGAAGTGGACAGGGTACTTCTCACATTACCCTATCTGCTGACATTCTTCACTTAGTTCTCACAATATTCCTATCAAATATGTGCAAGAGAGGAAACTGAGTCACAGAGAGCCACTGACTGGCATACTGCCATCAAGATAATGAATGACAGGACCAGCCCCTGGAAGTGCATGGTGTAAGTCAAACTGCTGGTCTACATTATCTTATATGACTGCAAAGTTCTTCTGAACCCAAAACAAAACAAAACAAAACAAAAAACCAAAATAACCCCAAAACTTTATATTCAAAGAGAGAAAGAAATCAGGGAACTTTGGTGTAATGAGTTCAACCTACGCAGGCTAAAGAGGAGGAAGGCAGCCAGAGTAACAGAACGACCGTGGCGCCACTAGTCAGAGTAGGAACCTTCCACCATGGATGCCAGTGAAGGCCTACTGAGACTCATTAATAGCAGAGCAGCTGTAGTTTAGAGAAGAGAAGATCCTTTACCTGAAATACCCCATGTGGTACTGAGTTTTATTATCTCCAATAATAATGGTCTGGAACTCAGGAGGATCATAGTAAAACCTCCAGTGAAGATTACAGTTCAAGCCTGTGGGTTTTTTCTTCATTTTATGTTTCCCAGCAAGGATATCATAAGGACCCACTAACCGAAGACCCAGGCTTGTGGCAAGCGCATCTATAAGGAAAATAAGTTTATCAGGCAACACTTTGTAGAGGCGAATAGAAAACAATGCCTTTCACCACGATGGTATGGCTCTTTCCCTTTCTCTCTTTCTCCATCCTGCTCCCCCTTTTCGAGACAGGGTCGCACTATTAGCCCTGGCTAGACTAGAACTTTATATAGACTAGGCTAGCCTAGGAATCAGAGAACCACGTGATCTGTGCTGGGACGGCAGGTGTGAACCATCATACCCAGCTCTACAGGATTCTTTTCCTCCCTTTTACTTTTTTTGAGACAGGGTTTAATCTAGACAGCCCTGACTCTTATAGAACTCACCATGTAGATCAGACCGGCTTCAAACTCAGAAATCCACCTGTCTATGCCTACCAGTTCTAAATTATTCTTAAGCAGTTGTTTTAAAGAACACTTTTAAAGTCTGTAAAAATGTTTTTACTCAATGGAAAAGAAATCAGTTGAACAGAAATGTAGCACTGAATTTAGGCTTTCCCCTTTAAGCTTACTACTGCATTAGCTTACACGTAGAGCATTTCTGCCTTTACATAGCCCCAGCCAAGCTGCTCTCACCCTTCCGGGCCTAAAAGTCACGCACTTACCTTGCCTCAACACTATCTGCTATAGCTACAAACATACAGATTAAGGAGACAACATAGATTAAGGATACAAAACCAAACCAAACCAAACCATTCCCTTTCCTTCTCGTCAGCTGTCACTCCAGGTCTTTAGACTTCCAACTTCAGAGTGTCTGCAGCTTTCCTAGGAGGGTTACAAACACTGAAGCCATTTCACTCTCTCCCTGTCTCTCTCTCCAGTAAATATCCTTGATGCAAATTCTTAGTTTACCTAGCCCATTAAGACATGTTTGTAGTCATAAAATGACAATATATGCACCCGTTCATTTTCCTTCATTCTTTATTCCTTAAATGAAGGAATGTCCTGACACTGCTTGCCTTGGCCAATAGGTGACAGTAGCATATTTTAGCATTATGGTTTGTAAATGACCTTAAACCAAAGCAGCTCATGTATGGAAAACACGGTCCCCAGCTAATGACATGAGTGTGACTAATGGGTACATGACCTTGAAGGGTTCATCTTATCCCAGGACTCTTGCTCCCTTATGCTCTTTGCTTCCTGTCTGACATGAGGTAGGCACTTTCTGACACATCCTCATGACATAAGGTATCACTGACCCCAAAACAATAGAGCCAACTAACCATAGTCAGAAACCTCTAACCTGGCCCTGTCCTCCTGCTGGGTAAAACCATGATTTAAACTAACCCTGTCCTCCTGATCGGCTTTTCACATCCCAGCAATGAAACTGACCGACAGAAATATTAACTTGTTCTCTGACTACATACCTCACTCACTAAAAAGAACTATGGGAATGCTCTTTTGTCTCCTCTTTATTAAGATGGTCTCACTGTGTAGCCTAGGCTAGCCTGAAACTTACTCTCAAACCAGTATCTTAATTGCTGAGACTATAATAGGCATGTGTCACCATGTGTGGCTAAAAACACTTTCTCTATGAGCTGGTTCTGTCCTTCCTCCAGTTTCCTGTCATCTCTTCCAGTCACAGAAGCAGAAAGATACTAGACAGACAGACTCACCAGCTGGCTTTTCAGGATCAAGCTCTTCACAGAACTTCCAGAAATGATAGAAATCTTCAGGCAGTGAAAGCTTATAAAGATTTTCCACTTCTTTGCGTAGGTCACTGGAGACATCGGCTTCAGAAAACTTACTCTTCTTCACCTCAACTGTCTTTTCACACTGAAATTGGCATAGGAAGCTTCAATCCTCCCAACAGAACTTCAACCACCATCCTTGCATACCAACATTGCTTACTGGCCACTTTCCAGGCACCATACACATTTTCCTCAATATTTACTCTTACGATTGTGAAGTGTGTGTTGTGTGTGTGTCTGTGTGTGTCTGTGTGTCTGTGCTGGGTGGGGTATGTGGCTGCTGTTCAGGCTAGAGCACTGATCCCGGGCACTGTCCTGGGTCCTCTGCAAGCCCTGTGCATGCTCTTAACTGCTGAGTCATCTTTCTACCTTCATTTTAACATGTTAAAACAAACAAACAAAAAAAGCAATAACAAAAGCATGAGCTCATGATATTTAAGTAAACTCCGAGGGATTCTTTTATACAAAGAACAGTTTACATGGTGGTCAAAAAATACTCACTCACACAAAGCATGTCTTTAAATGTGCTTCTCCATAACAGAAACAAACAAACCAAAAAGAAACAAAGGGAAGATGTAAAGCTGTCATAAAGGCATAAAAGTTTCAGCCGTTTTGGTACCAGGATGCCATCACATAATCAGGCCTTTCATTTAAACAGACTTATCACGCACACCAGAGCAAATGGTCACAAGTAACTAGATATAAAGGATTTATCAGATAAACGCTGTTTCTGTTAAGTATAGGGGCACACACCTGTAATGTTATTACCCAGCAATCATAGCACTTAAGAGGACTGACTGCCTGGCAAAGCCATCGTGGGATACAGTGAAACCATCTTTAAGAACAAACTAAACGAATGTACAATGGCACATATGCATGAATAAGCCAGGATGAGACCAATTACTTTGTATTCTAACCTAAAACATAAATAATGGGGGAAAAGGCTGTTTTTCAGGAACTCCAACAATAGTTAAGTCTGGACTACTTACCACAATCATTAATACCCTTCCACTTATAACCAGATAACTTCCTTTTGACATTCCAAACAAAAGAGAGGAGAGGCATGGTAGAGTTAAGGATCAATAGTCTCTAATAAAATGGGGATAACCTGTGAGCTAAAAACCACGTCTTTCAGAAAAGGCTTCGTAATGCTAAGATTTGCATACCCAAGCAATGTAAATATGCTAGGTTAAAGGATGCTATTGGAAGCTGGCTCAGTTCTAAGGCAACATGCTTACTTTGGGTTATCTGTCTTGTTTTCTAAGTACAATCTCTTTCTTTCTGGGAACTTAGAGCCTTTCCTAGATCCCTTGGAGTAGATTGTTTCCACTCCATTTCTCCTTTCAACCCAGACTTGTGGTTCTGAATCCAGGCGAAACTCTGCACATTCTAACCGCAGCAGGACTAGTGGCACCTAGTGGTGCAGAGGCTAAGGAATAAAGCTCAACACCACCCAGTGCACGGGAGAGCTGCCCTCAACAAGCCAGTGACGCTAGAGTTGGCATTTCTCACCCAGGTGTTGATAATTACATGTTCTCAGGGGTCCAACCATATGTATGGGTTACTATCATCAAAGCCTACATATTATATGCACAAATCAGGCATCGGGTAAGAATTGTTTTTGATGGCACTGTCCTTAGGGGGTTGAAATGCCAGCTAACAGGAAAATAGTTACAGGGCTTTCAAACACTGGGGAACACTAACTAAATGAAAGAAAGAGAAGTACAGTTAGACAACATGGCTCAATCTTAGTATCATGTTCAATTAAGAAAACTCCCCAAGATTAGATAGATGTGTGGCGGTTTTAAACAGAATGGCACTTATAAGCTCATAAGTTTGAGTACTTGGACACCAAGGAATGGCAGTACTGGAAAGGATTAGGAATTGTGGCCTTGGTGGAGGAAGTGTGTCACTAGGGGATGGGCTTTGAGGTTTCACAAAGCCCATTCCAAGCCCAGAGTCTCTCCCTTCCTGCTGCCTTCCAGTCTGGATGTAGAACTCTCAGCTCAGCTCCTCCTGCAGCATGCCTGCCTGCCCGCCCGCCTGCCTGCCTGCCTGCCTGCCTGCCTGCCTGCTACCACACTTCCAGCCATGGTGAATAATGGACTGAACCTCTGAAATTGTAATCAAGTCCCAGCTAGACACTTTTTTTTTTTTTTATGGTCATGGAGTCTCTTCACAGCAGTAGCAGTAGAATATTGAAAGACAAGATGTACCATAAAAGCTTTTTAAGGAAACAACAAATTCTACAAGAAGGCAAGGGAAACTCCAACTTCAGGGTGATAGCCACAGTGACTAGAAGCAGCAGGAAATGCATAGGCAAAAAGGAAAAGGCACCCAAATGGGTAGATGCAGAGCTGTGGGAGTGGTTTTACATTCAATGTATTTGGTCACACTGTTGTTCCCTTCCCTAACTCCACATGACTTCAGGGACTGAATTCAAGTCATCAGTACTACTTCGCTCTACGTCATCAACTTGGACTTTGTTTAAGACAAGGTCTATCGTAACCCAGGCTGGCCTTGAACTTGCAATGTAGCTGAAGTCCTCTTCACTGAACTTTCTTATTGCTTCTGCCTGACAAGGCTGTTCTCTTTAGACCACATTTTTAACTTGGTGTTGTGAGAAAACACGACACAACGAGAAAAAGACCTATGTGCATCATCCGCTGGCTTTTAAGCCTTAGCAATCGCCTCACCCTACCCAGTTTAAAACATAGCTGGAGTCACTTTTGTTAAACGTTCGTTTCCCTGCTTAACTTCTCCCATTAGCTACTGTACGCTTAGCATGAAATCATGTAAGAGTTCAGACTGGCCAATCTATCACTCATCTGCGAACCCGTATCCCTGACACTTCCATGTCAGGGGAATCTCTTAGGTTTCTTCTCTGCCATCAAAAAAAACGATTTTCAAACCTAAGTGGCCGGGCACGTCCTGGAGGCAGAGGCAGGAGGATGACCTCTGTGATTTGGAGGCTACATATTGAGCTCTGATCTACATATCAAGTTCCAGGGCAGCCGGGGCTACAACACAGAGAGTCTGTCTTAAACAAAAGTCGTCTTTAACAACTCCAGGGCTTGTTAAATCCAGCCTTTTACACACCTGCGTTAACCCCAAGCAAAAAACTAAAGGTGAAATGTTTGTTCGCGTGTGCCTCGCCGCCCTGGAAGCTCCTCCAGTTTCAATCAGCTGGTTAGTAAGTGAATGAATGAATGGATGGATGAATGAATGAGTGGATGGATGGATGGACGGACGGATGGATGGTCCGTCCGCCGGCTGCAGAGCTTCGCGGGAACTGCGCCCGGAGAAGCCGGCTGGCGCTGGAAAGGAACGACTTCTCCCGGCCCTTCCCCCGCAAGGCGGCCCTCGGCTCCACCACGGCCCACAGCGACCCCACAACCAGCGCATCCCGCCTCGCCTACCTGCGGCCCCGCCCCGGCCGGCCGGCGCTTCCCGCCACCGCCGACCATCCCGCAGCCACAGCGAGCGAGCCGAGGCCCGCGTTCCCGCCGCTTCCGAGCGCCCGCTACTGCTTCCGGGTTCAAAAGCCGCCAATCCGAGCTGCGGCTCAGCCACTCGGGCGGCGTCCATTTATAGACCAGGCTCCGCCCCCTGAGACGCAGACGGACGCAAGGTTGGGTTCCCAGACCTGGGGTGGCCACGCCCCCCCAACGCAAGCACCGCCCCCTGAGCTACAGCCAGGGCCCCGCCCATTGCCTAGCGCCAGTGCTGGATGCGCGACAGAACCGAGACTATAGAGACTATTGAATATGGGTGCTTTAAGGAGTTATACACTTCGTCCTCATACGCATAGTGCTGGCAAGAGAGAGAGCTTTAAGATGCTGCCTCACTTCAGCCATTTCGTTTTCCTCATTTCTACTCATTTAAAGAATTGATTGTTTTGCACTCCATCCCTTTCCCTTCCTTTTGCAGTATTGTCTAACACTTAAGTAAACCGATCTTTTTCTCTTTTCTTTCCCTCCCTCCATTTCCTTCCCTTTATCTTCACATCCCCCTCCCTCTCTCTCTCTCCTCATTTCTCTCTCCTTCATTCCTAATACAATTCGGTTTTTGTTTTTGTTTTTACAAACCTTGGCTATGCTTAGTGTAAGCCCTGAACCACCAGCAGCTGCAGCACCCGAAGCTAGTTAAAAAGGCAAAAGGCGCACTGTCAGGCTCTACCCAGAGTTTAAAAATCAGAATCTGACTCGCAGGAATAACAGGGTTTGGAAGACACACTCCTCCACCACCTTCCCACTCTATTCCTTATTCATAATTTGTATACTCTCATTTTGTGGAACATGTCCTTGGTTTTAAATTTGTTTTATTTTTTAGTTATATGTGCCTATAGGTGTGTGTGTGTGTGTGTGTGTGTGTGTGTGCGCGCGCGCGCGCGCGCGCACAGGAGAGAGAGAGAGAGAGAGACAGAGACAGAGACACAGAGAGACAGAAACACAGAGAGAGACAGACAGACAGAGACAGACAGACAGACGGACAGACAGGCAGACAGAGATCCACAGAAGCCAAAAAAGGCATCGGATTCTCTGGAGACAGAGTTATAAGTGGCAGTGAGCCACTTGACATGGGGGTCCTGCAAGGGCAGTGTATTACTCTTAACCACTGCGCCTTCTCCTCGGGGTTTGAGGAGCACTTCAAACCAGGTGCACAGCTGCTCCCTTGCTGTAACTGAGGCGGGAGTGAAAGAGAAAATTAAAAGACCTAAAGGTCGCACTCCCTGGATCCATCATCCTGCCCCACTCATCTGGTACACGTTTCACACTAGCTGAAAGAATTTCAGCACACATAACAATACTTGAAAAGACTGTGATAATATAGGCTAAAGTCTTCAGGTGACTATACAACCCTTTCAGAGAGCTGTTTGCAACAAGAGTGTGAAAACAGCCAATAACCCATACTTGGGATCAGAATGTTTGTTTCCATAGGACCTTTAATATTAACCTTTATCTCATTCACAATCCTAACCAGTACACCTCTTAAAGTACTTTATAATCTCATTTACAAGATGAGATTCTTTAAAATAAGTGAATCCATTCTTTTTACGTTTAATTTGAAAACTTTAATCTGTGAGGCTGGTTATGAACTACATTCTTTGAACAATGTAATTTCAAAATCTCTATAAAATATAGGTTTTTTTTTTACATTTCACTTTTTATTAGATATTTTCTTCATTTACATTTCAAATGCTATCCCAAAAGTCCCTTATACCCTCCCCCCATAGATTTTTTTTTTTACAAAAAGACATTAAATACATCTCTTTCTTATCCTGTTTTGTTTTTGTTTATTTGTTTTCATTTTTGTTTTTACATTGTTTTTTGGTTTTTCGGTTTTTTGAGGGGAGGGATCAACTTGACATAAGCCGCTAAGCTGCCTGCTAGGGTCATCTGGGAAGAACCTCAATTGGGAAAATGCCTTCATCACATTGCCTGTAGGCAAGTCTGTGAGGCATTTTCTTGATTAATGATTGATGTGAGAGGACCCAGCCCACCGAGGGCAATGGCACCCCTGAGCAGGTGGTCCTAGGTCCTATCAGAATGCAGACTGGACCAGGCATGATAGCAAGCCAAGTTCTCCTCCATGGTCTCTGTTTCAGCTATTGCCTCCAGGTTTCAGTGTGAGTTCCTGCCCTGACCTCCCTTCATGGTGGACTTGGGTTATAAGAAGAAATAAGCTCTTTCCTCCGCACGTAGCTTTTGGTCAGTTGGGATGACTTTTTTTTTTTTTTTTTTGCATTTGTTACTTCTGTACCAGCAGAGAGCTACAGGATTCTGGTATAGTCATTTCTATCAACCATCAACCAGGCTTTCTATTTTGAAAATATTCATCCTTGCTCATCTGCCTAAAAGCAATCTAGAACTGTAGCAGAGGTTGTCTCACTACTGATTGGCTGTAATAAAGAGTTGGTAGCAAATAGCTAAGGCAGGAAATAGGGGGCAGAACTTCCAGGCAGAGAGAAGGATGAAGGGGAAGAAAGCACATGCAGGAGTACCCTGAGGGGAACAGGCATGAACTACAGTAGAGTGGATGTGGCAGGCAAGTTCTAGATAGTTAAGTTAGATGAGCTAGCTGAGAGACCACCCTAGCAAAAGGTCTAAGCTTCAAACGATATAGAATTCTCTGTGTCGTTATTTATACCGATGGCGGGTCCGAGAAAGTCCTGCTATGGGTCACGGTGCTCATTGCAGCAACAGAAAGCAAACTGAAGCGGGTATCAGCCACCCATTAAGCTTCTCTCTCTCTCTCTCTCTCTCTCTCTCTCTCTCTCTCTCTCTCTCTCTCTGTGTGTGTGTGTGTGTGTGTGTGTGCGCGCGCGCGCGCGCGCGCTACTTTCCTAATGAGCTCTGACTTTGCTTCATTTCGGACTTGTCCTGAAATCCTTTTCTGCGGTACTGGTCCAGCGTCCCACTGCCCACTGAGTAAAGGTCTCTTGGAGGGAGTCCTCTGGCTGCACAACCAGCAGCCTGGGGCTGTACACTCCTGCAGCCAGTGATGCACCTGTTTAAGCAATAACTTCTTAGCTGAAAATAGCGTTCACTCAGAATACAGGAGGGCGTGGGCCATAGTATTTTAGTTCCCGATACTCCTGACATTAAATCTTTTCTTAAATCCTCTCATTCATTTCATCCTGACCACAGTTCCCCCTGCCACACTCCCCCCAACAACTCCCCTCTCCCCTAGATCCACTCCTCCCCAGTTTCCTTTCAAAAAAGAGCAGGACCCCCCCCCTCCCCAGGGATATCAACCAAATATGGCATAACAAGATGCTATACGACCAGGCACAAATCCTCATACCAAGGACAAGTATTCAATAAGAGGAAAAGGGTTCTAAGAGCAGGCAAAAGACTTGACAGGAAATCGTATAACACTGCCTCATTTTATTTTACAGGTAACTAATTTCTTTATATGTAACCCACCTGTTGTCTGGTTTTGTCTTGCCTACGTTTTCAGTTCTTCTTTCAATTTACAGTGTCCTAATTCTATGTGTTTTGAATGTGTTTGGGGGGGGGCTTTTTTTTTTTCTTAGCCTTGAAAAGGTTGGCTATATACAGTCTTATAATGCACATTTCTCTATTCTGGAACTTTTCCTGGCATGATTTATTTGATAATTTCCTCTAAAGTCTCACTAAGGAATTGCTTCTTTTCCAGGAATTAGTCAATTATATTTGTCCGATGTTTTTTTTATCTACCCCAGTTCTGTTTTTTTCCTTCATCTTTTGTTCTATTCTCTATGTGAGCTCCTCCCCCCTTGTGGTGGTGGTAGTAGTTTTAGGATTTGAACATAGAGTCTCAAATATCTTTTTTATTATACTTCCAGTTTGCTTTCTTGTTTGTTTGTTTGTTTGTTGAGGTAGGGACTCACTATGTTGCCCTGGCCTGCTTGGAACTTGCTATGTAGATCAGGCTGCCCTCAAATTCAGAGACTATCTGCTTCTGCCATCCAAATGCTGAGATTAAAGGTGTGCCCTAGGTGTAACTCTATTTTGTGTGCTTAAAAAAATTGTTCTTAGGGTTGAAAGGTGGCTCACTGGCTAAGAGCGCTGAACGCTCAGAGGATCTGGGTTTAATTCCCAGTACCCACATGGCACCTCCCAACTTTGTGTAACTCCAAGATCCGACACCTTCACACCAACACACTTGTGTGAAGCAGGCAAAACACTGATGCATACAAATAAAAACAAACTATAAAAGATGTTCTTCTTATAGCATCATACGGACTTTCTTTTTCACACACACAACTTCTTTTACCTCTAAAGACATACATTATGTAGTTGTCTCAAAACCCAAATAAAATATCTTTTTAATTACTTGTTTTGTATTTGTATTGAGTATACTCCTTGGAGCCCAATGGAGGAAAGGCTGGAAATCTGAATAATCTCAGAGTGTGTTCTCCATGTTAACAGGTTCTCCAGGGAAATAACCCATAGACATTCATTCTTTGTCTGTCTGTCTATCTTTTCTGTCTATTCATCTATTCCATTCACGTGATGGTTGAGAAGTTCCACAAACAGTTTTCTCCAACTTGGGAACCCAAGAAAGCTACTTCTGTAGTTTGAAGCTCTGGAATCCAGGTTGCTGGTGCTTAGAGTGGAGTTCTGGGCCATAGAAATGAAAACTATAATCACTGAACACAGGAAAAGAAGGATGACAAAGCTAGAGAGCTCTGGCTGGGGAAAGGGGATAGAGCAAGGGAAGGAGAAGAAGAGGAGAAGAAGGAAGATGAAGGAAGAAGAAGAAGAAGAAGAAGAAGAAGAAGAAGAAGAAGAAGAAGAAGGAG
>NC_034608.1:75954736-75967164 GCF_900095145.1 Mus pahari | reverse complement strand
AGGAGGAGGAGGAGGAGGAGGAGGAGGAGGAGGAGGAGGAGATTTTCATTTTATCCAGACCCCGAGTGGACCTAATGATGCCCACTAACACATATGAGGATAGTCTGCTTTATTCTGTATTTTACATGCTTTAGAGTATGCATTGTCATCTGGAGTGATGCTAATGAACTTTGTATCACATGAATTTTCCATGATGACATAAATTCTCAAACAACTTAGGGAG
This sequence comes from Mus pahari, assembly GCF_900095145.1. Classification (NCBI taxonomy): domain Eukaryota; kingdom Metazoa; phylum Chordata; class Mammalia; order Rodentia; family Muridae; genus Mus; species Mus pahari. The sequence goes on along the minus strand of NC_034608.1, from coordinate 75,966,941 downwards.
AGGGAAGGGGATTTCTTTTGGCTCAGGTTGTCCATTCATGTGGAGAGAATCTCTTGTGCACTGTGTGAAAACAGCAGCTACCAATAAAAAGCTGTTAGCCTGTTTAGATTAGGCAGGAAATAGGAGGAGGGCATTCCAGCAGGGAGAGAGGATTCTGGGATGAGAGTCAGATAAGGATGAGATGGGATGAGAGAGATTCGCCCCAAATGTTAATGGAGACAGAAGCATGAAACTGAGAGGAGGTAACCAGTCCTGTGGCGTTCATAGAATAGAACAAACAAGTTAAGGTATAAGCTAATTAGGAACAAGCTCTCACGTATAGCCTAGGCATTTAGTAAGACACAATTCAGTCTCAGAGTTGCTATTTGGGAAACTTGAGTGTGGGTGGAAAAGCCTGTGGTCACATGTTCATGTGGCGCAGCTCTTTGTTTCTGAGTCTGTAGTAAAGCAGTATATCGTGGTGGAAAACTGGAGTAGGAGAAAGTTTCTTACCTCATGGCAGATGAGGTAAAGTGGGATGGTTCTGGGACATGATGGACTCTTCACAGGCATATCCCCAGTGACCTATATCCTCAAGCTTCCCCAATTTCCACCACTTCCCAAAAATGCCATTGAAATCTAATTCGCCAGGGGATTAACCTCCTGATTAGGTTAGAGTCTTCAGTATCCAGTCATATCTGACAATTGCCCACAGGGGTGTGCTTTATTAGTCTCCCAGGCACCCCTCAATCCAATCCAGCTGGCAGTCAAGACTAACCATTACGACGTCTGTTTTTAAAATTCTTCATATGAAAGTAAGAACATTAATTGGTGGTTGGTAGGGCGTCTGATTTTCCTCGAGATAATTATAATGTGATGTATACTTAAGCCAGATGGACTGTTTCAATAATCCCAGTCACTCAGGAGGCCTGAAAATTCAAAGAGTGAGTTCAAGGTCAGTCAATCCAACTTAGTGAGACCCTGTCTCAAACTAAAAATTTAAAAAGATGGTGACTGAGGCTCAGGCTATAATGCTGGCCAAACCTGTGCAAAATGAACAATGAAATTAAAAGATGAAAAATATATATCAAAGAAGATTGAAAGAATTTAACTCTGTAAAAGTCTGATGAATTAGAATTTCACCATTGACTTCCAGAGCTACATGGTGACAAATAAAATATAGAATATAAAATTTTAGATAGCATAACTCCAAACTTTTAACACCAAAGAATATGCTAACAAAGAAAAGATCCTAATACAAGATCCTATCACAGATCCACAATACAAGCTAAAAAAAATACATACACAGCAATAATAGTAGCTATGGAATATATAGTTCTTTGTGTGTGATGTGTGATGTGTATATGTGTGTGTGTGTGTGTGTGTGTGTGTGAGTTATATCCACATGTATATGTGTATATGTAAACATGCAGCGAAGAGAGAAGAATGGTCTATCACTTTCTGCCTTATTACCTTAAGACATGCTATCTTATTAAACTTGTAGTCAGGGGTGGTGGCCAGAAAATGTCAGCCATCATCCTGTCCCATCCCTTGACACACACACACACACACACACACACACACACACACACACAGAGTGCTGAGATTATAGGCTTGCACATGGCCATACTCAGGTCTGGGGATCTGAATTTAAATCCGTGTGCTATCAGAACAAGGGCTCCTACCCACTGAGCCATCTTTCTAACCACAGTACCCCTGAACACACACACTCACACCACAACACATACACACCACACCACACACACACACACACACACACACACATTCACACATACACCACATTCACACACTCATACCACAATACACATCCCACAATACATTTTATTCCTAAAAGCTATTGGATTTACTATGTATGTGGTGGAATGCTGGGGAATTATGGATTGTAAAAGAAAAGATAAGCAAAATATTTTTTCTGCATTTCTTCCACAGCCTATAAGCTTATACAGTGCTCAAACCAATCCTAAGCGTCTAAATCATCAGCCAATCATATCTCACCACACTGTCACCGTGCCCCAGTGACAGCCCTGTCTGATGAAGTGACTCAGAAGGAGCAAGGGTTTGGGGAGTGTGGCATCAGTTAGGACTTTCGTGAAGACAGGGAAAGCAGACACTGCCTTGGCCTCGGTTCTTTTAGTTGTCTCACCAGTATTCCGGAAGCCAGCTTGGTTCTAAAGTCATGTATAGCAGATCAGGACTCCTTGAGCAGTCCCAGGAGCCTGTGGCAACTGACTCCCCATCCCACTTTTTCCTTCACAAGGTTGGCCTCTACATCCCCGACATATCTGTGCAGGTGTGTTTCTGTGGGCATGTATGTCTGTGTGTGGTATGTGAGCATGTGGACACACAGACCCTATTGTATTCCGAGAAACAAATTATACATTTCGGATTTCACTGTCGTGGGGTGCCCTGTGCAGCTACATCGAGCATGATGTACTCAAGTGTGCTTGGTGATGAAGGTCTGAAGCACCTTGCTACCAAAAGAGTCTCCATATGCAATTGTATTGAACTCTGATAGAAAAATAATGTTCTTACTACCTGAAAACTTCAGCAGCAGCCAAGAATAGATAAACTACTAAGCAAAAATACTTTATGAATATTTTAAAAGACTGATTCTAGTAGACCTCTAGTTTTAAGCTCTGACTAAAGGGACAAAAATCTTTAAAGGTATACTTCTTTCTGAGAGTTTGTGTTCTTTTAAATCCATATTTAGTATCTTAAATAAGCATTTGTTTCAAGATTTGCTGAAGATTAAAGGCAGGAGAACTTTTCACTTATAACTCCAGGTGCTGCTGTGTGCCAGACTCAGCAGTGACAAGTATTCAGGGCAAGATGAGCCATGGGACATGCGTAATGGACAATAGTTCACCACGTAAGATCTGGCAGGTAGAAACCTTCATTTTGGTAATCAGGAGTGAAATGAGTCCCTGTGACCAAGGCCATTGCCCGTCTATAGATGACAACACTGATGTTGAAAAAGCCTAGAGGCCCTGGGCAGGCATTCGGAGTCACCTCATAAAACAGGACTCCCGTGAAGGATTGGTGGTAGCGAGGAACAAGGAAATCTGGGTGATTATGTGATGTCCAGAGGAAATAGAACTTTGAGGAGAGTGAAGTTTTTCTAAACCCCCCCCCCCCACATTAAAACTTAGCAGAAACATCATTCGGGGGTAGATCCCAGGTGGTTCAACTCTGAAGGGCTGCATTAACCTTTGACCCCAGAATCTGACCGACTTTGTGGCCACTCGACCCTGAAAAATTATTCAGCTGAGCAGTGAGTAAAGTGTTCTGCTCAACTATGCTTGAGCCAGATCGGTAGCTCTAGGATCATACAACCTTCAGTTAGCACCAGCCTAGATCATCCAGACATCTTTAAGGAATGCCAAATGTCTCTCAGTCTTGGTATTTATAGTGTGTGAGAAGCACGGCAGTACATTGATTAATTATCTTAAACTACAGTGGTGTGTGTGTGTGTGTGTGTGTGTGTGTGTGTGTGTGCGTGAGTTTGAGTGAGGCTGTTCGCATAGCATGATGTACAAGTGGATTAGAGGACAGAGCCTCTGTTAGGCTTTGTCTTCCACCTTTTTGAGACCAGGTCTTTTTATTGTTTGCAGCTGTGCACATCAGGCTAGCTGGTCTGGGATTCCTGTCTTCTGTAGGGATGGTTCTGATGCTAAGGTCCTGGTCTTCAATTGGTTCTTGATCTATCAGTAAGGAAGCCATGGGCCAATTGTTGGGCGGAAAGAATAGGCGGGACTTCTGGGTCCTGGAAGGGCAAGCTGGCAAACCCAGGAGAGGGAGGAAGGGAGAGTTTGTAGTGCTTCAGAGAGAGAAAAGAGGAACTAGTCATGTGAGACTTCAGGCGGAGCAGCCACAGGCAGCTTCTACAGGCAGGAGGTTGGGGCTGTTGAGCTAGGGCTGAGGTGGCAGAGCAACTGAAGTTGAGTGCAGTTTTAGGGTGCTGAGCTGGGAGTTCGGGGAGAGCACGCTAGCCGAGATAGATTGGGGACACCCAGCAATTGTACCAATAAGGTAACCTGAAATTGAACAACTGTGTTTGTCTGTGTTTTTCATCTGCGGATGTAATATTCTCTGGGCTGGGGCTGGTAGTGGGATCCATTCCTGGAGCTTAGGCAAGGTAGCAAAAGCTACATGTAACTGTCTTTAGCTCCCATCTTATCTAAAAGCACTTGGATTACGGCTATGTACTCAGCTTTACATTGGTTCTGGGGCATTCAAACTCAGGTCCTGATGCTGACATGGTAAGTGATTTACCCGCTGAGCTCCAGGGTCCTACAAATTCTTATAATCTAGCCTTAAACATCAATCGGTACATTATGAGTGTTCAATAAATATTGACTATCTGACTTTAGTGAGTAACAATTGCCAATTTTAGTGTCTCATCCATCCTCCCATCCATTTATTCTCTTGTTATTTATTCAAAACATTCACTTAGCTCTTGTTAGTTTAGACATTCTTGTTACATAGATAGATAGTTAGTCTTGTTACATAGGTAGATAGTTAGTCTTACTATAACTGTTTTAGATATTGAAAGACTAAGAAGATAGCTGCCATGTAGTACATGGAATAGTCCTAAGGATGCAACACATTCAGTGTTTCTGTTACTCACATTGCAAAGGTATAAAACGTATGTGTCTTTACTACGTGTCAACCACCCAGATATATTGCTCTAGGTCAGTTTTTGTTTTAGTTTACTTCCTATTGCTGTGATAAAGACCATTACCGAAAGCAACTTGGGGAGGAAACAGTTTATTGAACTTATATAATGTGAGTCTCAGTCCACTGTAGGAAACCAAGGTAGGAATCCAAAGGCAGAATTGAAGCAGAAGCTATGGAAGAATGCTAATTCCAGGCTTGCTCTCATGGCAACCTCAGACTGCTGTACAACCCAGGAGCACCTGCCTGCTGGTGGTACTACCCACTGTGGGCTGGACCCTCCCACGTCAATCATAAATAATAACGTTTTTAAAATGCCCCAGAGACTTGTCTAGAGGCAATCTGCTGGAGGCATTTTTCTCAATTAGGATTCTTCTTCCCAGATGTCTCTAACTTGTATCAACTTGACCCAAAACAATGAAGATAATCTTCTCTACTCTCCTTACACTTTGAATACTACAAAGTCAAATAGACCTAAAATTCCAAGCAAGCAGTAGTGTCCTCAGGACATGACAACCGACACAACAAAGGGCAATGTTGCAGGGAGCCAACAGAGTTAATGCAAAGCACACTTATTAGTTGGTGATACAGGGAGCATCAAATGCAGCAGCTAAGATGAAGATCTGGGAGGAGAACAGGGGCAACAGCTATACTACAAGGTTCCAGTGGTGTTATCCGCTTAGTTACATCTGCCTTGTCCCGGTTGTGAACTTCAGGTTCCAAGCTTTGGGGCTTCTTTTCTGAACATGTTATAAACAGCAATATCAACAAATATGCTAACACTCACCTCTACTAAAGCTAGAAATGTAAGTAAACAATGACATTTGGAAATAGATAAATAAAAAAAAAACAGATATTATTTTCTCAACTGGAATGAATTAAGTGCCCTGCCATTTAGACATAGCCTAATGTCAACGATTGTATCAGTACTCACTGTAAAGATTTAATTGGCTTTGTGCTTCTAGAATAAGTGAAGTGCACAGAGATTATTGGCTTGGTTGAAAAGGGGCTAAAGTAGAAATAAGAGACCTAAAAATGATTTATTTCTCCCAAATTTAATTTTGTTATAGTATTAAAGCAAAGGGACCCTTTTGTTTTGTTGCCATGACTATAGTAGACTGGAATCTCTGTATTTAAACTTAACTTGCTTTAAAGTTCAGTTTAATTGTGTGGAGTGGGAGTGACTGCATTCTAGTTTGTTTTCCTGCGAACTAGTGTATGAAGCTGGTCCCAAATAGTGACCTAACTTACTCCTTATTTAACACGACGTATGGCAGGATAAAGTATGTACTCGCCTAGCTTATCTTTGTCATTTGTGTTCCACTCTTTCAGCGTGTGATTCAAAGATCAGAATTTGACATGTGCTGAAGAAGATATTGTCAAACTTGGGTTCTAGGCTCTTTATCATTATACACTCAAAGGTCTTGCTGGAAAAGTCTCTCCTGGAAAGGGGCTGCATAAACAAAACCAGAATAGAACAATGGAAATATTTATAAATATACATTAGTCACTGTGCTGGTTTGAATAAGTTTGTCCCCCATAGATTCATATGTTTGAATGTTTGATCGTAGGGAATGGCACTATCAGGAGGTGTGGCCTTGTTGAAGGAAGTGCGTCACTGGGTAGGTGGGCTTCAAGGTCTCCTGTGCTTAAGCTCCATCCAGTGAGGAAAAGAGTCTCCTCCTAATTGCCTTCGCATCAAGATGTAGAATTCTTGGCTTCCCCAGCCCCAAGTCTGCATGTAGGCTGCCGTGCTTCCCACCTCGGTGATAATGGACTGTACCTCTGAAACCATAAGCTTGCTCTTATAAGGGTTGCCCTGGTCTAGTGTCTCTTCACAGCAGTAAACCCCTAAGACAGCCACTTTGGGGGTCTGATTTTTACATTAGCCTTTTTCATTTAAGAAAGATAATCCATTTGTGAGGAGCTTAATATAAATCACCAAAAAATAGCAATAAATAATAATGCCATTTTCCTTAAGTAAAAGGTCATTCTTGGGACAGTTTATAGCACACTTCCAATGACTCTACTGAAAATTGAGGTATCTTTTTTTTTTTTTTTTTTTTTTGAGACAAGTTTTCTGTGTGTAGCCTTGGCTGTCCTGGAACTCACTCTGTAGACCAGGCTGGCCTTGAACTCAGAAATCCACCTGCCTCTGCCTCCCAAGTGCTGGGATTGGGATTAAAGGCATGGGAGGCAGAGGCAGGTGGATTTCTGATTCCGAGACCAGCCTGGTCTTCAAAGTGAGTTCCAGGACAGCCAGGGCTATACAGAGAAACCCTGTCTCAAAAAACAAAAACAAAAACAAAAACAAACGAACAAACAAAAAAGTATTTTAATCATATTTTAATCAGACAGTTTTTCTATTATTTTAACAGATTGATCCTTCAGGTCATCCGATATTTTACTCTCTGCTACTTAATACTTTTCCTCATCTCTCGTGTTTCCTGATCCTTGCCCCCCACAAAAGATTAAGTGAAAGCAGTCTCGCTTCCAGGAACTGTTTTCTTTTTAATTCTACGCGTCTGTGTAAGTACGTGTGTGTATATATGTGCTCCATGTACATCCCTGGTGCTCTTGGATGGGAGAAGAGAGCATCGGCACCCCCCTGCAGCTAGAGTTACAGATGGCTGTAAGCCACACTTGGCTGCTGGGGAGTCAAACCTGGGTAATCTGTAAGAGCAGCACATGATGTTCACCACTGAGCCATCTTTCCAGCCCTACTTCTGGAGGCTTTTGATCGGCAGTTCTACTCATCTAAACTGTGGCAAAGGAGATCTGCCTCAGTACCAAACCACACTACAGCACAGAGAGAGATGGCATAGAGTGCAAGTTGTCATATCAAATCCTGCTGCTCTAATAGAAGGCCAGGGAGATGGTTCCATTGGTAAAGTGTTTAGCTTTGTAAGCATGATGACCCAAGCTCGACCTCCAGAACACTCAAAAAAGCAAGGCATGATGGCATGTATTCTCACTTATTCATTCATTCATTCATTCATTCATTCATTCATTCATTTATATTTTTTATTGGATATTTTCTTTATTTACATTTCAAATGTTTCCCTTTCCAAATCTCCCCTTCAGAAACCCACTATCCCCTTCCTCCTCCCCTTGCCTCTATGAGGGTGCTCCTCCACCCACCCACCCACTCCTGTCTTCCCACCATAGCATTCCCTTACACAGGAGCATCGAACCCCCTCAGTCCCAAGAGCCGCTCCTCCCACTGATGTCCAACAAGGCCATCCTCTGCCACATATGTGGCTGGAGCCATGGGTCCTTCCACGTGTACCCTCACCCTAGTTGCCTGGAAGTCAATCTTCTACTAGCAGCCTTTGGATGAAGATGTAGAACTCTCAGCTCCTCCTGCACCATGCCTGCCTGGATGCCGCCATGCTCCCACCTTGATGGTAATGGACTGAACCTCTGAATCTGTAAGCCAGCCCCAATTAAATGTTGTTTTTTATAAGACTTGTCTTGGTCATGGTGTCTGTTCACAGCAGTAAAACCCTAACTAATATAGGCCTGAATTAATTTGTGGGTGTGAATGTGGGTGTGTATATGCCATGGCATGTGTGTGGAGGTCAGATGTCAGAGGTCAGAGGTCATTCCTGGACTTCCATCTGCAGTAGACAGGGCCTCTTGCTTTTCTTGGTTCTACAGCAGATGCTAGGCTTCCAGCATTCCCCTCTCTATTTGTTAGGCTTTGGCAGAACCTCTTAGGAGACAGCCATTATCAGGCTCCTGTCAGCAAGCACTTCCTAGTACCTACAATAGCATTTGGTATGAATCCCCAGGTGGGGTAGTCTCTGGATGACCTTTCCTTCAGTCTCTGCTCCACACTTTGTCTCCATATTTCCTCCTGTGAGAATTCTGTTCCATCTTCTAAGAAGCGCTGAAAAATCCACACTCTGGTCTTCCTTCTTTTTGGTCTTCATGTGGTCTGTGAATTATATCTTGGGGATTTTGAAACTTTGGGCTAATATCCACTTATCAGTGAGAGCATACCGTGTGTGTTCTTTTGTGATTGGGTTACCTCACTCAGGATGATAATTTCAAGTTCCATCCATTTGCCTGCAAATTTCATGAGGTCATTATTTTAATAGCTGAGTGGTATTTCATTGTGTAAATGTACCACACTTGCTGTACCCATTCCTCTGTTGAGGGAAATCTGGGTTCTTTCCAGCTTCTGGCTATTATAAATATAGCTGCTATGAACATAGTGGAGCATGTGTCCTTATTACATGTTGGAGCATCTTCTGGGTATATGCCCAGGAGTGGTATAGCTGGGCCCTCAGGTCCAATTTTTTTTTGAGGAACCGCCAGGCTGATTTCCAGAGTGGTTGTACAAGTTTGCAATCCCACCAGCAATGGAGGAATGTTCCTCTTTCTCCACATCCTTGCCAGCATCTGCTGTTACCTGAGTTTTTAATTTTAGCCATTCTGACTGGTGTGAGGTGGAATCTCAGGGTTGTTTTGATTTGCACTTCCCTGATGATTAAGGATGTTGAACATTTCTTTAGGTACTTCTCAGCCATCCAAGTTTCCTCAGTTGAGAATTCTCTGTTTAGCTCTGTTCCCCATTTTTTTAATAGGGTTATTTGGTTCTCTGGAGTCTAACTTCTTGAGTTCTTTGTATATATTGTATATTAGCCCTCTATTGCATGTAGGATTGGTAAAGATCTTTTCAGCAAAATGCTGGGTCCTGTTTATGTACCCAGTTTGTTAGTCTATATCGTTTTATTGGGGGAATTGAGTCCATTGATGTTAAGAGATATTAAGGAATAGTGCTTGTTGCTCCCTGTTATTTTTTATGTTATTTTTGATGTTTGTATGGTTATCTTCTTTTGGGTTTGTTGAAAGAAGATTACTTTCTTACTTTTTCTAGGGTGTAGTTTCCCTCCTTGTGTTGGCATTTTCCATCTATTATCCTTTGTAGGGCTGGATTTGTAGAAAGATATTGTGTAAATTTGGTTTTGTCATGAAATATCTTGTTTTCTCTATCTACGGTAACTGAGAGTCTTGTTGGGTATAGTAGTCTGGGTTGGCATTTGTGTTCTCTTAGGGTCTGTATGATATCTTCCCAGGATCTTCTGGCTTTCATAGTCTCTGGTGAGAAATCTGGTGTAATTCTGGTAGGTCTGCCTTTATATGTTACTGGCCCTTTTTCCATTACTGCTTTTTAATATTCTTTCTTTGTATTCTGCATTCAGTGTTTTGACTATTATGTGACAGGAGGAATTTCTTTTCTGGTCCAGTCTATTTGGAGTTCTGTAGGCTTCTTGTATGTTTATGGGCATCTCTTTCTTTAGGTTAAGGAAGTTTTCTTCTATAATTTTGTTGAAGATATTTACTGGCCCTTTAATTCAGGAATCTTCACTCTCTTCTATACATATTATCCTTAGGTTTGGACTTCTCACTGTGTCCTGGATTTCCTGGGTGTTTGGGGCTAGGAGCTTTTTGCATTTTGCATTTTGCATTTTCTTTAACGCTGTGTCAATGTTTTCTTTGGTATCTTCTGCACTTGAGATTCTCTCTTCTATCTCTTGTATTCTGTTGGTGATGCTTGCATCTATGACTCCTGATCTCTTTCCTAGGTTTTTCTATCTCCAAGGTTGTCTCCCTTTGTGATTTCTTTATTGTTTCTAGTTCCAGTTTTAGATCTTGGATGGTTTTGTTCAATTCCATCACCTGTTTGTGTTTTCCTGTAATTCTTTAAGGGATTTTTGTGTTTCCTCTTTAAGGGCTTCTAGCTGTTTACCTGTGTTCTCCTGTATTTCTTTAAGAGAGTTATTTATGTCCTTCTTAAAGTCCTCTATCATCATCATGAGATGTGATTTTAAATCAGAGTCTTGCCTTTCTGGTGTGTTGGGGTATCCAGGGCTCGCTATGGTGGGAGAACTGGGTTCTGATGATGCCAAGTAGCCTTGGTTTCTGTTGCTTTTGTTCTTACCCTTGCCTCTTGCCATCTGGTTATTTCTGGTGTTAGCTGGTTTTGTTGTCTCTAGCTGTGGCTTGTCCCTCCTGCAAGTCTGTATGCTAGTTCTCCTGGGAGACCAGTTCTCTCCGGGAGGAATTTGGGTGTGGAGAGCTGTGGACAGGGTCAGCTCCTCAGTTCAGACAGAAACCGGAAGGATCCTGTCCCTGGTTCTTCCTTGGTTCCTGTGTCCTGATGACTCTGGGCAGGTCCCTTTGAGCAGAAGTGGTGGTCTTACCTGTGCTCACAGGCATGTCGGCACCTCTGGGAGAGCAGCTCTCAGTATTTGTGTGTGGAGAGCTGTGGCACAGGATCAGCTCTGGGCACAGATGGAAACGGGAAGGCTCAGCATGTACTTTTAATCCCAGTGCTGAGGAGGTAGAGGCTAATGGATCCCTGGAGCCCATGTTGATTGGGGTGTTCCAGATCAGCAGGAGACCCTGTTTCACACAAAACAAAACAACAAAACACCCTCCAGCCCCCACCACCATTAAACAGGATGAATACATCTGAGGGATGGTACCCAAGGTTTCCCTTTGGTCTCTGTATACATATCTGTGCATGTGCATCCACACACATACTAAGTACAGGTATATACAGGATGGAGAGAGAGAGAGAGAGAGAGAGAGAGAGAGAGAGAGAGAGAGAGAGAGAGAGAAATAAATAAAAGTATATTAACAATATGCCTTTGTTATATAAGGTGTGCTCTTATGTGAATATTTTTGTTTGTTTTTTCAAGACAGGGTTTCTCTGTGTAGCCCTGGCTGTCCTGGAATTCACTTTGTAGATCAGGCTAGTCTCAGACTTAGATGTCTTCCTGTCTGCATCCCAAGTGCTGGGCTTACGGGCATGCACCAGCACACCTGGCTGTGTGAATGGTTCCTGACAGCTACTTAGAACGGGAGACAATTGCTTTCCTACTGCCTGGTATAACTCTGTCAGAGATTATCCCCTTCAGTGGAATGGTCCACACCATGGCTGTCCTTTACCTGCCCTATCTTTGATTCCTGGTACATGTGATTGTCTAGCTCTGTCCCCTGCAGTGGGATGTCTCTTTCTAAGGTGGGAACTGGGCTTGAAAATGTTCACTTTGGATCCCTGTTGTTTCTTTTCCTGTCTATGCACACTTAGATAAGTTAGTTAATATCATTTTGTTTAAATTTTATAATTTATAACTACATATGACAACTATACCTACCTCATAAGGTTGCTGTAGAGATTTAGAATGCATATCTAAAATGTTAGATTGAGATATTATTATGAGTCCCACTTCCTCTTAGAGTTGTTCCCAACAGTTCTTGTTGGAGGGAACTGTTTACTTTGCTCATTTACCAAAACATTGCCTTCAGAACCAGCAGGGCCTTTAGTATATGTGGTCTTGTAATCTGGATATGTATATGTATGTATATGTGTATATATACATATATATGCATGTATATATATGTATTTTTATTTGATCTAATGAGCAACTTTAATTAAATAGAGACTCTCTCATTCTCTTTTCCCCTGTGTGTGTGTGTGTGTGTATGTGTGTGTGTGTATGTATGTGTGTGTATG
>NC_034608.1:75943436-75954276 GCF_900095145.1 Mus pahari | reverse complement strand
ATGTGTGTGTATGTGTGTGTACGTGTGTGTACGTGTGTGTATGTGTGTGTGTATGTGTGTGTGTATGTGTGTGTGTGCATGTGTATGTGTGTGTATGTGTGTGTGTGTGTGTGTGTGTGTGTGGTGTTGGTGGTCCTCACATGTGTTAAGCATACTCATTACCACTGAGCTACCCACACTCTCAAGCCCTGAAGACTGCAACTTTAATTACTGACCAGGCAGAACATCCCCATGACGGATGGCAGAACATCCCCATGACGGATGGACAGTATTTTTGGTGACTTGACATTGCCAGAAGAATTCTTGTTATTTGAGAGTGACTCAGAGCTATGCGTTCTATTTAACTTTTAGAGGAAACAATCAAATTTAAAGAGAGGCTTCAGATAAATAACCAAGTCGGGAGAGGAGGCTGTGTTCTAACATCAGCCAAGAAGTCAAGCTACTAATGGAATGGGTTTGTGAGGTCAACTTAATGTCAGCGCTGGCCCATTGGACAGCAGCGAGAGGAATAAGAGCACCAGAGGGAAGCAGGGGGTCATAAAAGGGCAACTTACCCATCTCAGAGAGAGGAAATACAGTGGGGCACAGCCAGCAGCCACCTCACCTCGCTATGGCACAAGATTGCTGCTGCATATGGGTGGCTGAGTCCGCCATGTTTTCTTCTACCCTTTGTCTCCCACCAAGCAAGAGACCCCTTCCACATGCCCTACCAAACCGCCACCCTGAGTCACTTTCAGCCCAGCCTTGGCTTCCTGTGCTCTGCAGTACAAGCCAGGATATTTGGCAGGCTCTCAGGAGAATTTTTGATTCTTTAAACTCTGTATTAGATTTAAAAAAAATGTATTTCTGTCAGGATGCAATTGTCGGTTGCCATGGTATTCCGTGCAAACAGAAACCCTTTATCCCAGGTTGTGTTTTCAGAGAAATCATCCCGCAGTGTCTGTCACTTAACGAATTGCTCTGATAACCAGTTCCTTCACAGGTGGAAAGCCCTTGAGATTTTTACCATTTATATTAGGCGCGCCAGAAAGCCACTTGAGACCAGCACTCACAAATCATTGTATACAAAATTGTGAACTCTCAAGCTTTTATCAGGATGGTCTTGGGGAAGGAAAGATACGCTTTGAGGTCAGGTAAAGATGAGTAGAATTTTGTTGTCATTGTCGTTGGTGGTGGTGGTAAGCCAAGGGATGCTGGGATAAGTCAGAAAGCAGAATCAGTTGTTGGATCCTAACAGCTGGGCAACAGGTCAACCAGGGGAAAGAAGGCAGAATGTTTCTGTGTCTTCCTTCTGTGTCTTTCTCTTTTTACAGGCGTTGATGGTCTGGTCTCTACTGCCTCCTTTCAGTCCTCACTGTTCATGAAGCCATGCTAGAGTTTGTATTTTCCCTATAATGTATGTTCCAGACATTTTCAACCTTCTGTTATAACTTCCCACTCCTGTGAGAACAGCAGGACATATCCCATACAAATTAAGGTGTCAGTGAAGGTTGATGTTCAAATCAATGCCATTTGAGGCTTGAGAGAACTGGGCTCAAAATCTTTCTCCTTCCCTTCCCCTTTCCCTCCCCTCCCCCTTCCTTCTCCCCTCCTTCTCCCCCTCCCTTCTTCCCTTCTCCCCCCTTCTCTCTCACCCCTCCTCTCCTCCTCTCCTCTTCCCTCCCTCCTGTGTGTGTGTGTTGGGGGGTGGGGAGGGAACACATGTATATTACAGCATGCATGTGAACGTCAGAGGACAACTTGAGGAACTCAGTTCTCTTCTCCTACCACATGAGTCAAAAACATAGAACTTAGGTTATGGGGTTTTAATGGTGAGCATCTTCACTCTCCGGCCTCAGGAGAACTATGTTTAAATTACGTTGGAAAAAATAAACTTGGGAAGATGCTTATGTAGGGCTGGTCCCAGCTTGGGCCACTATCCCCAAGCCTCATTAACATTTGCCTGGAGAGAGAGGGTAGTTTCTGAGTGGGTGCCCAAGAGAAAGGCAGAACAGTAAAGAACAGACAAAGAGGATTACAATGATCAAGGCTCAGTTCCTCTCACAGCTGGTAGCTTGGTGCACAAGCTGCTAAATCGCCATCTTTTTTCAGAAATGGTGCTAATTGTAGTTAGGAGCCTCTCAAGGGTATTTGGAGTTAATTTGAATAGTCTCCTTAGAACGGTACCCACACCTGTTATGTTCTACCTAAATGGCAGTTTTAAATACTATTCTATTTCTCTGCCCTTTTAATGGCTTCTTTTCTGAGCCGAATGGGGAGGGGGAAAGGGTTGTAGGCAACCCATGTATGGGCACCACCTTGTATATTCCTGAATGAAAAGGCGTGGCTCAGAGAGGGGAAGAGAGCGGCCTATTTCCTCGAGGCCTGTAACCCTGCACTGGTTCAGTGAAGGCCCCACCGTGAGAGTTGGAAGAGCCAACTTCCTTCCGAGGATGTCCGGAGCAGGTTGGGATTTCACAGAGGGAGGATGCTGTCACTGAAGCTGTAATGTCTTACACAAGCTCCTATTTGAATGTTTGCCCCTCCCCCCCCAACTCCACCCCCAGCCGCTCCTGGGAATCGCAGGAGGTGAAGCCTACTTACTGCGTTGGATCATTAAGAGTGACCTAGCCCTTCATTCTGAACATTCTGCTTTCTGGACCATCAGAGGGTGAGCAACCACAGCTGCACGCTGACCCTGCCACAGTTGGAGATGCTCTGCTGTACTTACCCTGCTAAGATGGTCTGAGCTCTGGAGAAGTCGAGTCAAGCTGTTCTTGTTTCTGTCAAGCATTTTGGTCATGGTGATATAAACGGAATGAGAGGGTGTCTGGCACCAGTGCCAGTGAGACAGCTAATGCCAAGAAGAGAACTGGAACGGAACGAGAGGGGCTGGCTACTATACACAGGGGGCATTGACTTCAGTTCTCAGTAAGCCTAAGGGGGTTCCCGAATCACATGCTTGTCTGGGTTTTAAGCATCCAGGAGAATAAGAAACCAGGTTGGGAAGCTATTTAACTATTTGCACTACTCAGAGTCCGTGGTTTGATCCTGTGGATGCTGCCTCACATCTTTCTCTGTTATCTTCCTCATAGCGTCATGGAGAATGTGAACATGGGTATTGTTAGGAAAGCTAAGGAATTACCAGAGCAATGATTGGCACCTCTGTGTTTGCAGATGATGCAACTTATTCTAATAAGTGTCACTTTAGTGTTAGGGAAGCACGAGGAGAACAGGACACACTGTGCTGTGTGTCCTTCGTGTGCTGCTTCTTGAATAAATGAGGTGGCTCTTGGTGTCTGAGCTCTGACCTCTTCTGTCCGAGCAGACCTATGCCCTGCAGCCTATGAATTCAGAGCTTAATTACTCTCTAAATTGACTGATCATGCGTGCTAGCATTATCTTTCCACATAGGTGGTCATCTTTTAGGGTGAGGACACTCTTGCAATGATATCTCGTCATTCTTTGATATCTCTGCAGTGTTTGCAGAATCCGAAATGTAACAGAACCTTAATAAATATGTAACTGGCTCTGTAAACAACAGAGCCTCACGCAAAATGTCTTGTCGGCTCATGCAGCACACACGCCCTTTCTGCTCTCGCGCTCTTTCAGAGGTCAGACAGGATTAGTCCCTCTGCTCCCCTGGGTCCTTCAAAGCTTCCCATGAAAAGGTAGCTGGTGGGCATCTTCTGTATCCTGGGATAGACAAAGCCTCCTTGCCTGTATGCTTGACGCAAGGTTGAAGATTAACAGGAAAGGTAACTGCAAGAAGGCAAGGATTCGCCTTTAAACTCAGATCTTTCTGTGCACGCATGAGCAGTGATGGCAAAAAATATGCAGGCCGCAGCGATTGACCTGGTAGGTCGAGGAGAAACCAGGCTAGTGCATTAAAATAGACACATGGCCGCAGAGAATGCATTGGAGCACAGCCTTAGAGATTCTTAATAATGTCCACAACGCACTCACCTCATTTAGCCCCTTTTTGTCTAGAACAAACTTTTGCTAATCAAGCAAATACCAGACACACACTTGTGTAATTCCTGTTCCATATTTGTGCACATGCTACCTTTTAAGACTGGAATCAAGAAGCAGAGTCCCTCGCCCCCCCCCCCAACTGTCTCCTCATATGGCCTCTACACAGAAATGACTGTGACTCTGTGAGGCTTGTGCCTTTCTTCTAGATGTACACCAGATGGTAAAGCCATCCCTTAAACACAAACGCTCTTCCTCCCACGTCCTCCCACCCAACATTCATTCCCAGTCCCCTCCCTTCTCGATTTTGACCCCATGAATTTTTTTAGAGTTACTTACAAGAGCATGGGTCACCTACCAGTGGCTATGCCTCTGCATCCCTGCCTACCTAGCAAGCGTTAACTAGATTATCTCTAGATCTTTAGGGAGGGGGTGGGGCCTCATGAGCCCCTCCCAACTCCATGCAAGGAATGGAAGACCTGCACAAGCTCACACCAGTCAAGATTCCTCATTTTTACAGAGACAAATGTACAGGCTGAAAATTGCCAATGGTTTATAGCCATACAAGGTTGGTTCTGAATGTTTTCTAAGTGGATCCTCTTGTTTCCACCCTCTCACATACTCATGGAAAAGAAAGACCCAAGAATAACTGGGCATCTAAGCTAAGAATCTTCCTTCCTCTCTCTTGGAAAATAGACACGATTCCAGTGTGTTCCTTGGGAAGTAGGCCCTGAAAGGGCTGTCAGCAGGCAGTCATTGGTGCATACTCCAGAGTCACACTCAGAGAAGGGACAGTGCAAAGGAAAAGGTGGGGCTCGAATGAAGTCTTTACACTTAAAACTGTATGCTTGTGCTTGCATTTACACTGTGCATGTTTATGTGGAGGTCCAGGTCCGCTGCTGCAGTAGTAGTTAGAATAGGTGTGGCCCCCATAGATTCAAGTGTGTGAATGCTTGGCCTATAGGGAGTTGCACTCTTAGGAGGTGTGGTCTTGTGGGAGTAGGTGTGGCCTCTTAGAGGAAGTGTGTCACTGTGGAGACAGGCTCTGAGGTCTCAGATGTTTAAGCTCAGTGGTACATAGTGTGTCCCCTGTTACTTGTGGATCAGGATGTAGAGCTCTCAACTCCTTTTCTAGCACCACATTGCCTGCTTGCTGCCATGCATCCTACCACGGATGAGAATGGACTAAACCTATGAAACTGTAAGCCATCCCCAAATTAAATGTTTTTCTTTATAAGAGTTACCCTGGTCATGGTGTCTCTTCACAGCAATGGAAACCCTGAGGCAGGTGCCTTCCTTTACAGATCAGCCTGTACAGATCTCTCTTGATTTTATTTTGAATAAGGGTCTCTTGCTGAACTGGGAACTCAGCTAGACTGGTTTCCCAGTGAGCTTTAGGGCTCTGCTTGTTTCTACCTCCTATCACTGGGATGGTAGACACACTGGACCTGGCTTTTCACCTGGGTGCTAGGCATCTACACTTAGGGCCTCTTGTTGTCACCCACTGAGCTATCTCCCCAGCCCTGGATTTACATTCTTGCGTCTGTTTTCTCCCTAGAAACCAAAAGGAAAGAGAGAAACAAATGGACTAAAGCTGGACACAGTAAACTCACCACCACCTCTGAAGCAGATGGAAGAACATTTATTTCTTCTCCCAAATAAAAAGGGTTTTTCCTCCTTGTGACCTTGAGGTGGTAAAGACCTGTGGACCTCTTCAAAGAGATGAAACAGTTTAGTTAAACACTGTCCTGTCATCTGCTTTGGAACGAACTCCTCCTTCTCATCCTCATATTTGTTTCTCCTGTAAATGGAAATTAGGTTTTTTTTCCATCTCTCAGACGCTTCTATGCAAAACTCTCCTGCGGTGTCCTCAGCTGGCCTCCCACATTCGGTTGTCTCCCTCAGCTGAACGATTGAAGTTCCTCATTCAGACTAATTTTAGCTCTCAGACAATTCAAAAGGCTGGCATTTGTTCTACAGGCTAGATGATTCTTTCTGCTTTGAGGCCAGAAAAAAATCATCTATTTTTATTGCATGCTAGTGATTGAAACAAGCAGGGAATTCAAAGTAACATTTCTCATGGTTTGTGTAGCTCCTAAGATATTCCAATGTATATTCACACCCCTTCCTTTTTACCTAAAAATGTGTGACTTCTGTTTTTTACTTCCCTTAATCTGTTGAATATATTGTTGGAAATGTGTGCTCTATTTATGTTCTGCTCAGAGCCTGGAATAGACACAATGCCGAGGATAGAATTCTGCACTGGATATCAGCCTTTTGCTCCTCCAAGAATGGGCTTTCCGTTTTTCCAGAAGATCCTTCTTGGCCTAACTTTGGAAAGCTACTGCTACAAAATAAGCCCCCTTACCAGGCCCCAGGAGCTACAGAGAAGGGTGGTCAGCATAAAGGAAGCTACGGGGTGTTTACAAACTCACCATCATTTGTGAGGTTCGTATAATTGGAGAGTGCTCCTGTGTTTTGTTGCTGCATTTAAAAAAACTCCTTTCCTTCACCACTTTAAAAAAAAATGTCACCATCAAATCTCACCAGCATCATCTTCAAATAGATCTAGAGTTCTGCTGCCTCTGGCCATCTCCTCACTCACTCATTCCCCCCCACCCAGGTTCTAGCCAGCAGTGGTTCTTTAAGACAATGCTCAAAGCCCACCTGAGCTCCTCAGAGCCCGCATGACTTGGCTTCTCTGTCTCTGTCTCTGTCTCTGTCTCTGTCTCTGTCTCTGTCTCTGTCTCTCTGTCTCTCTCTCTCTCTCTCTCTCTCTCTGTATGTGTATAGGCACTCATGGTTCTCTCTATCCACAGACCTTGGGTTCTACCCATAAATCTTAGTTTGTTTCACAACACTTCTGCCCCCTGTGCCCCCTGGCCCATGCTGACCTGGCTTACATCCGCAGTCTGCGACCCTTCCTACTGCACGGAGTCCCAACTCTTGTATATTTTATTTTTCTTACTTGAAACAGCTCCCCACCCTGCCTTAAGCTGATACATTCCTTCTTAGGCCCCTTCTCTAATGTAGCCCTCTTCACAAAATCTGCCTGTCCTGTTCATTTGCGGTGACCACCACGTCCAGTGCCATCATGGCGCTCAGCGCTCATCCATCATGACGCTCAGTGCTCAGCTCAGGATGGTTTTCCCATTGTTGATTCCACAGAGAAGTAGCTGTTCTCATTGCTGTTGTCTGCTCCGTGTCCGGCTTAGGGTCTGGCACCTGATCACTGCTCCAAAGATATTTCTGGAACCAAGTAAAGAAAGTAGAGTTTCAAGGAGTGTGGTACAATTTACCAGGAAATGTGGGTTAAATCTAGATGAAAGAAGATTTTCATTCACATTGTTTTTTTGTTTTTGTTTTTGTTTTGTTTTTAACATAGGCTTTCTCTGGATAGCCCTGTCTGTCCTGGAACTCTCACTGTAGACCAGGCTGACCTCGAACTCACAGAGATCTGCTTGCCTCTGCCTCCTTTGTGCTGGGATCAAAGGTGTGCACCACCTCACCCGGCCCCGTTCTGTATTCTTTTGGATCTGAAGCTTTTCAGCTGAACATAGGTAGATTGGATGTGGAGATTTCTCATTATGTAGTTGAAATAATGAAATGTAGGTGACCGTTCACTCAATGACCGGTTGCTCTGGGCAAAGCTCCTTCTGGCCTTGTAGACAAACATGGTCCCCCAAAGCAGCAGAGCCCTCTGGGACAGAGTGATACTGCGAAACCTCAAAGCTGGCTGCATCTGTACACTCAAGTAACAGCATTCACTTAAGTGCCCTCTGGGCTTCCTTCCCCATTATGCCAGCAAATACAAAATATATAATGCAAAAACTGAACATGCGGTCAATTACAAAATGACAGATGAACTTGACTAGACTCCAGGTTGCCAGTCACCTTGTTGGCCACAAGAGGGCGCTGTTTAAACTCTTGTTAAACTTGGAACAATCGAAGGAAGAAAATTGGCACTCCTGGGGTTGGCCAGATGGACACCTATTTATANGATAGTGACTCCNGNATTCCATTTNTTTTTATGCTGTGAAAATTTCATTTTTTCTCATCTGCAACAAAATTTGCATTTTAAATGGTACTATTAAAAGCAGAGAATTGTTTTTGTCTTAAAAATCTAATTTTAAGTCTAGTTTTGTGTGGAAAAAAATATAAGCAATTCATGTAGGTGAAAATAGGTGATAATTCTTTCAAAATAAACCTATTTCTATTTACTTATTTTCTAATTACACAGACTCATGAAGAAATAGCTTAAAATACTTCTAGCAGTTAGCTTATGTGATTTTAAATATTTAAATATATGCAATTTTTAGATTTTAAAAAGAGATGTATTAATTATGGCTAGAGGACTGATTTTTTTTTTAAAGAACACCAAGATATAATTATATACAAATTTATATACCATGAGTCAACTGTACAGTGGCTGTATCTGCCAGCCATCCTGGTACGTAAGATGTAGTTAAATTTGTCTGAAGGGATGTGACTCAAGGTTAGAAATATGTTTTTCTATGTAAGGGCTACAGAGATGAACACACTGTAGATTCAGTGAGCAGCATTAACAACTGGAGTAATAGCTGTTTATATAGGCCAGACACTATGCTTAAAGCACTTTACGTGGATGAAATCATTAATTCCTTACAATGTTGGGAGACAGCTGGTGCTGTTTTCATTTCAAAGATGAGAGAGCGGAAAGGTTAAGTGACTTGTACAAGATTAAAAGCTATTAAGAGGGGGCCAGGATTTGAACATCTCTCCTCTGAGGCACTTAGAATTCTCAGTTGGCAGATCTGGCAGAATCAAATCATCCAGCGACAGGGATAAAATCCTTCTCGTCCGGTAAGGTGCCAGATCTGTACAGCTATCCTTATTTTGAACATCAGGATTTGGCTAAGATAAGATTCTCTGCCTCAGGCTGGAGAGGTGGCTCAGTGGCACTGACTGCTCATCCAGAGGTCCCGAGTTCAATTCCCAGCAATCCCGCGGTGGCTCGCAACCAGCTGAAATGGGATCTGGTGCCTTCTTCTGGTGTGTCTGAAGACAGCTACAGTGTACTCATGTACATAAACTAAATAAATAACTATTTAGAAAAAAAAAGATTCTCTTCCTTTCAAGCCCCTGATCTGAGCTCCGGGAGTTGTTGGGGTAGCGCTGTCACGAAGCCGACTGCAGAAACACACCTGAGAGACAGGCAGGGACATGAAAGGCTTCGGCTCCTGTGAGACCCCTGACAACCCCCAACACGGCCCCCAACACACAAATAGCCAAAAAAGGAAGCCATCACAGAGAACTCTTACGGACGGCGATAAGGATGCTGAGTGAGCCTCTCCGCAGTTGATGGCCTCGGGCCCGGGTGCAGGTGGAGAGCAACTCAGTTTTCTCTAGTGGCAGGCGACTGGGAGCTGAACCACGCACGCTCTAGTAGGTATGTGGACAACAGAAATTGGACTTGTTTCTTTTCTTGTTATTGCCAACTTGGTGGGAGGTGTGGGTAAGCGGGGACTAGGAGGTGAAGTTCCCAGAGAATCAATAGAAATACTATTTTGGAAAAAAAAAATAATTCTCTTTGTCTCACGAAGTGCTTCATGGACTGGGTGCCCATGCTTAGGATGACTGTAGGTAAATCGGGGTGTGGGAAAGAGGATGGTTTCCGCTGACTCACTTGTAGGAATACGGACAGACTTATATCTGAATCATAAAAATAAAAACATAAAAACAAACCCTCAGACAATATCTAATGTTATAAAGAGAAGCCACCAAAATGTCCTAAGAGATTACTTCCAAGATAATTTAACTAAGTAGTCCTGGCACCTGAGTGTGTTTTAAACAAGCGTTCAAATATGTTTTATGAGAGAATGTTAAGTATTGTTTTCCTGGCTGGGCGCTCAGGCTGGGACTGAAGGCTAGAAGGGAGTCAGAGGCTCCACAGTCATTTAGTTGATTGCTGATGCTCTCCTGTATCTTCTCCCTCCCACTCCCCTGTATCTTCTCCCTCCCCCGCCCCCTCCCCTCAGCCCTCCTCCTAGCCTTAGGAAACATTGATATTTTTTAATTGGAGTATTTTTTTTTAAAGTCAATTCTAAATATAAAAATCAAAGACTCAGGTCCCATCCTTTCTTTTGTCTCCTCAAGCCTCCAGTCAAGGTTTCCTAAGGAGCCCTGCACAGAAAAGAAAGCATTTAAAAAGGAATGGTTGGGGAGCATAGTTCCTAAGATCCCTGTGTTCTTCCTACTGGCTGTGGTTTGAATAAGGTTTTATGTCCCGTCGAAAGGTCGAAAGTTCAAGTCTTGGCATCCTACTGTCCAGAATGGTGGTACTGGGAGTTGGCCTGGACCTTTATGAGATAAGTCAGTTGGAGGTATGCCGTCTAGTGAGCTTTTTGAACCTCAGTTGCATTTTCTGGTTCTTGGTTCTCTGTGGTATCTTCTCAACTCTGCTCCCAATGGCTATCCCCCATAGGGCTTGTGTGTTTTTTCATATTAAGTGTGTTCCCAATGTCTTGTGGCAATATTGTACTACGCAGTACTCACTTCGGATCTGGTATTCAAGTAGAGCAGGGTGAGGTGGACTTGTGTTTGGTAAATGTGACCACCCTACACCCCCATTTCCTCATCAACCATCACCTGGGACTTAGCAATTAAGAACCAAATGACTGGGAAGCCCTGTATGCTTTTCTGGGCTTAGTTTCTCAGTTTCTCAGCATGGGATCCACCCACATCTTGAGCCCATTGACAGAATTATAGTACATAAATGCACCCAAGTTCTAAGTGATTGTCTTAGACAATTCAGGCCCTACAACAATTTATCCAGACTACGATGATTTATAAACAACACAAATCTCTCTCTCTCTCTTATCTCTCTCTCTCTCTTCTCTCTCTCTCTCTC
>NC_034608.1:75900807-75943266 GCF_900095145.1 Mus pahari | reverse complement strand
TATCTATCTATCTATCTATCTATCTATTATGTATCTATCTATCTATTATCTATCTATCTATCTATCTATCTATCTATCTATCTATCTATCTATCTATTCAGCAGTTCTGGAATGTGGCTCCTGCTCATTTGGTTGTTGAGGGTCTGCCCCGTGGGTGGCACCTTCCAGCGACGTCTTCCTATGGCTGAAATGCAGACGTGCAGACGGGCGCAGAGGAGCAGGAAGCTCCCTTCAGCTTCTTTTGTAAGAGTGTTGACCCCTTTCCTAAGAGCAGAGGGCTCACGATATAATCACTTCCTGAAAGTCCTCTTATTACAGGTTGAGGAACTTTACCAGACATGTTTAGGGCCAGAGGAGTTGATAATTTTGGACTCTCTTTCTGGATTGTGGAATTTTTACATGGATGCTATGAAATATCGGGAAAGGGACCTCTATCTTGAGATGAAATTCATGTATATATGTTAAGCATTATGACTGGTGTATGTGAAACATTATGGTCCATATATCTATACACACAGCATTTTATACAACACTTTCAGTACCCTAGCATTCAGACTGTGCATGTTCATATGAGACCAGATGTGGAATCTTCCACTTGTAATGTGATGCTGACACTCAAAATATCATTTGGGAGCACTGGGGGAGGGGGGTATGATTATGGAGTGCTAAGCCTATGCTGTCATGTTGGGAGTTAGCCTTTAGCATGTGAATGTTGGAGAGAGACACAGCTTCAAACCACAGCGGTAACTGAATACACTTTCTGCAAATGTTAGCTATTGATATTGCTTATATTGCTGCTCTTCTTACTTACATTTGGAGAGAATAGTGGTTTGTATGTCATAAGAACGTTTTCTTTCGTCTATCTATTTTCAAAGAGTATAGAAGTGTGAAGAGATGAAACTTTGTCCTATAATTGCTGAAAGGTCCCCAGAGACAGAACTAGCAAGAGGGAAGAAAGAAGGAGCGAAGGAGAGAGATACACAGATTTCTTTTCCATGTTTGGATTGCGTGCACTTGTGGTTGAGCTTACAAGTTTATTCAAGATTTTAAGTCCAGAAAGAGCAAGTGAACTGGCCAAGGTCAAACCATTCAGTTATATTAGCGGATCAGACCCACTCCTGGGGTAGTTAGGTATGAGGGCTCACGCATATGGGCTTAAAGAGCCTTTGTTGTCTATAACTACTGGGCTGGGTTACACGCCTATGTCCCCAACCACTCCTGAGCTTTAGAAACCTCACTGCCCAAAGGTGGTTGAATGAAAAGAGGGTGCACCCTCATGGGCTGTGAGCATAGCAACAGCCCCCCCCCCCCAGAGACTCCTTTCACAGTCAGTGAGCATTCCCAAGAGGTGCATTACCCCCAAGGAAGGCGCGAGTGCAGGAGAGAGTAGCTTTCCACCCCAGGGTCCTAGATGTATCTGAGGGGCAGGTGAGAATAAATTCAAGGTCCCACAATTTTATTATCTATTAACAGCTGAGATATTGAAGGTCCATGACCACTGACATCTGTAGCTACTGAGCGCTATGTGCCTGCAATATTGATGAGGCTTTTATCTGTCATCAATTTCCTCACTTGAAAAATCATCAGAAGCAGACTTAGAGAGAAATAGAACTTTTATTTCCATCCTATTATTTACTTCAGAGCTCGTTCGTTGGGTCTATCAGAATAGGGAGTCCTAGCGGATCTGTTCCAGTGGAGGCTCAGAGAAGGGAAAAACAGCCCAGACCCTATACTTGGCCAAGGTAGGAAACTAGAGGGAGACAAGAATGACAGCCAGATTTGAGTAGCTGTATGTCCTGGGAGATTATCTTACAGACAATCTCAAGGTTAGGCCTAGAAGATACTGGAACTGGAGTGACACCTTAATCTAATGCAATGACCAGTTTATGCACAAGGACACAAGCCAAAAGGAGGCTGGTGAATCCCGTTAGGCTCTGTGACTGGACATAGAACCCACTTACCTTAACTATTGTTAGTTTTGTTGGAATTACTGTGTCTTTGCTTTCACAAGTGCCTAGCTGAAAGAGAAAAGGAGAGAGAGAGGGGGAAGGGGAGAGAGATGGGGAGAGAGGGGGGCGAGGGATAGTTAGAGAGGGAGAGGGAGAGGGAGAGGGAGAGGGACAGGGACAGAGACAGAGACAGAGACAGAGACAGAGACAGAGACAGAGACAGAGAGAGAGAGGCCGATCTAGAGGGAAAATATATCAACTTTGCAGAGCTGGCTGTATCATTAGAAAATGGGGGAAATGGTTGGGCTTATACTTCAAATGGGACAGTATGCAAAGAGTCAGAATAATTTTGAAATTTAGCCTACTCCTTCCATAACCTGTGTCTGAGTGGATGATGGCCATCACTGGAAGTGGTACAGCAGGGAGGGTTTCAGTGAACTCCATACAGGATGGAGAAGCATCTGTCGCCATTCCATCTGTGCGGTGTCTATAAGTCCGTTGGAAGGGAAGAGCGATCACATTCTCATGAGAGGGGAGTGATTCACAGCTCTTGGTGGCCAGCTGCGACATGGTGTTTCAGGAGATAATTTACAGTCATCTTTCTGCTTCTCTCACGACCCAGCTTCAGTGAGTCACTCCAGCAAAGAAAACCGCCGAGTCATTCTCCCGGCATATGTGGCTCCCGAGGAGATATGGAGTCTTAAATATACAGCTTTCCTATTTAAAAGAAGACAGAATACCGGGAGCTTAGGATAATCTTGTCACAATTTTAGGTTTTTTTTTTTCCCCCTAAGAAATTGCTACTGTGTGACTTTTATACCAGGCTTATGATAAAAATTGTAACTTAGAAAAATAGCTTCTAACTGTATGAACTGGTTATGTGGGATTATTTTCTCTTTCAGTCAATTTTTATATGCCTACCCTTTCCTCTTTCATCTTCTAGACCCTAGAATCCAGGGCCAGACATCTATTTGTAACATAAGCTTTCAGTGTTATTTTATTAATTGCTGGGTGTGCTCTGCTGTGTGCTCTGTGTCTTAAAAAGGTGAGACGTATGGGTCCCCTGAAAGCTCACACAAGGCAGTTACCAAGAGTCCCTATTCTTGGGTGCGATAGAAACCACGCCGTGGTATAGGTGTCTGTGATGGTTGGCCTTCAGTTGCTATGTGACACATTTAGAATCACCGAGGAAGGAAGCCTCGGGGAGGGACCGTCTGCATTAGGTTGGCCTATGGACATTTCTATGGGGTTTATCTTAATTGTTGCGGGAAGACCCAGCTGTTGCACGTGGCACTGCTCCCTGGGAAGGAGATTCTGCAGAGTAGAAGAGGGGAGAAAATAGGGTTTGGGGAGTGGCTCAATGGATAAGTAGACTGGCTTCTCTTATAGAGGATTAGGGTTCAATTTCTATCAATCCATGGTATCTTACAATCCTCTAAAACTCCAGTTCTAGGGATCCAACACCCTCTCCTGGCCTCTGTGAGCACTAAGTGGTACACATATATACATGAATGCAAACCACACATACACACAAAGCGAAAATAAATCTTTTAAAAAAATACTTGCTGTTTGCAGAGAACTCAGGTTCCTAGTCCCCCTGTGGAGGCTCCTGACCCCTGACAGCCCCAGTACCAGGAAATCTGATGCCCTCTTTTGGTCCTCTCAGGGTACCAGGCAGACACATGGTACACATACATATATATGCAAACACTAACATATGCACATAAGATAAAAACAAATAAGTCTTTTTAAAGAGTGAAGAGAGTAAGCCAAATGCTTTGCTTGCCCTAAATCTTTGTCCTCTTTTGGCTGTAGATACAGAGTGACCAGTTCTCTCAAGCTCCTGCTAGTGTGACCTCCCTGCTATGAAGGACTGTAACCTGCCATCATAACAACAGGAGACAAAACTGTGCACTGGGATTATTAGTTTAGTTTATAGGGCAGGAGCGGGCTAGTGCAGCATTGGCCATTTGCATGCTGGTTATTCAGAGAGACAGGTGCCTCCCCAACCAGGAGGCTCAGCTCAGGACAGTGTCCCTGGAGGGCCACTGATTCTGACTCCATTTGAAATCCAAAGAATCTTGAGTGTGGAGTCAGGGGAACAGCCTGACAGCCTCAAGAGAGGCTCAGAAAGAAGGCAGGCAGGCTCGCCTGCTGCTTGCCTTGGACTTTGTGTGCGGTTAACAATGAAGTTTTGCTAGTGCATTAGTATTTCAGTAGAGTTATATCTGTGATGTTAGACAGACACTATTATGTGCTATAAAGTAAATGAGTTCTACAATTTAATTATTACATACATCTAGGGGACTTACTAAATAACTACAGGGCCCAGAAAGCAAAGTAAATATATAAGATGAGATCCAGTATTAGCACTTATAACATCTTTGAAAGTTAAACTTTTTTTTTTTTTAAGAATTATTTATTTTATGTGTATGATTACACTGTAGCTGTCTTCAGACATTCAGACACACAAGAAGAGGGCATCGGATCCCATTACAGATGGCTGTGAGCCACCATGTGGTTGCTGAGAATTGAACTCAGGACCTCTGGAAGAGCAGTCAGTGCTCTTAACCACTGAGTCATCTCTCCAGTCCCTGAAAGTGAAACTCTTAAGAACGTCAATCTTCTCCAATATATTTCTCAATTTTCTCCCAAATACTTTCAAATCTGCCCCGCACATGAAGAGCATTAGAGTTTCCAATACGAACAGCATTCAGATGTAAGAACGGGTTCTCTGTATTTCTTCCCATCTCCTGCTGGAAGAAACTCCTCCGATGACGGCTGAGCAAGCGCTGATCTATGAGTATAGCAGAATGTCATTAGGAGTCAGTTTATCGCTATGTTTTTGTTGGTTTGTTGTTTTTGATTTTTGTTGTTGTTGTTGTTTTTAAAGA
Organism: Mus pahari; assembly: GCF_900095145.1. Classification (NCBI taxonomy): domain Eukaryota; kingdom Metazoa; phylum Chordata; class Mammalia; order Rodentia; family Muridae; genus Mus; species Mus pahari. The sequence continues at coordinate 75,938,423 of NC_034608.1, read as the reverse complement.
ACAGTAGCACTGGTTTTACTCTAGGTGTCTGGTCTATCTAGTCTCTTGGTCTTGGGTGCACAAACAGTATTGGGTATGGGCTCACTCTCATAGAGTGGGCCTTAAGTCAATCAGGCATTGGTTGGTTATTCTTATAAGCGTCATGCCACCATTTTTCTTCCACATTTTGCTGGCAGGACAGCATTGTAGATCACAGGGGTTAGTGTCTATGTTTCTTTTTTGGTAGCCTGCAGAATATGTTCTCATACCAAAGACACTAGGGCATATGAATGAAGATTCTAAGTAGGCACCAGCTCCACCTCTCCATGTTTAATGAGTTGTGTAGGTATTGTTTTCCTCACTGGGGTCTTGCTGTCAGATTGTGGAGAACAGTCTATTTGAATGGCAAGAACTTGGGTTGTTTGGGGATTTCCATGGGACCCATTAGGCTGATAAATCAATTGGATGTAACCCAGTTCTGGTATAAGAAGTTTCATTGGATGACAAGAGATAACCAGTTGGGACTCCATCTGTTCAATTATTTGGAGACTTCAGGAGAATTACCTACCTTGATTTTTGGAAGTTTGTTTTGCTCTAGGTTTTCATACCATCTTTCAAATACTCTTCAACTCTAGGTGTCTCTCTCCATGTTCCTTTTCTCAACCCCATCTCCTCTCCCTGTGCCTACCTAATTCTCCCATTCCCACCTCCCCTACTCCACCCATAAAATCTATTCTATTTTCTCCTCTCAGGGATTTCTATGTGTCCATCCTATCTAACTTTTATAGGTCTATAGATTGTAGCTTGGTTATCATTTACTTAATGACTAATATCCACATATAAATTAATATATACCATACTTTTTCTTTCTGGGTATGGGTTACCTCACTCAGGATGATTTTTTTTTTAGTTCCATCTATTTGCCTGAAAATTTCATGATGTCATTTTAACAGCCGAGTAATACTCCATTCTATAAATGCACCATATTTTCTTTATCCATCCTTTTGTTGAGGGGACGTCTAGATTGTTTGCAATTTCTGGCTATTATGAGTAAAGCATCCATGGAGATGGTTGAGCAAGGGTCCTTGGGTTAGGATGAAGCATACTTTGGGTGTTTGCTCAAGAGGAGTATAGCTAGATCTTACAGTAGATCAATTTCCATCTTTCTGTGGAACTGCCATACTGATTTCAAAAGTGGTTGCACAAGTATGCATTCACACCAGAAGTGGACAAATGTTCCCCTTATTCCACATCCTCATCAGCATGAACTGTCACTTGTGTTATTGATCATAGAAATTCTAACACATGTAAAATGGAATCTCAAAGTAGTTTTGATTTCCATTTCCCTGATGGCCAAGGATGTCGAACATTTCTTAAAAGCGTTTCTCAGTTATTTAATTTCCTCTATGGAGAATTCTCTGTATAGATCTGTGCTCCATTTTTAAAATTGGGTTATTTGGTACACACACACACACACACACACACACACACACACACACACACACCCTTTGGAACACACAGCTCTAAATGGGATGTCTCCATCAAATCTCTTCCCTCAGAGCTCAGAGAAACCCTATGGAAGAGGAGACAGAGAGAGTGTAAGAGTCAGAGGGGATGGAGGACACCAGGAGAACAAGGCTTTCTTAGTTAATTGAGCAAAGTTCATATTTAGTTCACAGAGACTGAAGCAATAAGCACATAGGTCTGCAGTGGGTCCTCTGTATACATACACATACATACATAATACATACACACACACACACACACACACACACACGCACGCACACACACACACACACACATATATCTTTTAATTTAGTATTTTTTTTGTGGGAATCCTGAGTGTATGAACAAGAAATTTTCTGATTCTTATGCCTTCTCTTGGGATCTTTCCCTTCCGTTGGTTTTCCTTGTCAAACCTTGAAAAGATGGTTCTTGTTTTATCTTAGGATACTGTTACGTTATATCATTGTATCTTGGAAACCTGATCTTTTCTAATGAGAAGCATGGGGTGTGGATCTGGATGAAAGGAGCAGAGTGAGGGGAAACTATAATCAGAATATGTTGTATGAGAAAAGAATCTATTTTTAATAGGGAGTGTGGGGGGAAGAGTTGGACATTGCAACTTAACTCACAAGGGAAATGTGGGGACACAACTTAGTTTGTTTGAAGCAATCAAAAGATTTCTGTACACTGAATACTGTAATTGACGAATTTATGAATCATAAAACTTGTCAGTAGGGTTAAAAATTAGCAAGATGCTTGGGTCTGGAGAGATGGCTCAGGGGCTAAGAGCATTGACTAGTCTTGTAGAAGACCTGGCTTCACTTCCCAGTGTCTTAAGTGGCTGCTCACAGCTGTCTGTAACTTCAGTTCTAGGGGATCCAATGCCCATTTATGACATCTACAGGTTCATGCATGCACTCGATGCACATACATACATTCAGAGACAGGCATACACACAACACACACACAATAAATAAAAAATTAAAAACTAAAAGACACAGTATTATTCCTATCAGATTTGTCTCCTATATTGTATTAATGACACTAATGTAATTAGAATACTAATGAGGTTGCTTGGCATCTACACAGAGCAAGCAGGAACGTGCATGTTGCTGATGACTAAGCACCCACTTATTGCATTTACTTGTTTGTCCAGCGAGTGCCACATCTTCCTGACATTTTGAGGTGGTACACACTTACATAAAAACTCTCCCAATAAGAGCTGTAGAGATAGCTTATCAGTTAAAAGTGCTAGCTCTTCTTCCAGGGGACTTAGGATTGAGTCCCAGCACCTTCATGGTAGCTCATATTTCTCTTCAATTCCAGGAGATTCAATGCCATTTTCTGGCCCACAGACATATACAGTGCACACAGACATACATGTAGACAAAACACCTGTCTTAAGGTTTTACTGCTGTGAACAGACACCATGACCAAGGCAGCTTTTGCAAGGACAGCATTTAATTGGGGCTGGCTTACAGGTTCAGAGGTTCAGTCCATTATCACCAAGGCAGGAGTATGGCAGGATACAGGCAGACATGGTACAGGAGGAGCTGAGAGTTCTACATTTTCATCTGAAGGCTGCTCGCAGAATACTGGCTTCAGGCAGCTAGGATGATGGTCTTAAAGCACACACCCACAGAGACACACCTACTCCAACAGGGCCACACCTTCTTATAGTACATATACAAACCACCACAATACCTATTTGCATAAAATCAAAATAAATAAATAAATAGATAAATAAATAAATGTTTAAGTTTTTTTAAAATTCTCCAAAGAAAATAGCCTGAATTTCATTAACTACAGTTTTAATAAGTAATGAGTACAACAATAAAATGAATAACATCCATTATTGTTTGGTAAGTTACAGTTTAGGAAACCGAACAGCAGGAATAAACACTAATGCCTAATTATGACAAAATGTCAAGAATTTGAAATCTGAGACATGCATTAGGAAACATATGCCTCACCTGAAGAAAGTTGTTTTACTGATTTACATAACTGAGGCAAAATATTGCTGGAGTCTGAATCCACTAGGAAGCTACCCCAAGGGGTAAAGAGGAAGAATGATACAAAAGACAGACGAGAAATAAACTCTCTCTGGCTGACCAGTCACATATTTTTTTAGATGGCTTTGAATTTAGAAAAGTGAAATGCTTCACTGTGAATTTTTTAAAAATTGGATAATTATGGAGCAGTTGACAATCTGGAGACAAGAAGCAGACTTGAAGTAACCAGATGTTACCCCAGGTGTGGAACTTCAGTTAGTTTTGCAGAACATGGTGTTTTGACTCTTGCACAGAAACAAGTGATGTTCTAGAGAGGAGACAGGGACACCTTTCCAGAACAAATGGATAGATGAAGCTCCCAGCTCAATGTGGTATCTTTACTTCTATGACTTATCTTCTACTGTGCACACTCCTGTCTTCATGGATGGTAATTTCAGACCAGGAACCCCCCTGTTAATGGGGTCTGTCATAAGGAGGCCTTGGGGAGCATGTATCTTGTCAGTCTGTTCTTGAGTGTCTTCTTATAACCGATGCCATGTGGACAAAGATGCTGTTAAATAAGCCAAAGACCCTTCGACCAATGCCTACTCCTGAGCTTCTCTGGCCTGCGTGAGGGATTTTTAGAGTTTGGACTGCATTTGGGGACTGTTGTCATCAATCCTGTTCTCCAGCTCTGTGGGCAAACTGGCCTAGAACTGGCTGCACATGCCACTGCTGGAGTCTCACTGGAAGATGTGGTCACCATCTGGACGCAGGTGAAGGACTCACAGGAAGGCCAGCCTAGTGCACCGTCTCCTCTGCCCTCTGGCTGCCATACCACCTTTGCCATCACTCACATTCTCTTGAACTTCTTTTTTTAGCCAGGTTTCCCATTTCAGGGTGCCACCCAAATCAAGGGCACATCTTCCTGGTGCCAATCACTGTCCCTCATGGTAGTCCTCTCTAGAAGTGGGTTACCAATCATGCAGCGGCACTTTACCAGTTTTGAGTACCTCTCAATCCACTCTAGCAGATCATTCAGACCAACCATCATAGACTTCTAGCCTCCTAGGTTGACCCCACATCTCTGTTATTGGGGATGATGTTACAATAAACAGTGAGATGTGGGTGTCACTAGTTTATTGATTGCTTTGAAATTATACACAGAAGTAGGATAATTGGGCTGTATGAATGTTCTATTATTTTATTCCTTTAAGGAAACTGCTTATGCATTTCTATAGTGGCTAGACTAGGATGACATTTATAAATATTTAGTCTGTCTGTCTGTCTGTATGTATGTATATATGTGTATGTGTAATGTATATGTATGTGTATATATACATGCACGTAAGTGCCCACAGAGGCCAGAAGAAGGCATCTACTTACCCGGAGCTAGACTTACAAGTGGTGGTAAGCTGTCTTGATGTGGATGCTAGCAACTGAACTTTGCTCTTCTGCAAGAACAGCAAGTGCTCTTGACCACTAAGCCATGTATCCAGCTTCTAAAATGGCATGTTTTAAAGAAAAGAGAAAATGAATGGCCAAGAATCTGGATGATAAAGAGGTCACATAAAAATGACCATGTTGTGTTAGAGAGTTAGTTGTCACCATTTTCTATACTTTGTGTGTGTGTTTCTTTATGCATAAATGTTCATATCAATTACATCACAGGCTGTGGAACACCAAGAGATATGTAACAGTGGAGATGAAGCTCAAGAGCATTGTGTCAGAAGAGATGCTAGATGCCAAAGATTGTGTACTTCACGAGCCACTTGTACAACATCAAATAATGTATGAAATCTATAGGGAGGTAAAACATACCAGTGCAGGGCTGGAGAGATGGCTCAATGGTTAAGAGCACAGACTGCTCTTCCAGAGGTCCTGTGTTCAATTCCCAGCCAACCACATGGTGGCTCACAACCATCTGTAATGGAATCTGATGCCCTCTTCTGGTGTGTCTGAAGACAGCTACAGTGTATATAAAATAAATAAATAAAATCTTTAAAAAAAATAAAAAAAATAATAATAATAAAAAAAAAACATACCAGTGCTTGTTATGGTTGAGGGGTCCTCCCAGGGGATCCTTCCCCCGAATGAAGTCTTTGGGATTTTCCAGATCATTTGAGATCCTGTTAAGTTATAGTTACAAGAGTCTCTGTGTGTTATAGCTCAAAGAATTAGATGCCATTTTTCCAACCATATGTAACTTTAAAACATGAACATAGACGATTAAATTACATTAGGTAATTTTTCTACAATTATATTTGCTTGTCTAATTCTTTAAAAACCGATGATTTCTTTGTAGTACACATGATAGTTATAAACATGTATGTGTGTGCATACAAACATGTGTGCATGCACACATGTGTACACATATGGTCTGTCATCCATCAGCATTCACTAGGAGATTAATTTCTTAACATTATTCAAATACCAAAAATTCATGATACATAAGTTCTTTATGTAAGGTAGCATGGTATTTGCATATAAATTTTGTACAATTTTGTGTATACTTTAAATCATGTCTAGACTATTTATTACAACCATCTCAACATATATGCTATGTAAATAGTTGTACTACATGGTGGAATAATTACATATTCAGTTTAGGTGCCACTTTTTTCTAATGTTTTTAATCTGTGGTTTATTGAATCTTTGAACATAGAACTCATGGATATTGAGGGCCAATTATATGTATATATTTGTATATATTTGTGTTGCATATAGTTTTAAAAATGAACCATGCTAAATCCGGCTAATTGAGGGCATCGGTGGTCACGCCCACCCTGATGGCCAACCCCAAGTGGCTGTCTTGCCCTGGTTACCTCGACCAGCCTGCTGCCAAGCTGCTTAGGTCAAAAACCCGCTCCCAAGCTACCCAAGCCAGCTTTCTTGATCTCCGCTTGCTAAACTGACTGAGCTAATCTTTCCTGAAATGCCTGGAGCCCCTGCTCCCACTTCCCAGGCCATCCAACCTCTGTGGCTGGCCTGCAGAAAGCCAGCTACCGATCGGTCACTCAGGTCCCCTTAGCCTCGTGAAATGAAAACACTAGAGGCTTATAATATACCAGCCAGATTTATAACAATAAATCTTCAACCCCCAAATGCCGGTGCAGAGAACACAGAACACAATCAATATAAATACAAGCGCACACCTCGGTTGGGCAAATGTCACCTACACTACTCTATCGCCTATCTATGAAATCCCCAGCTCCTTATAGCTTCTCCAGGCCAGGTGGGTCTGCTCCATCTTCATCTCCTCCCTCCATCTTTCTCTCCCTCCATCCTTTGACTTTTCTGACCTTCTTCTTCCTCTTTCCCCTCTCTAAAACTTTCAGCTCCGCCTTTTCCTTCAGATGCCCAATCACAGGCTCTAGCCTTATCTGACCAATTAAGATTTCACCTGAGTGTGTGTTCTACTCCTCATTGGGGCACTCCTCTTGAGGAAGCAGAAAATGCAAACAGTGATCCACAACATATTTATGTTTATATTATGCATATAGAGTTAAGCAGAGCAATACATTACATGGCTATGACAACAGGAGAAGGCATATGTATATGTTCTCCATTACTCACGGACTGTATTAGAGACTTTCCTGTCTCTGCTGCTTTAAATAAACAAGGCACCCGAGAAAAAGCATGCTCATTGTGGCTACTCTTCAGCTAGTTCATATTTTATGGGTTTTGTTTGCACATTCATTTTCCAGTCTTGTTCATGTTATAAGTTTGCCTGATGAAGTTTCCTGTTACAAACCTCAGATCTAATTGGATCTCAGAGGTTTTGATTTAGTGGCACCCACAGAAATAAAATTAGGTTTGGAAATTTGTCTTCTGAAGTCCTTCTCTGTCATTAAAGCACATCAATGATAGCTGACAATGTTTTCAAACTACAGTGATTACAGCATAGAATCCGAGCTAAAGGTTCCAATTGTGTTTTCAATGCGCCAGGGTCTTTGTATTCTATTATTACAAAATAAAAGCCAAGAGCCTGACTTTAGTTCCACAAAGACTTTATGCTGTTTCCTTTGAAGCATCTTTCTATTTATTCTGACTTACTATATGGTTTTGTTAAAGTGGTGGTTGACACATCTTTTGAAATGATACATTGGCTTTTGACTTAAGCCTGTATTTAATGCTATAGAATAACAGGCTCCAGGTTTGTGAGTTGGGTTCCTCAACTCCACTGTGATTACAATTCACCCGTTAGCATGAATGGATGCTTCTGGCCAATGAAGGGCCTAATCAACCACAAGTCCTCCCTGAGAAACAGAGAGCTAACAAGCTAACATTACAAACTGCATAAGTCCTGTGATACAGGGCAGAGTGGATAATTTGGGTGTGCTTTTGTGTTTTTAGTTTCGTTCATTTGAATGGCTGCCATTCATTATATACTTTATTAGGGTTGTTTTTAAAGTGGTAAAACTAAGTAGCTGAGATTTTTACAGTCCTTAGAACATTCAAGGGCACCGCCTTCCCCAGTTATAGCTGACATGTCCTCACTGGAACCCGTTTCTCTGTTGCACAGTTCCTTTGTCCTGCCCCATTGCTACTAGGCAAAAACCGCAGGTAACCCACCTCTGGGATCTGCCCGTGCCTGTTCTCGGTCCTTCCTTCCACAGTTGCAGAACTGACAGACAGCAGATGGATTTGAAACTCTCTAGAAGAATCCTATTGTTCTCCGGATAAAGCCAGAAGTTCTCCACAGACCCAGGAAGGCTCAGACCACCTGCCCCCACCCACAACGCACTGCACTGTAGTGCACTGTGCTGTAGTACTGCCACGGATGGAGCAATCAGCCTCCCTCTGTCTGTGTCCCCTCTACCTGGAATCCTCTTAATCCTGGATGGCTCTCCACTACCCATTCAGCAGAAGCTCATTTGAATAGCCCTTCCTACAGCGAGCAGGAACCTAAAGCCTCTAGGGTGAGTTAGTGTCCCTGGTATTTACACATTATATTTCTCCACAGTACACTGTGTCATAATTGCAATTGAGCAATTCTGAAAATATTTTTGCTATTATTTCAATTATTACAATATTTGCAATTGAGCAAATAATAAAATAAATTATTTATTTATTTATTTATTTATTTTTGTCCATATTGGGAAAATTAGAGTCGGGTTTCTACTGAAGGTTCTTAAAAAATCTTTTTGTTTCTAATGAAAGCTTTAAATTTTATTTTTCTACCGATGCTGCTCCAGAGGTTGAGCCAGGTGCCTTGATTACAGTGCTCATTAAATGAATATTTGTTGAACAGATGAGAAGCTAAGGAAGTTGGAGTTTAAACACAGTTTTGGATATGCTCTTGTTTAATGCTATTAAGTGAATGAAATGGTAACATGAGCTGGAACAAGTCAATCCCAGGTGGGCTTCACCTGGGACCTGTATACACAGTTGGCGTCTCCGGCTCCATCTTCAAAAACACTCGTGCCTTATACACTGAGGCCAAGAGCTTGCACAACGTAGCAATAATGGTAGGTGACAAATTTGGGAAGGGGTGGGCCATTTGGTGGTAGGAAGCATGCTTTTGAAAGCAAGCCCCTAAACACAGGCCTTTTGGGTTCTGACTTGGACCTACCTGTGGCATCACATCTCTGGTTCTTGATTTGCCAAGATATGACCAGCTATGTCAGGGTCCTGCTGCCCTGCCTTCCCCATCACAGTGGACTGTATCCTTTGAACCATGAATAAAACAAAACTCTCTTCTATTAAGCTGGGTTTTTTGTTGGGTATTTAGTCACCATGATATAAAAAGAAAGATGGTACCACATGATGTTGATTCAAAATGAATGTAGAAAGAAACAAAATCCAGGAGCAAAATATTAAAGTTTTTATTCTTGATTTAATTTTCTTCTACTTGATGTAAAAACCTCTGGGCATTTGCTTTAATGGGATTAGAATAGAGGAAGAATTTGACTGAGGAAATGTGTTGCTTCTTGCTGGCCTGCCTGTCAGTGTTTTTTGTTTTATTTTTGGTTCTTAGAAGTGTTATATATACACTTTCTTTTGGTCCCTTTGAAAAGTTTTTATATTGTAACTAGACAAATTACCATCTAAATGAAACATCCCTGAAGAAATCAATTCACTGTCACTAAGCTAAATTCCACATAGCCATTATTGCTTTTGAGCTTTCTTGAGACTACCAGGTCTGTGGCCCTTGGAACTAATAATCCAATTTGTCTCATGTTTGCTGATTGTAGGTTAAGTAAACCTATTAGAAGAACCAAATTGACATAGATGGTCATGTTTGAATCACTGTTGTGAGTATTTTTGTTCTATAATACATTCCTGTTTGAGGTTTTGCATTCTGAGGTATGCTTAATTATAAAACTATTGCCACCTTAGGCCTCCACATTAATACCCTTTAAAAAATCAGATCTTCTTAGGTTCCTCTGAGGGGATAGTGGAAATAGCTGTTATATTTTCTTTTGAGTTACTTCAATATCATGATTTCTTTCATCGTACTAGAATGCTGCCATCACAAGGAATGAACCGTGCATAATGATCAATGATTATATTCAGCTAAGTGTCCAGATGCCAATTTATCTGTATTGATCGTTCAGTTAGCAGTTCTTTTGAATATCCAGGCTAGTGCTAAGAATCCCCAGAGGTATGATCTGGTAAAATGTGACATTCAGCAAGGAGAAACATGCTTATTCTATGAGGTTCCAATGGCATATGTTTATAATATGTTCGTTGCTCTTTGATTAATCAACAATGAATGATAAGTTGGAGCACATCAAGCAAACCTCTTGTTATTCTTGTTCTATGATACTGGGGGCAAAGCCCATGGAAAGTGAGTGCTTTGCTATAGAACTACATCCGTAGCCAAGCCTGGGTTTCTGGAACCAAGACTCTTCAGGCAGGTTCAAATCAGGTTTGCCATTAGGGAGCTATTCAGGGTACTGGCTGCTTCCTTCTGCACTTGGTGGCCACCTTCCCCAAATGGCACCACCCACAGTTGGACACGTCCCCCTACATCAATCATTAAATAAGAAAATGCCTCACAGGCTTGCCTACAGATCAATCTTTTGCAGACATTTTCTCAGTTGGGAATCCCTTCTCCCAGAACACTGTAACTTGTTTCAAGTTCACTAAAAACTAATCTTGTCAACGTGACACAAATATGTCACATCAGATAACTTTTCTGTTCTTGTTTATTCTTATGATCTTATATTAATATCACATTATAAAACACAATATAACTTTAGAAGCTCCCACAATTGGTAACAATTTTAACACTTTAAATGTTCAAAATCTCTGTAAGAATCAAATGCCTTTTAAAAAATCCAAAGCTTCTGAACCGTGGGCTCAAATCAAAATAGGGAAGGCTTCCCCTCTAGAAGCAGTATAGCACTAAATACTTTGTCTACTCTTGTATTTAATAGGAGAATGGGCAGCTTCTGTGTTCTCATGGTCACAATAAAACTTCTGAGGATACACTGTAGTTACCTGTAGTTACCCTAAATCTAATAGGTTCTTCTGCATTAACATACTAACTATATCATGTTTCTCTTGTTTGCATCCAATTACAGAGAAAGAGGTAGCTTGCTAGCATTTGGTTTTATTTGGCTACCATCAAGAAAAGACAATGATTTAAAAGAAAAGAAAAAAAAAGGATGGGGAAGTAAACATGTATCTATTTGTCTCATTTCTCATTGGTAGATATCTCATTTTAGAATTACTTAATAACGCGAAAGGGCTGAAAACACCCAGTTGTCAAAATTGTAATTATTCATTCAATTTATTGGATTTAGACATAGAGAAAATGTTTTTTAACATCAAATGACAAAAGGCATCCTCTGGGGGTTTCAAATATGAGGTACATCTTCCAAATCAGAAATAGAAACTCCCTCAAGGAAGTGAGTAACCCTATAAAACTGGGGAATCACAGTGGGGTTTTCTTTTCTCTTTTTACATATGCTGCCTCCCAGGAATGCTCATGTTCACAAAACTTGTTTGTAGCTGTCCTGTAGCCACGGAGAACTGGGTACACCTGAAAGGGAGGCTGGAAATGAAATAGGACTGGTGGGCAAGAGAAATATGAGGCCAAGACAAAGATTTCTGATCAAGGCTCAAAGTTTAATTTTCAGCTCTGCCTGAATCTGTAAGGAAAAGCCTGAAGGCTCATCCTTTGTTTTGGCTGCGTTCTGTTGCTTTGTTTCAGCTAGACTGAGTTATAAAGTAAGCTCAGTAGGGGGTCAGTAGGTCAGCAAGCTCAGTAGGTCAGCTCCTGAAGGCTCCTTAAGAAATGCAAATGTGGCAAAGCCTTGAACAGCCATCATCAACTTCAGCCAGGTGGTTAAACCAGAGGTTTGTTTAGCCTATTCATGGTGGTGGTGGTGGTGGTGGGGAAGGGAACACCTATCAATGTCTCTTAAATCTCCAGGGCTGGCCTCTTCATTGAGTTTTAGACAGATATTCCAGTTATCTAGTTAACATGTTCACTTGGGTAGAGAGCTAACTGACATTTCAAATGTGTTGTGCTCTATACATAACCTCTAGTTTCCTCATTCTACTTCTTCTCAGTAGATACTACCACCATCTTTCCATCTACACCAATCCAAACCATGATGGGACCTTCGATTTCCTTTCTGCCTCATTCCCACAGCCAATTTTCTTCAAAATACACTTTAAATCTGAGCATCTTCTACTCCTGCTTGCATCTTGCAGCAGCCTTCAAAACTCTTTTCATTTACTTTTCTACCTAGGAGAAAATCATCTCCCATTACAATTCTCCATCATAAGCCTATGGCCTCCCATAACCTGGCTTTTGCCCACTGTTGCGAGTTTGTTCTCATTCTTCTTGGTTCTCCAAATTCTACTTATTGTTCATATCAGCCCATCTTAGGGCCTTGCACTTTTAATTTTTTTCTTCCCCCAGACTAAGAGTATGTTTGACCTCTTGTTACTGAGGACTACTTTCAAATTCTACCTTCTCAGAAATGTCTTCACTATCTTATATAAATTAAGTAACTCCTCTGCCCAAATATTTTTAGTCACATTACATATTTTCATTTTATTTAAGGCACTTGACATTAAGGGATGGAGATATAGTTCAGTGGCAAAGCACTTGACATACATGAGACATTAAGGCTCAATCCCCACTACCAAAACCCATAAAAGAATAAAGTATACTTACTGGTTAAGTAGTTGTGTCTTTGTGTTTGTTTCTTAGATTAGTGTCTATCATTCACCACTGATTTTAAGTTCCTAAGATTAACTTTTGGTCTATTGTTCATTGTTTAAACTATACTCTTTATCTATCTGGCTCATGATTTGTTTTCATGATACATATTTGTTTGATAAATGGATGGATGGATGAATGGATAGATGAGTGGGGGATGGTTGGGTAGATGGATGGATGGGTGAATGGATAGGAGAGTGGGTAGATAGATGAGTTACCTTGTCTATGCATGTCTATGCATGTCTTTTGCACTAGAGCTTGAATTTTCATGAGAATTGTAGATTGATACAGTATATGGCATTTCTACATGGTAGGAGATAGCATTGAGAGAATGGAAGTAAAAATGTCACAAATTTGAGATATGGCTCTTTAAGATGGTTAATCTTGGACTGTCTTGTTATCTAGACTATAAAGCAGCTATAATTATAATTACTGCTAGAAATTTTTTTAAATAGAAAACAGTTGTCTTTCTGTTGGTTGTGTCTACAGTCTATAGTTGTGTCTGTAGCCTGCAGTGTATCATCACAGCAAAGAATAAATGCCTCTTGACATATAATATATAAAGATGTACCTATATATATATGCACACATGTTATTATTCAGAGGAATGATTAAGTTCTTAATTTGTTAAGATAACCTAGCATAAAATGGACTTTTAACATTAGTATTAAGAGGGCAAGTTTATAAAACCTCCATTTGAAAGTATGTCCTCTTAGAGGTCCCTGCTCACACAGAGTTGAGGCAAGTATACCAAATTGAACCATATCTCCAGCCCCCTTAGAGTTTTAAAGATTAGAGTCATCAAACTTGCTATTTAGGAAGTCCTTGAGGTTTGGAACTTACAAACAGGTCAAGGAGAAAGATATTGATTAATCCCTTATTAGTACTATTAAATTCCTCAAATGTCAATCAGTCAACAGTGTGATCCAAATGCAGACCATTTCCACTTAGGAGCCTGTTGGATGTTACAATAGCTCTCTCTTTTTTGTTTTTCTTCCAGAAGGCTAATGAAATGTATTTTTCCAGTAACAGCTTTCAGGAACTATGTATATACTTTTTCATAGCACTTCACATTTCCCACACTTACTAGCTTAATGTTACTGTTGATGAGTCATGGCTTAATTGTTGGCTTGGAATAAAAAGCACTGAACTTCCCCCAGGTAATCCACAGAACAGAAAACTGATTTTATGACAGATAAGGGTTGACTGAAAAAAGAAACCAGAATGTAAATAATCATTACCGCAAACTTCTTTTTCTAAAGAACCTGCTTGGAAAATACTGCTCTATCTCTATACTGTAGCCTGGTACAGTCCTATTACATATCCAAATTATACATAAAGCAGTTATTTGTTATTCTATAGTATCAAAATTATCATATAGAGAAGTTTAAAGGAAGCCATGGTGGTAGCTGATTTAAAAAGCTAGGATTCAAAATGAAATTGGACTTTGTGTCACCTGTTGTGCCAAATCAAAGAATTGAAACTATCTTTTAAACAAATTAAGATAAACTCACGTTATCAATGAGGAGGCCAGAGTGGAAGAAACTGGGTCTGTCCTGTAAGCACACAGCTGGTTGGTGGAATGCTGGAACCAGACGCTCACAGCTCTTCACTGATGCATTATAATGCTTCATTGTAGATATTTTTGTCTTTTCCATTTTTATCTTTGTTGTTCAAAGTTAATTTACAAGAGACCAGAGATACGGTTCAGTGGTTAAGAACATTTGCTACTCTTTCAAGGACACAGATTTAATTTCCACCACCTACATGGTAGATCAGAACCAGCTATAACTCCAGTTTCAGGGAATCTGAATTTCTCGTCTGGCCTCCTTGGGTACCAAGCTTGTACACAGTACACACAAATAAATACAGACAAAACATTCATGCGTAGAAAATAGAATAAATAATGTTTTAAAATAAATATTTTACAACAAACATTTCTTTTTTTTTTTTTTTTTTTTTTTTTGGTTTTTCGAGACAGGGTTTCTCTGTTTAGCTCTGGCTGTCCTGGAACTCACTCTGTAGACCAGGCTGGCCTCGAACTCAGAAATCCGCCTGCCTCTGCCTCCCAAGTGCTGGGATTAAAGGCGTGGGCCACCACGCCCGGCTCACAAACATTTCTTATAACCATCAAGGAAATGCAAATCTGAACTGCAACAAGTTACCAGTAGTGGGTTTTGTTTGCCTAATGTTTCTTGTATTCTAATGGTAATTTGGGTCCCCAAACTGCTTAAAGTGAATGAATGTCTGCATGGAGCTTCTGGGAACCTGTCCCTAGCTGGTTCTGATTGGTAAATGAAAATGCCAACAGCCAATAGGTGGGAAGGACAGATAGAGGCTGGTTTGGGGGGGGGGTCCTGGGCTTGGGACTGGGAGGAGGAGGAAGGACAGGAAAGAGATGATGGGAGAGAGTGGAGGACAGGAGACCCTCCGTGCCTGAGAAGAGTATAGAACAGAGCCATGGCCACCATGTGAAAGAACCGGGACAGCATGGCCCAGAGCACTGCTCAACTGGGTCCAGGGCAGCCAAGATAGAACATAGAATTAGTAAGTAATAACTCGGGCTTAATGGCATGGAGGTTAGGCAGTGGTCCAGCTATTGTTTTACATAAGGCATATTAAAATATAAAGGCTGAGTATGTGCCTTTCCTTTTGGGAACCTACACCATTAGGCGGGTAGTGAATGTGCTTCAGGGATTTATAAATAAAATATTATTTCAACAGTTACCATCTCTCCCAATTAGATCTCTTATTACTGTAAGCAAACAACAATAACCCCCCCCAAGATAACCAAACAAATAAACAAAACCCAAAACAACAGTAAAAGAACAATACTGGTGACGATGGGGAAGGCAGGCACTCTTATATACTGCTAATGTGAAAATAAATTACAGCAGCCATTTTTCCATTTAGTGTCTTTCCTTTTTTTTTCTTTTTAAAAAAGATTTATTTTTATTTATTTTTTTGTTTATTTATTTATCGTGTATACAGTGCTCTGCCTGCATGTATGTCTGCATTCCAGAAGAAGGCACCAGATTTTGTTATAGATGGTTATGAGCTACCATGCGGCTGCTGGGAGTTGAACTCAGGACCTCTGGGAGAGCAGCCAGTGCTCTTCACCTCTGAACCGTCCTGTGAATCTAGCTTTAAAAACAACACTTTCATTGATTCCCTGGGAATTTCACACCATACACCCCCATCATACTCATTTCCAAGTCTCCTCCTCCCCCTTGTTAACACCTGCAAAAAGAAGGGGGTAAAAATGAAAAATTAGAAATAAAAAGCCCAACCCCCTCCCCCACACTCTCAGTGGCCTGCCCCCTAAATAGAACTGAGTCCTTCCCTTCTCACACCCCCACCAAACGTCATGCCATCAGCTGTGGAGAGCAATCCTTCACCCTCCTCAGAACTCTTTAAAGATTCTATACAATAGCGTACTGTCTAGGTTGGGGTTTTTTTTTTGTTGTTGTTTTGTTTTTTTTGGAAGGTTAGGATCTGGGGTTAGGGGCTGATCTTGTCCTTCTTTCTCAATGGTGTGTTGGTAAACATCAGTCTCACTGCAGAAGTAGTTTTCTCGCTCTTCCCAGTCAGCTGCAGCATGGGTCAGGGGCTTCTACACAGTCTCTAGTGACAGCACAGACCACGGGCACGGTCCCCAGCTTCAGACAAGGCCCTTGGAGGCAGCCCTGACCACAGACATCACCAAGGCCTTAGGTGGCAGTGCAGGTCACTCAGATCAATATGGGCTCAGTGGCAGCACAGCTCACAGACACAACATGGTTTCAGTTTGCAACATGGGTCAAGGAAATCATGGCCTTCAGTGGTAAATAGGCCATGGACATCAACACATATTCTAGCCAAAGTAGGACCTTGGTCCCAGACATGGCCCTCAGTGGCAGCATAAACCCAGACATGACCATGGCCTAGGTTGGAGCCCAGGCCACTCACATCAGTAAGTCCCCTGGTGGCAGCACAGCCTATGAACAACAACATGGCTTCAGGCTACAGCACAGACCATGACATCCACACGGCCCTCAGTGGTAACATAGGCCACAGTAAGATAAGCACTGTCTGGATGGCTCTACTGCAGCCATTGCAACTAAAGGTTCCTAAACAAATCAAAAATCGATCTATTATATGATCTGACAATCAACCCCACTACTAACTATGTAAACAAAGAAAATCAGCATCGTCAGGCTAAGTGACCATCAACAGATGAATGGACAAGAACATGTGAGACACACACATGTGTACACATATGGATACACACACACAATCACACAGACATGCATGCACACACCCATTCTCACGCGCACACACACACACACACACACACACACACTCACACACCCCTTACACACATGAGCAGTATTCACCCATAATGAAAAACAAAACCTTGTCCACTACAGCAAAACGGATGCAAAGGACATTGCATTATCTGAAGTAAACCAGACCCAGAGATCAGAATCACATGTTGGTCCACATGTGTTAGAAATTCTATTTGTCTGCAGAGAGAATCTAACCTAAACTTCTAACATTCAACCTAAACTTCATTGATACAACATATGTTGTTTTTTTTTTTTTCCCCTCACTTTCTATCTGTTGACTCTTTTATGTGTTTCTCAACTAGTTCAGGAGGACTCTGCAGGGAAAAAAATTTAGTCAGTCACTTCACAGATCCAAACATCTCAGCATCAATGACCGGGGAGTCCTGGGATTTAAAAATAAGCATTGCTTGCCCAAGCAAAGTACCACCCGAAGATTGAAGTCTCTGGTTTGGCAGGAGGTCAGCTGTAGTGAGTCTACTGGGTGCTAAACGTGTTTGATTACTCCCCATGGTGTTGTAGCATTGTCTGGCTTGTCTATACAAATGGGCTTGTGTTTATAAAAGTGGTCATGCTTCTTCAGAGGCAGAGGGCCAGGGGTTAAGGTAGAAGCCAGGTGCAGATCTTTGTAGAGATCTGCAAGAATTTGAAGTAACAGACTGTTGAGGGCACACACCTTTATTGGCAGGCTGGGCTGGGGCAAGCCCTTGTTTACAGAGAAGAATCTTTTCCTATGGCTTTTGACTATTAGGCAGCCTATTAAAAACTAGTATGTTGGATTAAAGAGCCTACTCAAATAACACCTTTACCCAACAACAGTGCCAAGTCCAGGTGGGCACTGGAAAATAAATGTCCAGTTTCTGCTTCTTAAGTTATTTTAATTTGTGTGTATGTGTGTGTGTGCATGTTTGTGACATGAGTGAACTTAAGCACTCACACCCTGTTCTTTTGAAGCCAGTAGCAAACTCGATGGAGTTTTCAGGCTAAGGAAATGAGAATAACCATTTTTTCAAGACTCTCCTTCTGAAGGTTAAGTATATGCACTTCCTTCCCACGAGTGTTTCTGAGCTTTAGCCAAGGGCAGTAAGCATTTCAAGTGGTGCATCAAGGCATCATGTTGACAGCTTAAACAAATACAGTAAAAGAGGCTTAACAAATCAGCATTTGCTCTTTACTTATAACAAATGATTATTCCCTCTGCCATTACTTAGGTAGTATTGATGCAATCAGAACTCACAGAACTTCTCCGTCACAATGGTAGGGGCTGCGGGTGGGCAGGTCATAGCTAACACTTTGGCTCCTGAGAAGCTCCTCCCATTGAGTGTATTATAAACCAACAGAGAAGAAAGAATGTTGTAGAAGATTTTTATTTTTCTTTACATAAATTATTTAAAGAAAAAAATAAAAAGACTTACTAGTGTATTTCTTTTCTGTTTAAAAGGAGCATAGTTTCCCCCAATGCTTTCATTAGTCCCCGGCCCATTTGTTTAATTGTTTAGCGAGCATCTACTGAACTCTACTCCCCATTCTGAAACTGTTGAGTCCAGATGCATTTCAGAATTCAGATTTTAGATTGGTAACACACAGAGATGTGTATGTGGGTGGTTTGGGGACAACATGTGGAAAAACTCAATACTTCTGCTTAAAGTGGTTTTTACACTTGCACAGTGTTGTAGGAAAAATAAAAACTATAATAGGCGTATGGCCATTCAGGTTAAGCTTTTCCTCTAACCGAGTTCAGCTAAGATCACATTATGCTGTCTCTGTTGTACAGACCCACTTCAGAGCTCTTCGGAGTTTGAAATGAGCCAAAACTTAAACTGTGTTTCCCCCTGACTCCCCAGAAGAAATTTCCTTTGGCAGACAAATTTAGAAAAGTGCCTAGTAAACTTATACTCTACCTGTGATTTCCAACATGTCTTTGTTGACTGGATGTCATCTCAGAGGACACTGGCAGGAGCTAAGGACAATTGAATTTAAATTTACTCTTTATTGAAAAATGAACCTTGATACTGCATTTTTTTTCTTCTTAACCAGTGACATCGCTGATCTAATTAGCAGGACACAGGGCACCTAATTCCAAAGCAGCTGTTCTTCACAAATGCTACCGTAGGGGAAGATGGTGAAGGGCAGGGCAAGGGGAGAGCAATGAACGAACAAAAGGAAGTAGCAGAGCTAAGGCCGAACAGCGGTGGGATCTGCTAATTAGATTTGTACTGAACCTCTAGATGCTCTGAAACTGTTATGTCTTCCTGTTATTTAATTCTGGATGTTCTTTTACTTATCTAAGATATATTCTTTTAAATTTGTGTGTGTGTGTGTGTGTGTGTGTGTGTGTATGTGTTATGAAATATAGGAACAACTACCTTGTATACATGATTGTGTATGATACTGCTTCAACAAAATTATTCAAAGCCTCATTGTGTTTTTTTTTTTCAGACAGTGTCTAAAGTTATACCAGTAGATGAGACCTAGTTACATGCAAAACAAACAAAAAACCAAAACAACGTGAAAGATACATATTTATTTACCGGAGTCATTCCTGTTTTGGAAATGTCCTTAAAATGTTCCTCGCCAGCCTCCTGGCCTTTGTAAGACATTAAGATTCTATAATTGAGCTTCTTTCTGGGAGCTTTATCAGAGCCCACCAGGGTGTTGTGGGATCGCTGCACACATTAGGGCTGGCAATGCATGTGAATCTATGTGCTCACATGAATCGAGAGTGTGTGAGGACCCGTGTGCCTCAGAGTTCATGGTCCCATGAGTCTGACCCAGCTGTCTCCTAGCTGTTGCTTTTCCTGTCCTTGTTTTCTCCATCATGCAGTGCATGCCCCATCCTGCTCACATAACCTGGCCAGCCTCAGGCTCTTTCTGCCTTTGTCAACACAGGTTCACTAACACAAGGGACTTGACATTGGCTCGGAGATTATCTTGGGTCTTTTTATTGAGTCAATACTACCTCTGCTATGACTCTTACAGGATGGCCAGACTTTCTTCTCCTTTGTTGTGTGGCAAGGCAAAGAAGGGGTACCTTTCTACCGAATTCAGTAGGAATAGTAAGATAGAAAGACAGGCCACTTTTTCTTAATGCTCAGTCAGACAAGAAAGTACACAATTCTCCCTGTGTTGGGCTCACAGCTCTTGTTCATTGACAGTGGCAGCTTTAGGAGAAGACAGCACCAGCGTTTTATTCCTGAGGCAGAATGGAAGTTTTAATAGTTTAAGCACAATCTCCAGCTAAAGGTCCTCTCCCTCATATAAAGAGGTTTCTATGGTCAAAGCAGGCAGGGACTTGATTTTCATGGAGCTGGGAGGGATCACTACAGAATTAAAAGCAAACATCTGTCCCTTAGGCAAAGTCTATCTCTTTTGAGTGACACAGAAAAAGAACATTGTTTCATAGGGTAGCATCTCGTGTCCACCCAACCCTTTTACAAAAAACTTCAGTTATTACTGAACAGTCATTAAAATCCCAATGCCATAGCTCCCACACCTCTCACAGGAAGATACTTTAGGGAAAGCCATTTGGAAGCCAGGGAGGCAGCGTTCAGACGCTAGGCCCGCATTAGCACCTCACATGGATTCTTTTGTATCATCTTCTTAGCAGCTCTATGAAGTAAAGATGACTTATAGACCTCATTTGATGGATGGAGCCACCTCGGCCCGGAGGAATTTGTGTTTTGTCCAAGGTCAAAACTATTAAAATTCACATTCAGCCTTGTAGTGTGTGTGCAGTGGAGTCGTCTGAAGTACTGCTGTCTACACGTCATTACGGTCACCCTTATTTGATGCTTGAGGGTAGGATTATTTTTATTTTGTCTTAAAACTTTGGAATATTTATTATTATTGGATATACATATGTTAATATATTAATATGTATTAACTATTCACCTTTGAAATATAAATAAAATATCCAATTAAAATAAAATAAAAAAGCAAAACTATATATTATATGTAATCTCATTGATGGCACGACTTAATACATGAGATTTACTTTGTCTTATAGAGACCTGATACACATTTCCAGAAGATAAGTTTACACCATGGTTTTAGTGTGTCTGCAGTTTGTCTGTGGCCCCTGGCTACCAAGGGTCATATTCCACCCTTTCCTCTGGTGACATCATGTCTATGTTTGGAGAGTTTCAGATTTGGGAGTATGTGAGACTGGACTTTTTAAGCGACATTTAATCTGTACCACACACACACACCGAGAATGGCTATAACAACGTAGGGGGTGGTGTCAGCTGCAAAACAACTGATTCTGGACTTTCGAAACATTGAGCATGCGTGAATTTTAGTTCTCAATTTTCCTAAACAACGTGGTTATAATGAAAATATGCAAGTCAGCGTGATTCCCCTGCAGGCTTTACAGCAGGCAGGGAAAACCAGTCAGGGTGAGGTTAAACTAGAACTCTGCATAGCCTGGTTTCATCATAACCAGCGCTGGCCTAGGGCTTCTAGGGTCTGGCCCGGTTCATTTTACTTTAGTCATATTTAAGCACAACACTTTGGAAAAAAGTATTCCAATAACAATTAACCTGGTCCCAAGTGCACAGCAGGTTAACACATGCTTACACTGAGATTCTTTGCAAACCACATCTGGCTTCTTTCACAGGAATAGGTTCTGATGACTCAGGGCTACTGCCCAAGACTTAGGGTCTAGAGAGCTTGACTGAGGTGAACATAATAACACCTGTGGGTGTCAGGATTGGCCTGGCCCTAAGATAACATAGAAGTCACTTAATTTTTATTGTAAAGCTCAAGCGACATTGCTTATAAGGATGGGTTTTATGGTCTGAAAGCAATACTCAAGATTTAGGAGGAGGAGGCCTGGGACAAGTAGATTCCGGGAAGTATGAACAAAGTCTGTCTCATTGGACAACAAAGGATCAGCAAGGTGTAAAAGGACATCATTCCTGGCATTCCAGGAAGAACGTCTGCATACCTCATTCCATTGAAGAGGAAAACTGCGTGTTTAACTTTCCTGGCTTCTCCAATGCTTCTCTGTGTGCACAAGGCCTTTTCCCCCTTCTACAGTCCAGGGGTAGCCCGTTGGCTGGCTCAGTTGATAAAAGTGCTCTCTGCAAAGACTGACAACTTGATTTTGATTCGTGGGACCTATGTAAAGGTGGAAGAAAGAGCTGACTCCACAAAGTTGTCTTCTGCCTGCCACAAGTGGAGCATGGAATGGGCACAATAATAATAAAGAAATTAAAAATCTGTTTAAAACAGCTGGTCAGTGATAATCAAGAGTCAGGATGCCCCAAAGTTAATGACAGAGATGCCAATGTGCCGGATGACTGTTTAGAATCCGTGTGTCACTGCAGGGTGAGCTACTGGCTTCTGAGAAAAGCCAGGGTGAGGGTGACGCTTGGAGCCTCCTATGTGTACTCTGACCTCATTTTTCCTCAGCACCACAAAAACAGTTGAGCAAGAAAAACAAGTCAGGTCCTGGGCAGGGCACAGGACAAGTAAAATCCAGCAAGAGCTGGCCACTCCCAGAAAGACATGGGTTCTCCTAACCCGTGCGACAGACACTGAGCTTTTTCAATCTAGCTGATGTTGCGTGCCATAATACTGGCGAGTCAATTCCCACTGCAGAGGAGGCTGCTGCCTTAGTCACAGCCAGGTTTCTCAGGATGGAAATTATGTCTCAGGCAAAGGTTACAGGGAAAGGCAAGAGACTGTAAAATTGATCCTAGAGAGCCAGCGGGGCACATGAGCTGCAGTCTTCTATGACCAGGAGGTGGAGGAAAGCTCTGCTGTGTAGAGAGAAAATGGGGCCATAGGATCAAGAAGGAAGTTCAATCGTTGTCCCAAGTCTCCTTAACAAAAGAACTAGTTCCTTGGTTCCCAATTTCCCAATTTTTGTATTTTTCAAATATAGTCTATATGAGTATTTTAATACAATATATAGTCTTCTAAAAATACTTTTGAGCAGGAGTTAATATGTAGCTCTTTTTTTTTTTTGGTTTTCCAAGACAGGGTTTCTCTATATAGCTCTGGCTGGCCTGGAACTCACTTTGTAGACCAGGCTGGCCTCGAACTCAGAAATCCACCTGCTTCTGCCTTTCCAGTGTTGAGATTTAAGGACTATGTAGCTCTTAAGCACTTATTTCCTACATAGTTCCTACCTGCAAGTCAACACACACAAGGCATAATAAATGCATGTGTGTGAATGTCATAGTGAAACTCATTATAATGCACAATTAATATGTAATAAAAAAATTTTAAGAGAATCTCCTTGAAATCGTTGAAACATCACACCAGATTTCTTGTCAACAAAGTAAATAACACTTCACTTGTCTTTTTATGTTGCTTTTGGACAGGGTCTCACAGTGTAGCTTTGGCTGGCCTGGACTATAGTATGTAGAATAAGCTGTCCTCAAATTCACAAAGATCCTCTTGCCTTTCCCTCCCAAGTGCTGGGACCATGATACATAAGCCATGACACAGGGCTTAAAATTGTAATGTTTTAAAAAAAAATGTAGGTGACATCACTCTGTGACAAATACTAGCCATTAGCTTGTCATGGGACAGTTGAAGATGCATAGACTTTGATGTTGACAGCCTTAGACTGGACCTGGTCATAGAGCTTCTTATTTCTGTATCTTTTGGCCAGTTTTCCAAATCTCTCCAAGGCTCACTTTCCTTGTTTAATAAATGGACACAGAATACTCCTTGAGCAATTGAGATGAACAGGGAATGAAATAAATGGAAGGGCCAAGGTGCTCGATAAAGAGTAGACATTATCATTGAGGGCAGATCTCTGACAGGAGCAATATTTATATATATGCATTGGAAGCTCTCAGACTCCAGCCAGAAAGCACAAGCCAGGGCGTGTGCACTGCAAACATCACTGATGCTTAATGTACAATGGCATCATCTGTCACTCCTGCGCCCCCACGACTTACTTGTCTAATTACCTGCCACTCTAGCGATCATAGGATTTAGCTCATCTTCTTCAGCGGTCTCTGGTGGCCTGCTTGGTAAGGTTGGAAGCCAAAGAATCCGGCATAGCTCATGAATAAGTGTGCTCAGGGAATTCAGCCTCAATGAGAGTGACATTTCTCTACGTGAATTGATTATCTTTAAAGACTTTCTCTTTTACATACCTAAGCATCGATGGGTTACCTTGAATCTTTATTTCTCACAAACTCTGCCATCTTAGCAAAACTGAAACCAAACTTTGCACCCCCCCCTTCCCTGGCACCTCCCAACCTGTAATGACCTCAGTGACCCTTTAAGCCTATATACCACGTTGTATAGTTTTCCCCCATGATTTCACTTTCTCTCTTTTGTGACCCCCCAGGAGAAAACGGAAGGGGCAGAGAACTGCTCTCATCGACCCAATATCCTTTTAAAGCTTTCCCTTTCATTTCTTGACAGCGTGACCTTCGATCTTGACCCTGGAGTGTAGACCATCCTTATCTCAAAGAAACGAATGCAGACCCAGAGCTTTGGAAACTGAAGGGCGTCTTGTTTGTTTTCAACTTCAGTAAGGAGAAGCACTAGCTGCATAATGGCCTTAACAATTAGCCGGCACTAAAAAGAAGCTTGGAACAGAGCCTTGATAAGCTATTGCTTGCTTCCTACCCTGTACAACTGAGATAATAAATTGTAAAAATACACTTGAGACTCCTTGTGAAGCTCAGTAATTATCGTAGAACGAATTCCTCCCATTACTGCATCATTAAGCAGGTGTGCCCCGAAGACACTGGCCTTAAGTTTGCATTTACCCCTCAAGCCCATGATAAACTAGTAACTTGCTTTAAAATGACAGGCTGCATCTATCACATCATCTTAGCTGTCAAACAAATATGGTAGGTGGATGTGAATGGGACCAGTAACATACTAAGACGAATGGGGCTGAGGGGACCGTGTACTGCCATACTTGCTGACTGGATACTGGCTTTGTTCTCCAGTATCACACTCCCCAAAGGTTGGTGGGGGAAATATGGTAGACTTCTGTCATCTGAGTCACTGGGTCAGTAACGTTCAATACTTCAAGATTTCATGACAATGCTTACTTTAAATTATATATTAAACAAATATTTTAGTATGCTAGATAATATCTGTTGATATGGCACACTAATAATATGACATTGTTTTAAATAAAACTGATTCATGGCTGGGGATGCTGCTCAGTGGAAGACGGCATACTTCCATGCTTGCTTGCACTCTAGGCTTGTTATCCAGTATCATGAGTGAATAAATAAATAATTTTTAAAATAAATTATTTACTCATATATGTATTGATTGTGTATATGTATGTGTGCATGCATGTGTGCACACATGCACACATTCATGTGCACTTGCATATGTACAGGCACACGAGTCCACCAATGGAGGTCAAAGGCTAAGTCTTAGGAGTCAGTACTCAGAACTCAGTACTCTCTTGCGAGATCTGGAGTTGAACTCAGGTTGTTAGCTCTGCATATGAGTGCCTACCCTCTCATTGCACCTTAGATATATTGAGGATATTATCTGAATAAATATTAATAAATTAAAAAATATTGCATACAATTGTGACTGTTGGGTTATTTGGGGCTTGAATAAAGCACCCCCCTTCTCAGACCACATTCTGAGGCATTTGGTTCTTTGGTGCTATGATTTGATTGTGATCCGCATGGTTCATCACTGAGAGATGAGGCCATTAGGAGAGCTATAGATAATAACAGACATTACAGCTCTGTAGAGAGGAAATCGAGGTGAATTACCCTTCAGATAAAGTTTAGTAAGAGAGTTATCAGTCATGGGTAACATTATAGGGCTCGTGAGGAGGAAGAGCCTTCGATTTCCTTCATCAGTAAACATTGAAAATAACTCTTTATGTTACATTTCATGTACAGCCCCTGTAAGGTTGCATATAGTAACTTATCACCAGTGAGAAAATATAAAGGCTTTTAAAGGATTTTTAAAAAATATATGTATTTATCTTCTCTTACATAGTATATCCTAACAACAGTTTCTTCTCTCTCTACTCCTCCCAATTCTCCCCCACCCCAAGGATATTTTGGGGGACAGTCTCATGTCATCCAAGTTGCTCTTGAACTTTCTGTGTAGCCAAGATGTCCTTGAACTATGGACTCTCCTGCCTCAGCCTCCCATGTGCTGGGATTACAGGCATGTACCCTGGCTTAAAGACTACGCTGGTTAATTTTATGTCTATTTGACACAAGCAAGTTATCAGAAAGGAGGAAGCCTCAGTTGGGAAAATGCCTTTATAAGATAGACAAGCCTTAAGACATTTTCTTAATTGATAATGGGGGAGGGCCCAGCCCATTGTGGGTGGTGCCATCCCTAGGCTGGTGGTCCTGGGTACTCTAAGAGGACAGGCTGAACAAACCTGTATGAATTAGCCGTAAGCAGCATTCTTTCATGGGCTCTGTGTCAGCTCCTGCCTCCAGGTTCCTGACCTGCTTGAGGTCCTGCACTCACTGCTTTTGATGAATGGTTATATGAAATTGTGAGAGAAATAAACCCTTTCCTCCCCTATATCCTTTAGTCATGGTGTTTCACCACAGCAATAGCAACACTAACTTTGACAGAGATAAAACATTTTAACCTGAACATACACTGTTAAGATGAAAATTGTGATTTTTTTTTCAAGGTCTCATCAAGAGTTTCAGGCTTCAATTTATATTTAATTTTTAGCTACATCAATACAAGTTTGAGAGAAACCTGAATTTTTAATATGGCAAATGCTTCTCAGCTTGTATGATATGTGAAATAACTGGTATATTGAATTATGTATACTCTTAACCTCATAAATTATAACATACAGAGAATGAAAAAAAAGAGACATCTATGCAAAGATATGAGCAGAAGTTCAAAGTTACAGATCGTACTCTGTCATCACCGAGACCCAGATCCTGCGTGACAGATATTAGACACTAATTATAACACATCCTTATTAAGTCCTGTGGGTGGGAATTTTGCATGAGAGTAATAATTGATGCGAAGAGTGGATCTGTGACAAATCACCTTTGTTTTCATATACAGCTGCTGGGTGTTAGAAGTAGCTATGAAGGCAATAAGCCAAGCTGAAAGCAGCAGCCAAGCCTTTATTTACTTATTGTAAGGAGTAAACAAGAGGTAAAGGATAGGATTGACAAAATAGTAACAAGTTAGGGTCATGTGATAAGCATCAGATGGAGGGATTGGATTACTGCAGGGTTCTGAACAAGAAAGCTTTTTGTGGACCCACTAGAATGAGAAGGAAGGAGAGGGGAAAGGGTTAGAGGCAGAGGGAAGGAAAGTTGCCTTAGCTTAGGCCTCCTGGTACCAAGGTCTTGGTGGAAATAACCAGGAAGAAATAATGAGACTTCCAAATGGAGGCATCTGGGAAGCGGATGAACATCTGTTGGCTGGTCTGGGGGTCCGCGGGTCTGGGGGCTCAGTTCTGGACTCTCTCTTCAGAAAGCTAAAGCACTAATGGTTCGTGAGTCTGGTAGAGTGGCTTTTTTTTTTTTTTTTTTTTTTTTTGACAAAACCTTGCAGTCAGTTCTGAAAAGCCACACAGAGGACTGAGCTGCAACTCCTGGGTTCCTATATCCTTGACATTATTGTCTCATGGCATCTTTGCCCCATGTCCTAATTCGCAGAGGATGAAATAGATGCAGAACGAAGAAACTGTTGCATGCCACACAGCTGGTAAATAACAAGCGAGAATTTGAATTCAGATCTTGTAGATGCTTAAATACATGCTCTTCCTTTTAGAACTTTTTATGTGATGTTCTGGAAGACTGTTCCTATGCTGTTGCATGTTACAACATATCTGCTCCAAACAGTTTAAACACAGGAAGACTTATCTCGGGTAGCAGTCCGAGGCTATGATCCTTCACGGCAGCAGGAGCTTGAGGCAGCTGGTCACACTGTATCCTAGACTCCATCCTATGGAATAGCACCTCCCACTGAGGGTGAGTCTTCTCACTTCAATCAGTCTAGATAATCCCTCTGCAGACATGCCCAGAGATTTGTTTCCATGGTAATTTTAAATCTCATTAAGTTGACAATCAATATTAATCACCACAGTCCCCATTATTAAAAAGCTTATATTCTCCACAGTGAAACAAGGCATGCAAGTGAGTTACAGACGAAAGTTTAATTGCATATAGAAATGTCAATCAACCTATATGCTCATAAAATAAACACTACATGCCTGGTTATCCCATGTCACCACACAGCAAGGTGTGTGCTGTTTAGAACAGAGGAGGGACAGTTACACCCAGGCCCACATTTGGCTATGTACATGAGGTTTCAAGTATCCTGGCTGCCGGTACAGTAACAGAACAGAATAATTGGGACAATGAATGTATGATACAGAAAGTTGAAAGTATTTACTGTCTGGCCCTTTATAGACAAGGTTTTCCATCTCTGCTATAGAGAATAAAATAAACAAATAACAGAACTGAACACATGTAAAAGTGAATTTACAGCAAACAAGACATTTACTATAGCAAATGTATCTATGTCTTTCTAAGAAGAAATAAATGCATTGGTTACTTTTCTGAGATTAAATTAATTGTTTTTTTTTTATTTGTTTGTTTTCAGACAAGCTCTTACTTTGTAGACCTGTAGCCCAGGCTAGCCTTGAAATCATGACAATCTTTCCCCAGCATCTTATGAGCCAAGACAACAAAAGAAAGGCAGCATACTTGGCTCATTTAAATTGTATATTATTATTATTATTGTGTGCATGTACGTGTGTGTGTGTGCATGTGCGTGTGTGTGTGTGAGTTGGTGCATAGTCGGTGGTATGAGCCCACATCATGTGATACATTGATATGTGGCAAATACTTTACTGAGTTATTTTCTTTCCCAATCTTAATTTTATCTGATTCTTAAAAAAATATTACTTTTATCATATATTATTAAAATTATAAGCAGAAGTGACAAAATGTGCAGTTTCTGGATTGACTTATTATTATTTTAATGAAGAAAAAAGATTTTCGGCTCATGGATCTTCAGGCTGGGGAGTCCACAAGCACAAAATGTTTGTGGTATCTAGTGAGGGCCTTCTTCTTGCATGATAATACCACAGTGGGCATGACGTGTCAAGAAGACAGCAAGCGTACAGAGAGAGAGCAAAGCTGCTCCCTGGGTTATGGACTTATCCTTGAATGACTTCATTCATCTACGAAAGCAGCACCCTCAACGTCCAATTCCACAGGCCCCGCCTCCGAATCCATGAGCATATTACCTGGGAGATTTTGTTTTGTTTTGTTTTTTTGTAGTATCAAATATTCAGCCAAGATTTAATTCTTTTGTTGTTGTTTGTAGAACACTATTTTAATATTTTTAATTACTAATATTCAACAAACAGAATAACTATTTTAAGATATATTTCATTGTTATGTCTCCCTTTTCATTTCTGATTTTATTAACTTGGACACTGTCTCTGTGCCCTCTAGTTAGTCTGGCCAAGGGTTGATTCTTGTTGTTATTGTGTTGATTTTCTCAAAGAACCAGTTCCTGGTTTTGTTGATTCTTTGTACAGTTCTTCTTGTTTCTATTTGGTTGATTTCAGCCCTGAGTTTGATTATTTCTTGCTGTCCACTCCTCTTGGGTGTATTTGCTTCCTTTTGTTCTAGAGCTTTCAAGTGTGCTGTCAAGCTGCTAGTGTAAGCTCTCTTCAGTTTCTTTTTGGAAGCACTTAGAGCTATGAGTTTTCCTCTTACCACTGCTTTCATTGTATCCCATAAGTTTTGGTATGATGTGTCTTTATTTTCATTAAATTCTTAAAAGCCTTTAATTTCTTTCTTTCTTTCTTCCTTGACCAAGTTATCATTGAGTAAAACATTGTTTGGCTTCCATGAATGTGTGCTTTCCATTGTTTTTGTTGGTATTTAAGACCAGCCTTAGTCCATGGTGATCTGATAAGGGTGCATGGAATTATTTCAGTCTTCTTGTATCTGTTGAGACCTATTTTGTGACCAATTATATGGTCAGTTCTGGAGAAGGTACCATGAGATGTTGAGAAGAAGGTATATCTGTTTGCTTTAGGATGAAATGTTCTATAAATATCTGTTAAATCTATTTGGTTCATAGCNTCTGTTAGCTTCACTGTGTCTCTGTTTAGATTCTGTTTCCATGATCTGCCCATTGCTGAGAGTGGGGTGTTGAAGTCTCCTACTATTATTGTGTGGGGTGCAATGTGTGCTTTGAGCTTTAGTAAAGTTTCTTTTATGAATGTTGGTACCCATGCATTTGGAACATAGATGTTCATAACTGAGAGTTCATCTTGGTAGATTTTTCCTTTGACCAGTTTGAAGTGTCCTTCTTTATCCTTTTTTTTTTTTTTGATAATTTTTGGTTGAAAGTTGATTTTATCCGATATTAGAATGACCACTACAGCTTGTTTTTTGGAACTACATGCTTGGAAAATTGTTTTCCAACTTTTTCCTGTGAGGTAGAGTCTGCCTTTGTCACTAAGGTACACTTCCTGTATGCAGCAGAATACTGGGTCCTGTTTATGCATCCAGTCTGTTAGTCTATGTGTTTTTATTATGAATTGATGTTAAGAGATATTAAGGAAAAGTGATTGTCACTTCCTGTTATTTTTGTTATTAGAGGTGGAATTATGTTTGTGTGGCTATCTTCTTTTGGTTTTGTTGAAAGATTTTTTTTCTTGCTTTTTCTAGGGTGTAGTTTCCCTCCTTGTGTTGGTGTTTTCCATCTATCATCCTTTGTAGGGCTGGATTTGTGGAAAGATATTGTGTAAATTTGTTTTTGTCATGGAATCTCTTGGTTTATCAATCTATGGTAATTGAGAGTTTTGCTGGGTATAGTAGCCCGGGCTGGCATTTGTGTTCTCTTAGGGTCTGTATGACATCTGTCCAGGATCTTTCATAGTCTCTGGTGTGAAGTCTAGTGTAATTCTGATGGGTCTGTCTTTATATGTTACTGGCCCTTTTTCCTTTACTGCTTTCAATATTCTTTCTTTGTTTTGACCATTTGGTGTTTTAACTATTATGTGTCAGGAGGAATTTCTTTTCTGGTCCAATCTATTTGGAGTTCTGTAGGCATCTTGTATGTTCATGGGCATCTCTTTCTTTAGGTTAGGGAAGTTTTCTTCTATAATTTTGTTGAAGATATTTACTGGCCCCTTAAATTGTGACTCTTCACTCTCTTCTATACCTATTATCCTTAGGTTTGGTCTTCTCATTGTGACCTGGATTTCCTGGATGTTTTGGGTTAAGAGCTTTATGCTTTTTGCTTTTTCTTTGACTGTTGTGTCAATGTTTTCTATGGTATCTACTGCACCTGAGATTCTCTCTTCTATCTCTTGTATTCTGTTGGTGATGCTTGCATCTGTGACTCCTGATCTGTTTCCTAGGTTTTCTATCTCCAGGGTTGTCTCCCTTTGTGATTTCTTTATTGTTTCTATTTCCAGTTTTAGATCTTGGATGGTTTTGCTCATTTCCTTCACCTATTTGTTTGTGTTTTCATGTAATTCTTTCAGGGACTTTTGTGTTTCCTCTTTAAGGACTTCTAGTTGTTTACCTGTGTTCTCCTGTATTTCTTTAAGGGAGTTATCTATGTCCTTCTTAAAGTCCTCTATCATCATCATGAGAAGTGGTTTTAGATCTGAATCTTGCTTTTCCGGTGTGATGGTGTATCTAGGACTTGCTATGATGGGAGAATTGGGTTCTGATGATGCCAAATAAGCTTGCTTTCTGTTGCTTATGTTCTTATGCTTGCCTCCCTCCATCTGATTATCTCTGGTGCTACCTGCCCTGGCTATATCTAATTGGGGTCTGTCCTTCCTGTGATCCTGGTTGTGTCAGAACTCCTCAGAGTTCAGCTGTCTGGGATCCTGTGATTCTGGGATCCTGTGACCCTGAGATCCTGGGTGTGTCAGAGCTCCTGGGAGTCAAGCTGCCTCTGGGATCATGAGATCCTGGTGTGACCAAGCTCCTGGGATCCTGGGATCCTGAGATCCTCTGGTCCTGGACATATTAGAGTGCGTGGGAGTGGATCTTCCTCTGGGGTGCTGTGAGACTGGCTTCAGAGTTCATGTCCAAGGTCTGCTCAGGGCACCGGACCAGACTGGTGGTGATTTGTGATTGAACAGTTCAAGCAGTGGCTTTTGTAGGAGAATTAAAATAGAAAAATAGTAATCTATGCTCAAACTATGTCTAATTTATGACGTAACTTGCTCTGAATGCAGGACAAAGCAGCATATTATCCATGGGAGCTAGAGTTCACATCTCTCTATTTTCTGTAAGGTGTGTCTGTCTTTTCTCAGCTTCAGAACAGCTTGCATTTTTTTTTTTTTTTTTTGATTTTTTGAGACAGGGTTTCTCTGTATAGCCCTGGCTGTCGTGGAACTCACTTTGTAGACCAGGCTGGCCTCAAACTCAGAAATCCACCTGCCTCTGCCTCCCAAGTGCTGGGATTAAAGGCGTGCACCACCATTGCCCGGTGCTTGCATTATTTTATCTCTTCCTTAGTGTCAGCCTGGTGACTCAATTTTCAAATTTCATGAAATAGAAATGAGCAAAAGGCTGTAGATGACAAGGACAAAGTGGCTTTGGAGCTCGCGTTCCAGTCTTGGCTGAGAGCATGCAGTTCACCCAGATACTGAATCTCACAGCCTCTCTGTGAACAGAACACCCATATCAGCTCCTACTCTCCTGTGCCTGAATGAATCCCACATGCCATTGGGATCCTTAACAAGAGAATTATCTTGTTGACTTATTAATTTAAACATGTTTAGAGGCTGCTCTCAAAGCAGACTAGAGCGACCTCTAAACTGAGATATTCTGGGCATTCTGGTCAGCTTTTTATTACGGGAATAAACCACCTCAAAGAGTCAAATTACAAATAGCAAATGTTTGTTTGGGCTCATAATGTTGGGATTTTTATTTGCTCTGAGGACGCTTTCATACTCTATACTATAGATAGGAATCTACACATCACTTTACAAATAGCTCATCATGTATACACTGTTAGCTTATGTGGAGTTAATGCTCCCACTCTGATGTTGCCTACAAGACAGATAGCAGCAGACCATATAACTAAACTCAGCATCCCGAAAGTGTTAGAATCTGCCTTCCAATAGTGATGGCGGTGAGGGCCAAGTAGAGATGAAAAGGAGAAACAAATATCAAATCTCAATAGACATAGCTGATCAGCCAGGCATGACTGGGCTCTGGAATGATTGGTTGCCTTTGCCTTACACAAAGATTCTGTTACTTCCAGGCTGTAGGCAGGGGTTGGTTGGATGGACCCAGGAAGAGGGAGACTGTGGTGTATAAGTATTACATCTCTACCTTGCGAGCGCAGATTATGCCCTAGAATCCTGGTTAGAAAACCCAGAAGGTATCCTGCTATCTGATCTACAGATGTTTAAACTGTTCTACTCAAGTGATCCACCAGGGCCTAAATTTATAGAAATCACCCAGAGAGTGTCTAGGAAAACTTTCATAGGGCTGGCACAGTCACTCAGAGGCCTATTGCCTTCATCTGCACGCCTTGCCCTATGAAGAATCTGGAAACTTAGTTGCCTGGAGTTGCTGGGCATTTAGTTGGAGACATACTCTTTGCACATATAAAGTTCTTACTTCTTACTTTGTAGGGTCAATCTGGGTTCTGAGATTTTCCTTCTAAGGTGTGTCTGTCTTTTCTCAGACTTGAAAAATAAATCCAGATTCATTCAGCTGGTCCCTGTGAGTCCAGAGCTTTTTCAGGTCTCAGGAAAGTTCCTCAGAAGGACAAGAAGACAAATCTGGTTATTCTCCAGAGAGGACAATTTGGGGTTGTGACTTTTGTGCTTTTCAATTTTTATATGTAATTTATCTTGACTTTCTTTTTGTTGTTGAGAGAGATATCTGAGACTATGGTCAATTTGTCTTTGAATTCTGATGATTATTAAATTAAATTGAATTTTTTTTTTTTTTTTTTGGTTTTTCGAGACAGGGTTTCTCTGTATAGCCCTGGCTGTCCTGGTACTCACTTTGTAGACCAGGCTAGCCTCGAACTCAGAAATCCGCCTGCCTCTGCCTCCCAAGTGCTGGGATTAAAGTCATGCGCCACCACCGCCCGGCTGAAATATACATGTGCTCAAGATAGCTAAACTTTCTTATGATTTTTTTTTTTTTTTTTTAGAATTTTTTATACTTGCCTTGTATATCTACCGTTCTTTTCTGGGGTTTAATTACTTTTATTTATCTAGTATTTTAAAAATGCCATGGCCATCACTGCAGGAGCTTGCATTCTCTGTAGATTAAATGTGCCGACCTTGGCCATTTCTAGATCTTTATGATGGTCAAGGAGTTCCTGAAAAGGAAATTAAATCTTTTGAAGAGGTCAGAATGAGAAAGCTATTCCTTAGAGACTACAATTCCAAAGACCTTTAGCCAAGTTACCCGAGGTGACTGACAGCAACCAGCATCCATAGCAGCAAACCAGTAGACAAAGGGACCACAGGGATGCTAGCCAGTGGGAGAAAGAATCAGTGCCCCAAGCGCAGAGTCCCATGCCTAGTGAGGCCTTGTGCAAGGAGAGGGTAGGGTTGGTTTATTTACTTCTCCAATAGCTTTTCTCAAAAAGATAAGGCCTAAAATAGTTGCTACATCCTTCGAGTACTTGATGCCCTGATGGCTGAGCTTTTATAGTTTCTGGTAGCCATGACAGTTTGAACCTGGTAGGCGGTCTACCTGGTCACTTCTCTGAAGGAACTTCATCCTCAAGGAATGAAGATAATAAATATTTGGCCTATTCTTACCACACAACAAAAACTATCTAAGTCTTAGGATTTAAAGGAAAGTATCTTTGAAAACTTTTCTTGGATGTGTTAATGAATTGGCCAAAGAACCATGTCTAGAAAGAATAAAACTAAAGTGATTGTTATAACTTGGATGTAAGTGGTTTTCCTTCATGAAGAATTCAGCTAAGCCTTACATTCATAAACAGAACAAATAGAGTCAGATATTTGTATTACGTGTATTTGCAACTTTGAAAGTATGAGGATGCTTTAAGATTGCAGGCATGGTTTGGTGCATTGGCTCAGTGGTTAAGTAAGCATTTGCCGCTCTTGTAGGGAATTCCAGCACCCATATGTGTCTCATAGCCATCTAAACCTCTATTTCCAGGGGATCTGACACCAATGTCTGACCTCTGAACACCTGGCACATACCTGGTCCACATGCACACATTCACATGCAGGTAAAACACTGACACACACACACACACACACACACACACACACCAGTAAGTTTTTCTAAAAGGCTAAAATTGTAGGTATGCTGAAAATATTTAACATCACAATTTATTTAGAATTTTGTTTCTACCAACAATTGTTTAACTTTAACTTTTGTAAACAAATGTTTAACTTTTTTTTAGGGATAGAAAAGTGTATCTATATGCAAATATTTCCATACATGCCTTGGGGTTTGTAGACATTTCAAAGCATACACATTCAGTTAAGACCCTCTCAATTATGTAGTATTTGGTCTAGAGTTAAATCCACCATATTATAATAATTATATAAGGTATTATAATAATACCTTAGGTATCTGAGGGTAGTTTTAATTAATGGCACCTTCATCCCCCCGCCTCCATTCTCACAATAATTCGATAATGTCTAAGAAATGTTTACTCTCTGGCAGCTGAGGCAATGCCCAAATGTGTGAAATGCCTTTATGAATAGATGTTTTCTAGTATGAGTTCTGAGCACTAAGCTTTGTGCTTGTAACACAAGCAGCTTGTAAGGTCTGCAGACATATTCTGGAAGGGCAAGCTTCCTCTGAGAGAAAGCTTGGAGGGAGCACACAGCTATACTTTCCAAATTTACCCATCAGTTAAGTGCCTCCAGCTCCCCACGGGACAAGAGAGTAAGTAATGAAATGAGACTTGGGTAAGATCCCTCTGTGTGGAAACCAAGAAAGCATGGGGCATTTCCCTTCAGCAGCACTCACTACAGAGGACAGACTTACATGTATGAAAATGGGGTCTAGACAGCTTTAAAATGTGCTATGAAAAACTCTCAGTGATGGTAATTCATGCTCAGATCGCCTCTTGGGAATTATTGATGCTGGCAGCACAGTCCCCTTGACACAAGAGTCTTTTATGCAGGCTACTTATGAGGGGTTGTCCTTGATACCATTTGGTCTCCCTGGCAACATGGCTCTACCTTCACAGTTTAGAAGAGGCAAGCATCGCAAACCCATTGTCCTCTCAAGGAGAAATTCTCCGTCCGTTACCTTGGTGTGATGTTGTTCAGGGCTCTGCAGAAGGATGGATGGGTGGCTGATATACATCACAAACTGGTCAGATTTGTCCATCCGAGGCAATGCTTTTAGATGATATTTGCTGGGGTGAATGCATTGTTTAGATTATTTAACATTTAAAACTATACTCCTACTTTCCAGAAATCATTTCTTTTTTTCCTCTTGATGCTCGGCTTGTTCTCTTTCATATCAGAAGTCTTTCATCCTTTGCCCCATGCTTTACGACACTCATAAGTTTAAATTTTCACATCTTAAATTCTTTCCCTTCTATTATCCAATTAATTAATTAACGTTGCATCCAGATAAGAGGGTCTCTACATCTGTTTAATTCAGCTGCTGTGTGGAGCCTCTCAGAGGACAGTTACGCTAGGCTCCTGTCTACCAGCATAACAGAGTATCATTAATAGTGTCAGGGATTGGTGCTTGTCCATGGATGGGTCTCAGGTTGGGCCAGTCATTGGTGCAGGCTCTGTGACATCTTTGTCCCTGCACGTCTTGTAGGCAGGACACATTTTGGGTAGAAGGTTCTGTGGGTGGGTTGGTGTCCTTATCCCTCCACTGGGAGTCCTGTCTGGCTACAGGAGGTGCCCATGTCAGGCTCCATATCCCCCACTGGTAGGAGTCTCAGCTACAGTCAGATGACTTTCTGGAGCCTCCCCCATCCCAGATCTCTGGTACTTCCCAGAGAAGCCTCTCCCCTTTTCCTTCTTTCTAATTATTACTTTCATTATGTTACTAAAACCCCAAGATACTGCATAAGAACCTGTGTTCTTATAGATATACCTTATTGTAGATGCAGTGGATCTGAAGTATGAAATTCTTATTTCACTTGATTAGAGATGAGTGCTTCTGAGGTTAAAACAACCCATCTACCTACCTCTGGCTTATTAGAGCCCAGGACCACTGTGTGATTTTTGAGTCCTAGTGTCAGGATATCTAATCATGATTCAGAAGCAAACAATGTATTGTGGATAATGTTCATGCTTGCTTGGAAAGACATTCCACTTTGGTTGGGCCCCAAGCTCACGTGTTGGTTTCAGGTCTGACAATCTTGTTTTTTTTTTGTTTTTTGTTTTTTTTTGTTTTTGTTTTTGTTTTTTTTTGATTTCTCCCAGACTTCTAGCTTGCTTTCAAAGGCAATGCAGTAGATTATGCCAAGAGGAGTAGGTTAAATGTACATGTTAGCAATGCTTTATAACCTTTATAGTCTTAGTTTGACTTAGAAAAAGAGGGAACTGAGGCTAAAAATGAAAAAGTGGTATCATAAACTTTAACTCAGAACTATGCAATGTTGATGTGAACTGTTATTTGTAATGCTTGCTAGTCCGTTCTCTCTCTCTCTCTCTATCTCTCTCTCTCTCTCTCTCTCTCTCTCTCTCTCTCTCTCTCTCTC
>NC_034608.1:75898164-75900727 GCF_900095145.1 Mus pahari | reverse complement strand
CACACACACACACACACACACACACACACACACTGGGGTCTTGATAATGCTAGGACAGTGCTCTTACAGTTTTAAAAATTGATATAGCATTTTACTAGTTAGCCTAGGCTGGTTTTGAACTAGCTATGTAGCCCATTCAAGGTTTAAATTTGGGCCCCCTGCCTCCCGAGTATCTAAATTACTAGTGTCCATCATCAAGATTGACTAGAATTCTTCTTTAAATATTTTTTTAAACATTTTTGTTTTTTGAAATTTGGCCTTTTTCTTAACTCAAGCATTCTGAGGGCCAGGCTGCGTGGTATAGCCACACTACACAGAGGAAGTGAATTCCACAAACCCTAGACTGACTATGAATAAAATGGAACAAAGAGTTTTCCACCATATGTCCAATCTGCTCAACTGTCTCACAAGCTTTGTTACAAACTCTCAGGGCTTCTACAAAGTTAGGTTTTACAAATGTATATTCATATGTATCTGGTTTATTCTGTTACACTTTGGTATTTACCAAATAGAAACATAGTTATGTATAACCAAAAAACGATACTGTATCCCATATCATGCTCTAATTCTGTAGGAAATCTCAAAGCTGTTAAATAAGTAGATGACTTACACATTCTCAATGTAAAGTATTGAGACAATGTGAGACAGGTAGAATGGACCACAAACATTCCCCTTTGTCATCTTTCCTGTGGGTCTCACATTCATCTCGGAGATGATGTTAACGTAGTAATCACTCTGGCCTGTGAGTTTGTACAGACACCCACATTTACTATATTTATTTACTCATTTCCTTGAAAGAGTGTGTTTCTCAGTCTATTTTGTGTTGCTTTAAGAATGCTCTTTCTGCTCCTAGGGGAGGTGCAGCTGTAGGTGGCAGGTGTGGCAGCTGTGTCACGTGTGTGTCAGAGAGGAGAAAGGCTATGTCTATCTATGTTCAGTGTTCTGACATGTGAATGAATAGTGACCTACCATTCCCTGAATGAAGCAAGCCTGAGATGACTACCAGTGCCTCGCCACAGGTCTGGGGCTGGGAACAGACCATGCTCAAGATGAATCCTGCCCAGTGTCATAATGCAGGGGTGGGGTATAGCACTCCTGAGACCACTCCTGAGTCGACCCTCCAGATACACAGAGACCCTGGAGAACCACAAAGTGAAGCACATAAGTGGTGGAGAAATGGAAGAGAATGAGAAACAGAAGGATGTGAGAACAATGGAGAGAGGCAGAACTGGACACTTGCAGATGATGAAGAACACCCCAATGTAAGCAGTTGGTGACAACAACTGAGAACATGGTGAGGTCCTGGCCTGTACTGCCACCAAGGTCTATGTCTGGGTCCATGGCCCTACAGCTGCAGGGGTATGTTACCACCAAAGGCCAGGTGTATGTCTCTGGTCTGGGTTGCCATCTGTGGACATATTGATGTCTGGGGGCTGGGCAGAAGTGGCCACACCCCTCTCCTGGGCATCCTTCGAGAGATGGCCTTAGGGGTATGAGACCAGGAGAGCTGATCCCACCTCGAGCTGGCTGCAGTTCTTGGGAGAGTAGCCTTGGCACATGGCCTAGGAAGCACTCGTGGTTGCAGGAGTTGTGTGTTAGCTGGTCCTGAGAATGTGAGCATGGGAGAGCAAGCCCTGCACTGGTCTCCCATGAAGTGGCACTGGCAAGGCTGAGGTGAGATCCTGCCCCCCTTTTGCCCTCCCCACCTGAGGCAGGAGGGGGAGCTGGTCGTGCACCTCACCCACTGCAGCACTTGGTTGAGCCAGCCCAAGGGTGTGAGTGTAAGAGAGCTGGTCCCACAATGTGTCTGCTGGGCAACAGCATGGGCAAAGGACAGATACCGCCCCCCATCCTCATGCCTTGCCACCTACAGCAGGCCGTAGAGCTGGTTCTGTAGTTGGGAGAGCAGATGACCTGCCCCTGACCCTCACCTGTTACAACTCTCAGGAGAGCAGACTCGAAGCACAGTAAAGCTGGTCTTAGCCGCATGGGTGTGGCTGAGCCAGCACCAAAGGCAGGCAGGGAGAGTGGGAGAGCTGGCTCTGTCACTTGCCTGCTGTGAAATTGAGTGGGCCAATCAGAGCAGGGCAGGAGAACTCACCTCAGTTGTGTGGGGTCAGAATGGGCTGACCAGCTCAGATACCTCTCAGGGCCACATCCAGGGCTTTGAAGTGGTCCGCCCCAACATCGATGAGCTGATAGGTTTGTGAAGGGGCCCTTCCTACAGATCCAAAACTACAGGATCTCCATGATACAGTGCAACAACAGGATAAAACAGAATATATGAGAGGAATCTCAGTGAAGTTCTAGTATTGATAGTGTAGCAGAAGCCAGAGACCTGGAGCCAGACCAATGACTCATTGTAATGACCATTTGCAAGCAAACAAATGTATGAAAGGGTTCACTGTGGCATGTAGTGTGACACACCACAGCTTCCACAGAAAGATTTTTTTCTCTCTCTTTTTTGGGGGGCGGGTGTTGCATGAGTAGACATCC
Organism: Mus pahari; assembly: GCF_900095145.1. Classification (NCBI taxonomy): domain Eukaryota; kingdom Metazoa; phylum Chordata; class Mammalia; order Rodentia; family Muridae; genus Mus; species Mus pahari. The sequence continues at coordinate 75,898,231 of NC_034608.1, read as the reverse complement.
GGTGTGAGGGGTGGGGAGATGAAGGGATGAGTGGGATTGGAATACATTGAGGTGTACAAAGAACCAA
>NC_034608.1:75874670-75896885 GCF_900095145.1 Mus pahari | reverse complement strand
AAAAAAAAAAAAGAAAAGAAAACTGGTTCTTCTCACATGCCAAGGTGCTTGTGACTGGTGGCGGCATTATGAAGAGAACAAGTCAGCTTTGAAATAGCCGAATGTTTTAGGTAGCAAACATAAAATGAAGAAATGTCAGCTCACAATTACTTAGTAAATGTCACTAAATCCTATGGAGAAATGAGGAACTTCAAAGCAAAGCCCAGACCGAATGCTGTATTGCTACGTGAGACAAAAGTGTTCTTCCCCCCCCCCCCACATCTCCTCCTCCACCCCCAGGAGCAAATAAGAAACTCACAGGGTACATTAAGTAGGAAGAAAACATAACCTCGTATCGAGGTTTTATTTGGAGAAATGGGGAAGGACAGGAAGGTATGAACAGCCAGATAAGAGCCCAGAAACTGTCAGCGGGAAGTAAGAAGGGACAGAGGAAGGAGTTATGGTTCGGTTATGATGTGTACTCCTCAGATGACTTTGTAAGAAGGGCTTCATTTCTGAGGGCTCTGACCTCATTAATGGGTTGTCCCACTGATGTATTCCTAATTCAGTGTTATTATTAGAAGGTTGTAGAAACTGGGAGGGAAGACCTAATTAGTGGAAGTAATTAAAGTCACTGGGATATATTGCTCTCCAATCCCCTCCCCCTTGACCCTCTGTTTCCTGGTCCTTAGGAGGTGAGCAGCTTTGCCTACCACACCCTTCCTCCATGATTGTTCTGCTTCACCGTAGGTGTAAAAGGAGTTAGGTCAGCTGAACACAGACAGAAACGTTGGAACCCTTTGTCTAAAGTAAACCTTTAAACAATAAGTTGTCTCTGTGAGGTATTTGTCACAGTGATAAAAACCAACCAACCAACCAACCAACGAACGAACCAACCAACTAACCAACCAACCAACCAACCAACCAACCGACCAACCAACCTACCAACCAACTAACCAACCAACCAACCAACCAACTAACCGACCAACCAACCAACCAACCAACCAACCAACCAACCAACCAACCAACTAACCAACCAACCAACCAACCAACTAACCAACCAACCAACCAACCAACTAACCGACCAACCAACCAACCAACNAACCAACCAACCAACCAACTAACCGACCAACCAACCAACCAACCAACCAACCAACCAACCAACCAACCAACCAACCAAAGACAACAACAGCAACGAACTAACCAGAAGGAAAGGGAAAGAAAACCAGTTAACATATCACAACATTTTACCACCCGTGTGTATACTGTTTTATTTAACACTCAAAACACTTGACAGAATAAATCACATTTTGTCCATTTTCCAGGCAGGGAAGCAGATGTAGACACATTTCACAATCTGTTCTTTTTTTTTTTTTTTTTTGGTCAGTCCTGTAATGTGAGAGAACTCCCCAAATTCATCACACAAACTGAAAAATGAACAATGCTCTGTGTGAGAGATGGTAGTAAGACTTTAGGGTTCATACTCATCTTCAAAACGAAACAGTCACCCATCCTAGTTACTAAGTCACCCATCCTAGTTACTAAGAAGCTTCCTGATGGCTGCCTTCTTCATCTAGAAGTCTTGCTATTCAGAAATGTTCTTGAATTTAGACTTTGGTTAACCCTAGTTCTGAACTCTTAATTTGCTTTGTGACAATGGCTTCCAAATTCATGAGTTAGCTATTTTGTCAAGGCTTGCCTTTGCCTAGGTAGTTAGATACTTGGCTTCTGCTGAAACACCCCCGCCACGTCAACTTGGCACAATCTCTTCTCCCGAAAAGAAAAGATATGATTTACCAGTGTTCAAATGGGCTCTGCCATTACTCAATGAGCCAGATGACTTAAATGATTTGGAGGTATTATAAATTTTTGTTTAGCTCCCCTGTGTAACTCTGAAGTGGCAATACAACTCAGAGTTGATGGAAATGTCAGGCTCAGTGATGCCACAGAGATTTATAGAATACAGAGCTTATTTTTATTTTTTTGATGAATTATCTATTTTTATCCTCTCTTTTATCCTTTCTGAATTTATTTCAAACATTTTTTGAAACATTATGGTCTATAATCTATCATGTATACTGCCGACCATTCTTCTACATTTTTGTTAACTTTTTATCAAAATATGATAATTTTGCCTTTAATTTTTAATACTGGGATTTATTGTATTGTTATATAGGTGTCTAGCCTACTTTGTTCCTTAACAGTTCAGTTTTCCCCACATCTCTTATTGAATAATTCATTGTGTTTGATTGGTTGTGGCCAATGCTTCCTTTTTCTTGAAAATGTGCCCTTTGGGGGTACTCCACAACTCTGTTAGTCTGTTTTCAGTTGCTAATAACCCAACACCACTGTATAAGTAACAACACAAGGAGATTTATTTTGTCTTGTGGGTCTTGAGCTGCAAAGGTCAAAGAATCGTATCTGTTGATGACCTTCATACTGGCAGGTCCCAAGATGTCCCAGAGCATGAGAGGTGACCAATAGAGAGTACACAAATGGATGTGTATCTGCTTGGCCTCTCTGCCCGTCCTTATGAAACAATTAGTATTCGTGGAGGTTCTACCCTAAGGACCTTATCAATTCCTAGTCACTTCCCATCAAACCAGCATCTATCTTTCATTGTTAAAGTTTAGGTTTCTACTATGCTTGTTGTTGCTTTGTGAGGTTCAGTCTTGCTAAGTTGTTGATTAGGCATGTCTGCCTCACCTCTCAACTACAGTATCTAATGACTCTGGGCTTAAGCATATGATTTGAGTTGATGGCAAACCCATTCTAAGAGACCCTTATGTGCTAGAGCTTGCCTCTCTTCCCTCGTGCTTGGAACTCTGTTGCTAGATAAACAGATCCGGGTCGCTTGTACCATTTTCTTCACAAACAATCAAAAGACACAAAAATGAGACCATAAAACATGAGGCAGCTGACCAGCCAGTTACCCACTGTGAGGTTGGGCAGAGAGAACAACTCAGGCAAGATCAGAGTGGCTAGGCCTAGAGCCCAAGTCTCCTCAGTGTACCTCAGCACAATTGCCTTATCTCTAAAACATGAACTCAAGTGTAGTGGCTATTCCTGGTTGTCAACTTGACTATATTTGGAATGAACTACAATCCAGAATTGGAAGGCTCACCAGTGACCCTAATCTGGAGCCTGGGAGATAGAAGTTTCTGATCTGGATCTTGGAATGGAGATCTTGAGTCATAGTGGCTATGGATTCCAGAAGATTAAGACAGGGAGATCTCCAAGTTCAAGGTCATCTGGGATTAAAGGTGTGGTGGCACACACCTTTAATCTGGACTACACCTTCTGCTGGAGACCAAATAAGGACATTGGAAGAAGGGAGTCTCACTCTTGCTCTTTTGCCTGCTTGCCATGTGGGACTGAGCAACTGCTAGATCCTTGGACTTCCATTCACAGCTACTACTGAACCATTGTTGGGAATTGGACTACAGACTGTAAGCCATCAATTAATTCCTTTACTATATAGAGACTATAAGTTCTGTGACGCTAGAGAACTCTGACTAATATATCAGGTAAACTCTTTTTATTTCGATCTGCTGAATGTCAGCATGATATTTCAATAGGAAACAGCAGGTATGACATCTGTCTTAGGGTTTCATTGCTGGGAAGAGACACCATGACCAAGGCAACTCCTAGAAAGGCAAACATTTCATTGATGCTGGCCTACAGTTTCAGAGGTTCAGTCCATTATCATCATGATGGCAAGCATAGCATTGTGAAGACAGACTTGGTGCTGGAGGAGCCAGGAATTCTACATCTTGATCTACAGGTAGCCAGGAGCAAACTGTCTCCTGAAGGCAGCCAGGAGGAGATAAGCATTGAACTGGCCAGAGCCTGAGCATAGGAGACCTCAAAGCTGCTCTCTGCAGTAACACACTTCCTTTAACATGGCTACACCTCCTAATAGTGCCACTCCCTACGGCTAAGCATTCAAACGCACTAATCTATGGGGCCAAGCTTATTCAAACCTCACAGCATCTAACCTCTGCTCTACTCATCGGACGTTCTACTTCTCTCTCTCTCTCTCTCTCTCTCTCTCTCTCTCTCTCTCTCTCTCTCTCTCTCTCAATCTATCATCTATCTATCTATCTATCTATCTATCTATCTATCTATCTATCTATCTATCATCTATCAATCTCTATCATCACTTACTGATCCTTGTTTTGGTTCTTTGATATATTTATCTTTCCCTCTGCTTACACTATGGCTTTCAATATCTTCTGTTGCTGGGTTACTTGCCCCTACCTCTACCATTACCAATTAAGTCCAATTTCCGTAGAAAAAAAAATTGTCAAGTTCCTCTAAAATTCTTCTTAGGATTTGATTTTGAGTTCAATTGTTAAGGAATATTATGAATTTTTTAAATCTCTTCATCTACTCATGTCCTTCAGATATATTTCCCACTTTTCTTATCAAAGTCCCATATTTAATTATTTTTATTTTTGTTATGGGCTTGTAGTGCTAGGCTCACTAGGCCAGTCTAAATCTGTATAGCAACAGGCAGGGCAGAATCTAACACCTGAACAGAGGCTGAGTCACTGTCCCCAAATGAAATGATTTCTTCCTGCAAGTTTCAATTCTGCTTTTAAGGCCTTCCAATTCATTGAATGAAGTCTATTGGTAAAAATCAAGTATACTTGTCCATATTTAAATTGGTTATAGATGAATTAAATTGTTAATTAATTGTAGTACTAGAAGTTGACCCCAGGAATTCACACATTTAGGCAAATGTTCCACTGTGGAGCTATATATTTTCATCATAATCATTTCTTCGCATACTCCCTTCTTTGTCATAACTCCCAGGAAACCACTGAAGGCCAGAACATTAATTTTGCTTCTGAAAGCTTCAGCTGTGATCATTTGGACCTATCCCATGCTGGCAAATAAATAAGTCTGTATCAAATGCAAAGCCTTCTTCCTAAAAATGTCAAGTAGTTAAGAAGACGGGACTGGGTTAGAGGAAAGACTGCGGAGTCTGAGCTGGAGCACGGAGCCACTCTGCCCTGGACAGTCCCTGGTCAGGGAGAGAGTACAGACTCATCTTTTCTGTGCCAGAATTTGTGTGTTTTGTTTTCTAATAATCTTTCAACCTCTGACTGACAAATGTGAAAATCTAAGTCTGATTCTGGATACATCACATGTTTTCTTCCAGTTTTCCAGCATTTATGGCTATTTTGTTACTTTAGTGGAGTATAAAAGTATCAATAATTACCCCCTTTAAAATTGGATTTAAAAGCCAGACATAGTGGGGCACAATATTAATCTCAGCACGTAGGAGGCAGAGACAAGAGATTTCTGTGAGGTGAGTTCAAGGTCAGCTTGGTCTACACTGGGGAGTTTTAAGACAGCCAGACCTATATAATGAGACCCTTTTTTCAACCCCCACCCAAAACAAACAAACAAACAAACAAATTTGATTTTAAAATAGATTATTTTCAGTTATTCCTTGATAATTTTATATGTGGGTACAATGTATTTATTTAATCATATTCACTCCATCCCTAATCTTAACTCCTCCCAGATCACCCCCTACCTCCTAATCCACTCTCAATGTTTTGTCCTACTTTTGGAAATTTGAAATTAAAATATATAATTACATTATTTTTCTCTTCCCTTTCCTCATTCTAACCCCTTCCATGTGCCCCACTTTTACTTTTTCAAATCCATGGCCTCTGGCTTCCTTTAATTGTTACACACACACACACACACACACACACACACACACACACACACACACACTGGGTGTGGCAGTTATGAACTTTTACTGCTAGGCTTGCTAGCATCCCTAAATCTATAAGTGCAGTCTGATGCGTCTTACCCAGGAGGCTTGCTGGGCCCCAGGAACATCCAGATTAGGCCCCTCTGGGTCAAGCTGGAGCACCGCTAGCAGAGGTGAGCATTGGTCCGACTCCCTGAGATCCGTTGTCAGGCCTACCGTTCTGGCCTCAGAGGAGAGGATGTGTTCAGTCCTGCTGCCACATGATGTGCCACATTGATACTCATGGGGGCTTCCCTTTCTCTGAGGAGACGAGGAGGCAGAGGCACTGGGAGGGGTTTGTGAAGGTGGCACTCAGAGGAGAGGTGGGAGGGGGAGCTGCAATCGGGATGTAAAGTGAATTAATAAATTAATGAAAAAATACAATCTACTTATTCTGCATAATGTTACTTTTATGTATATGATTCCAAGGCTAGCTATTTGGTATTTGATAATCAATTGGGGTGTTCTTCCTTGGGAAATATTTTCTCCCATTTCCATCATTTCTTAGTTGTCTAAAGTTCTTTGTCTAGGGTTAAACCCCATGATATTTCCCCCTTCCATGTTAGTATATCTGTGTGAGTCCCCCTCTTTCATGTCTTCTTCCCGGCAGCCATGTTGTTGGAACATAATGGATATAACTACCCTGATGTTTTCAGGAGATTCAATCTTACAGTAGGCATTCTATTCTTCCAGCTCTTTCTACCCCATCTTCCTCAACATTCCCTGAGTCTTACAACTGGAATTGTATTGTAGATGGACCAGTTAGGGTTGGTCCACACAATCACGTGTTTTCTGTATTTTGATTAGCTGTAATTTTCTGCCGTGGGCTCCATTTGTTGTGAAGAGATGTTTCTTTGTTGAGAGGTAAGACCTACATCTATCTGTGGTTACATGAGTGAGATATTCAGAGTGCAGTTAGGGATTATACTGGTTTAGTAAAATGGCAGTTGTAGATTCTCCTTCATGATCCATGACACCACTAGCCCCAGGCGGTTGGCTAGGATTTCAGTACCATGCATGGCTGAGTAGGTTTTAAGTCCAGTACCTCTTGTTGACTAGGCTTAGTCCAGTTAGATAGCTGTTGGTTGTCACCAGGGTGAGTGCTGATATTATACCCTTAGAGTTATCATGCCATGTTGGCTGTTTCTGTAGTTCATAGGTATGATAGCTGGGTGGGACTCTATTTTCTTTCTTCCCTTGGGATCTTGCATGACACCTTCTGGTGCTATGAAAGCTAATCCTGAAGGAGGAGGCCTTCAGGTCAGTTCTAGCTTGGATCCTTTGGGTCCCATGTCTAAAGTTCATGGTGTCCTCAGCAAGAGAGACTTATCTTAATCCTCTGGAAAGCAACAACGAACAAGAACAATAACCGATAATATTTTGGGAAATTTGTAAAGGAACTTATCATGCCTGATATTTGTGTTTTTGTGAAATAGTCTATGGTTCTTGAGGAGGGATATTGACAGCCCAGTTGGGAATTTTTTGCTTAAGCTCTCTCTCTCCCTGTCTCCCTGTCTCTCTGACTCTCTGTCTCTCTGTCTCTGTCTGTCTCTCTGTCTCTGTCTGTCTCTCTGTCTCTGTCTGTCTCTCTGTCTGTCTGTCTGTCTGTCTCTCTCTCTCTCTCTCTCTCTCTCTCTCTGTGTGTGTGTGTGTCTGTATGTATGTGTAGACTTATGTGGTTTGTATGTAATTTTAGGTAAATGGATTAATATGATTATGACTTTTTCAAGCATTTGTATTATTATTTTACCCCCTCCCCCCTCTTCTGCCTTAGCATCCCTCCTTTCTCCCAATTAACGTCACCCCTGCTTTTCTCATTTTTCCCTCTAAATTGCTTTGACCCTGGTATTCCCCTCTGTTGCCCCTCCCCACCCCCAGTGGTTCCTTTTGACTTTCTTGGTTTCTATGGTTACTCTAAGTTATATACTCACATGTGAGGATTTGGACCGAGGAGTCAAAGATGTAGAGAACACAAGACATTGAGCTTGGGCTGCCCATACACTTGTGGATGTGGGGCCACCCACTGCAGCATGGTTCTGCCAAGGGCCAAACCCTAAAGAAAACTGACTCCCCCTCCCCCAGAGGTCATTAGCTGACAGTAGCATCTCAGGGGTTGAGTCATGCAGGCACCGCTCCTTTCTTGGATTTTTAAAAAAGTAATCTGGTATTAATGTAACTGCTTCTGCCCTATTTCCATGCACTAATTTGTATATTTTAGCTATTCCCTTGAATTCAAATATCCCATTTAAGGTCTTCTTGTAAGCACCACAGGATTTCATTGCATCTTTTAACATAAGCATGAATGAATCATACTTGCTCTGGCTACTGCTGACATTATGCTCATTTCTGTCATTTGTACATTTAGTTTTCTGTTTATACTTCTTAATTTTTTTCTTGGTTCTTCCTATCTGTCTGTCTGTCTATCTATCTATCTATCTATCTATCTATCTATCTATCTATCTATCTATCTATCTATCTATTGTGGGGGGGCAGTGCACACATACCACAGTGCAGAAGTGGAGGTCAGAGTATGAATTGGCGGAACGTGGTTCTTTCCTTCCACTGTGTGTGTCCCATGAATTAGGTTGCTGGGCTTGGTGGGCTTTTATCCAGTGAGCCATCTTCCTGGACCATGATTGAGGTTTACCAAAGGCCTGCGATGGTGATAGTTCCATCTTTGACAGTGAAGCGGCTGCACTTTCACAACAAATGTGATTTCTGTCACGAGAGTAGAAAGTTTCTCTACTAGCAGGATGAATTCTCTTGAAGGCCACAGCCAGTTAACTTAAAGAATCTAGTTTCCTGGAACTTGGCAGAACAGACAATTGCTACTGACTCTGGTAACATCATTTGATAGGAGCAGTGAGTGAGCAGATTTACACTGGACAAAAAGGTATTTGGGTTGCATGATTATGGATCCAGTCAAGAGTGAGGAGTCCAACAAAATCCTGCATAAGGAAAATTTTTTTTTTTCATTTTGCATGACGATAATCAGGCCCACAATCTTGTCTGAGGGTGAAGACATGTGTGATTATGAATTCATTTCTCATCAGTTTTCCACAAGATCCCCCAAGTTTCCAAAGCCTTTGGGAGTATTGGCACTGGCAAGCTGGAGATTGCCTGTCACCACAGTGGGCTGCAGGCCTTCAACGATGGGAACATTTTCTATGATGCTCAGTGCTTGGTTTCAGGGACCTGCCCACCACAGGTGCCTTAGCTGGCCTCATGATGGTGTTAGAGTTTGGAGTCTGTGTGGATGAGAAAGGGGAGGGACCACATCTATAAAACATTTTTCTGTATCAGGTTGCAGAGACCCACAGAGACCCACAGAGACCCACAGAGACCCACAGAGGGCCATAGAAGCCAGGATCCAACTTCCCAAATGCTTGGGCAATTTTTAGCTGCTCGTTTTCAAGTTCCTGATTCTGGATCATTTCCTCACAAGCATAGAATTATTGTTCTGGTTCTAGCTGCTGCTGCTTCTGTTGGGCAACTCCCTTTTCCCAACTCTTGCAGGATGGCCATATTCCAGCAATTTCTCCTTCCTTTTTATTGTGTTCTTTTCTTGCTTATAGTCTTTGGTATAACTTTTCAAGAGTTTAGTCTTTCAGTTCTTCTGCTTTAGAGAAAGCAATAGTCTGTCATTTCTTGACCATGTCTTTCTTGTCAGGAGTGATAGTTGATTTGTAGTCTCAGTGGTTTGGAAGTTTTCCAATGAACACTATAATATATTTGTTGTAGAGATAGGCATGTTCAGTGTCTTCTTCAGAGTACATGGATACCATGAAGATGATCTAAACATCAGAACAAAAGTCGTTATGGGGCAGAATGTCACCGTCTAATTCAACAGCACTTGGGCAGAATGCCTTCATTTAACTCAACAGCAGTTGTAAGTAAGGAAAGATTCCTCACTCTTGGGGTGGGAGAATGATGTTCTCATGAACAGACCTTGGGCCAATAAATTCTTTCCTCAAGGATGACAGAGTTTCCAGAAATGTTCTATTTTATATTCTATTTATAGATTTTCCTCTTAAAACATATTTATATTTAAGAAAGGAGAACAAGACCCCAGATGCTTATGTCCACACAGTCATCTCTGCTTTCTTACAGTTCTACTGATACCTCATGTTGACACATTGTTTCCATTGTTACTGAAGATGAATATTGACACATTATTAGGAGCTAGGGCCCATGGTTTCGTGAGCATTCCTTCTGTGCTGCACCATTCTCTGAGTTTTGGCAATCAGAATGTCATGAATTCCCTTCAACAGTGTTTTACAGAATAGTTTCTGTCTTTAAAATTTTTTTTTGTTTTATTATTGTTTTTATCCTTTTTTCACCTTTTTTATTGGATATATTTTATTTATATTTCAAATGTTATCCCCTTTCTCAGTTTCTCCCCCAGAAACCCCTTATCCCATCCTCCCTCCCCCTACTTCTATGAGGGTACTCCCCACCCACCCTTTCCTTCCTCCCTGCCCTGGCATTCCCATATACTGGGGCATCAAGCCTTCACAGGACCAAGGGCTTTTCCTCCCATTGATGATTGATAAGGCCATCCTCTGCTACTATGCAATTGGAGCCATGGGTCCTTCCATGTGTACTCTTTGGTTGGTGGTTTAGTCCCTGGGAACTCTGGGGTTAGGCGTCTGGTTGGTTGATATTGTTGTTCTTCCTATGGGGTTGCAAACTCCTTTAGCTCCTTGGGTCCTTTCTCTAGTTCCTCCGTTGGGGACCCTATGTTCAGTCCAATGGTTGGCTGTGAGCATGTGCCTCTGTATTTGTCAGGCTCTGACAGAGCTTCTCAGGAGACAGCTTTATCAGGCTCCTGTCAGCAAGCACTTCTTGGTATCTACAATAGTGTCTGAGTTTGTTGACTGTATATGGGATAGATTCCCAGGTGGGGAAGTCTCTAGATGGCCTTTCCTTCAGTCTCTGCTCCACACTTTGTCTCTATATTTCCTCATGTGAGTATATTGGTCCCCCTACTAAGAAGGACCGAAGCATCCACACTGTGGTCTTCCTTCTTCTTGACCTTCATGTGGTTGGTATTCTGAGCTTCTGAGATAATATGCACTTATCAGTGAGTGCATACCATGTGTGTTCTTTTGTGACTGGGTTATCTTACTCAGGATGATATTTTCTGGTTCCATCCATTTGCCTATGAATTTCATGAAGTTATGGTTTAATGAGTAGTACTCTATTGTGTAACGGTACTACATTTTCTGTATCCATTCCTGTTGAAGGACATCTGGGTTCTTTCCAGCTTTTGGCGATTGTAAATAAGGCTGCGATGAACATAGTGGAGCATGTGTCCTTGTTATATGTTGGAGCATCTTTTAGGTATATGCCCAGGAGTGATATAACTGGTCCTCAGAGAATACTATGTCCCAATTTTCTGAGGAACCACCAGATTGATTTCCAGAGATAGTTTCAGTCTTAAAATTTTCAGTGCTCCATATGCTCATAAACTTGTGTAGGCAGCCACAGCTGCTATGAATTTATAAGTGCAGTGGTCCTGTCATGTTCAGAAGTCAGTGTTTTGTTCCAGTAATCCCAGACCCTCAACTTTTGTGATGGTCCCTGGGTCTTGAGGTCAGATTGATGTAGATTTCCCATTTGCATGCGGCTAAGCACTCCCCTGATGTGCATGCAGTGGATATTCATTTTGTCCTGGCTGGTGAAAGTAGGTTAGTGGAGCAGCATTCGAAGATTACAGCCAATTCTGGCTCCAGTGAATGCTCTGAGCTCTGCTTTCTGATCCATTGTTTTGAGGAAACACCTCTGACATTAGGTCTTACCCACAAAAATCAAGTTGCTCCAGCCATCTCACTATTTATGCCTTGGTGGACTGAGACCCTCTGAATCCTGAGCTAACTCGGTTGTCCCTTGAGTTAAGTTGTTTCTGTTGGCACTCTGAAAATTGGTGAGAATAGGAACTAATCGCAGTAAAGGGCCCTTAAAGGTTTCTATTTATCCTTTTAATTAACTGTTTTTGTCAGGATTTGACAAGTCCTGTACCTTTCTTCCACTGATGTTTTCTTCAGTATGCCAGGATTGTCATTGTCTTACTGACTTTACACTAGCTTTTTTTTTTTTTTTTTTGAGTATGATAGTCTTACTCCTACCCATGATTAGACCACAATTCCCATTCCTAAAACCATTCTCTAATTACTATACCTAAAACCCCCACTAATCACTGTTATTATTTACCCCATTTCCAAGTCTGTTTCAGTTTCTAAAGCAATCATCTTCATTTTTACAGTGGATTATCATCCTCCTCTTTCCAGAACACATATTCCACGAGGGCAGATGCCTTTGTTTTTCGACTGACATAGTTTTGGCTCTTTTACTAGCACATAAGAGGAACTGAATGACTTGATGGAGAAATATGAAAAATTAATTGGCTCCTTCTAGAATTTTTCAAAAAAATTTCTATGTGAGGAAGTCTTTCTTTACTTAATTTTATAAGCTTCTCAGCACTACCATTGGTAGTTCTTATGAACCCCAAGCCTCTGGGTGAGAAGAAAACAGAGGGAGGAAGGGAGGGAAGGAGGGAAGGAGGGAGGAAGGGAGGGAGGGAGGGAGGCAAACACATGCACAAAAAATGAAGTTACATCCCAGCATTAGGAAGAGTTGAATTACTCACAGATTTAATAAAGTTAAAAAAAACCCATAGTATTGGGCAAAATTCTTCTGTTTCATATCATTTCAATTATCTGAAATATTATCTGGTTCTTATTTTCGTTTACTGTCTAGTCATAGGCAGAGAATATTGAATGTTGTTTTAATTGTGTCTTGTAGGAATGATTCAACGGATAACAAGATTACTATTGTCAAGGGATCTGTTTTGTTAGAGATTGAGCTTAATAAGATTTGGTTTGGCCAATAACACCAGGCTTTGGCAATGCACACTCGTCTTGAAATCTAAGGCCGTTTTCCTTGCCATAATCTTTGTGGTTAAGATTAGAATCCTGGACTCCTCACACTCGTTCTTTCTTTACTATACCATTGCTTGTTTAAAGAAATGGAGCCAGGATTATACGCTATTGTGACTGAGATTTTGATATTTCATTGCAGTCAGTTCTTGCCTTCTACCATGTGGGACCTGGGGATCTAACTCAGTCTCAGGACCTTTAGCATTGAGCCATCTTGCCTACTCATAACTCCTGTGAAAGTCAATATTAACCTTTGGGCAACCTTCCTAACACATGCATCTGTTTTCCATTGACAAGTTAGTTGTGCATAACAAGTACATAACACAAAGTGGAAGTGCTTAAAATAATAAACACTCACCATCTGACACCATTTCTGAGAGTGAGAAGCGGAAGTAGCTTAGCCCAGTGTTCTGGGTGGACATTTCTCATGAGGTTGTCAGTAGCGTGATAAATAGCTTCCAACATCATTCATGGGGCTAGGGACAGACTATACAGCCCCTGACTGGGTATATCTCTTCAGGGAGTTGCTCACATGACAGAAACTGACCTTCCCTTAAAGAGAGTGGACATAGGAGAGCGAGGAATGGAGGGAGAAAGAAAGGGGTGGAAAGAGGGAGAGAAAGGGTCTCTTAGGATAGAAGCTAGAGTCTTCTATAAAATCTCAAAAGTGCAATTTTGGGTATTATACTACTATATGCCTCATACTAGCTAAACATGGGAGAAGAAACTACAAGGTGTTGATGCCAGGAAACATCAGGCACCATCTTGGAGGTTAGCTAGTTCATAACATTTTAGCATGAACATTTTAGCATGTTTTTTTTTTTTAAAAGGTCCTACAGTGACTTCAATGATTGCATTATATTATTGTAGGTCATCTCAAGTACATAAGAATGCTATACAATTGTAAGGCTTCCTTCATTTCTTTCTTTCTTTCTTTCTTTCTTTCTTTCTTTCTTTCTTTCTTTCTTTCTTTCTCTCTTTCTTTAAGCAAAAACAGTGATATCTATCCACTAATTCAAATCAATGCTGCTTTTTAAAGTACCCACCTTATTCTTATTACCCAACTTATTCTGACGATGTCAGGCTATTATTACAAATGTACCTGGAATCTTCTGAGACTAAGATGGGAGTCTTGCAATATATTATTCGTTATCAATAAACTCAAAGATGCTATAAGGCAATTGTGCTAGTCAATAGAACACCCAGTTATTTCTTCTTGATTTTCTGTTGTTCAGCTTGCATTACCAAACCAGATGTAGTATTCAAAATTGTTGTTCTGATATCCAACTATGGCTTAACAAAATGATAGACTTTAGCAAAACAAATTATTGTATCATCCAACTATTTCAGAAAACTTGAAAGACTTCATCTCTGTCGCCTACTCATAAATGTGCCCTCCCTTCTGTTCTCAGTAACAACCGAGCTTCCTGCTTAGTAAATACCCTGAAGTATTTCTCCCTTAAGTATTGTTACTGCAAGAAGCTCTACCGTTGGGGCTAATGAAACACCTGACCAGGAACTGTGTAGACACCAAGTCTGAAGACTGAGCTAGATTCCAGGGACCCACATGGTGGAAAGAGAGAACTGATTTCCACAAGTTGTCCTCTGACCTCTATATAATCCCAGTGACACACATGCAACCTCTCAAAAGTAAATAAGATTCAAATGTAATCAGAATTAAGTTCTATGTTGATAGAAATCTACACGTGCCATATCATATTTACATGACCTTTAATTTTTCTGGGAAAAGGAAATTGTGAACTGCGAAGCAGTTTTATTTAATCCAGTTTTCTATGGTGCCTGTCTCACAGTAGGCACTTAATATCTGTTTGTTAAATTGAAGATAAATTGAAATTCTTTTTTTTGTTTTTGTTTTTTTTGTTTTTGTTTTTGTTTTTGNTTTTTCAAGACAGGGTTTCTCTGTGCAGTCCTGGCTGTCCTGGAACTCACTCTGTAGACCAGGCTGGCCTCAAACTCAGACATCCACCTGCCTCTGCCTCCCAAGTGCTGGGATTACAGGCATGTGCCACCACTGCCTGGTTTTAAATTGAAATTCTTATGCCATGAAGAATAGCTGTTAAGCTAATGAGAAGGATCTAGGTCCCTTAATCTAATAAAATGATACTTGCTTAATAAAACAATATCAGGCTTTCTCCCTCAAGCTGATGTTGTGATGACATCATAGAATTGTTGTTTTTTTTTTTAAAGTCCTGTGAAAATGTTATTTAGATTAAATAGATAGCATGCTGAAAAACATGGATGCTTCCCCATCTTTAAATACCCCAAACAAGAAACAATGACTACCCAACAAATGGACTGTCCTTGCTCTTAGTCCCTGTAGAAGTTTCCTAGAGCTAGATTCACACCCAGCTTTTCCTCAGCACTGAAAGCAATCGCAGTTGTGGTGTTTGTTTTGGTTTGGATTTTATTTTGTTTTGTTTTGTTCTGTTTTGTTTTGTTTTCTGATGTCCAGAAAGCCATGTGTGTGCAATATATGCAATCGTAGTCTTTCAAACAGCTGCTTCAGGCATAGAATGAGTAATGGGGAAACAAAGAACGGCTCTCCCCCCAGAGAACCAGTGTGATATTAGCAGCTCTGTTTTGGAGGCAGAGAATAATCCAATTGCAAGGCTGGCATAAATATTATGCTCATCATTCACTCGCTTCCTTACACAGGAGGCAGAAAATTCCAGTTTCATGGTAAGCCCTCCAACACAGGCCTTTTCCTCCACCTAATTTCTTTCTGTTTCAAAGTGATCATTTGATTTCTAACGAGAATGTGATGCAGCTTCTATGGTTGAAACACTGAGACCAGACCTTTAAAAATAAAAGCATGACAGATTGTTACGAGAGGATGAGAATTCTCACTACAACAACAGGAGTCACTGGGTGCCTAGAACCATTGAAGAAGCATGTGTTTGAGGAGACTCCAGTGAGACTGGGGAGGACTAGCTGTTCTCTCCAGATGAGAGCTTCCTGTCAGCAGTGTACTCAATCTTTGTGTGGCTCTGCTTCTCCCAAAACATAATTCTATACTGGGAATTGAGCCCCAAGGTCTCTGGAACAGCAGACAGTGCTCTTAAGCTTTGAACTATCTCTCCACCCACAACATACCCTTTTAACCAGCTAAATGTAAAGTGTGCACACTGAGCCTTTGTTGCAAAATATTTCCTAGTGTATGATACCTTTCAGCATTAAAAAGATGCTTGGCATCTTCTCTCCTCATGACTCCGTGCTCAAGAGGAGAGTACTGCAGTTTTCTGATCTATAGATTCTATTAAAATTTGTCATTTGTATAATCACACTTTGTCACTTTATTCCAAACCATGGATGCACTTAGTTTCCAGGCCTCTTTTTACTCCCTTTTCATGTGGGGATGCTGCGGTTTCATTCTTTCTCTCATGACCTTGACTGTGTTGAAGGATCCTCTGTAGACTGTACCTCAGTCTTGGTTTGTCTGACATGGCTAGGGTATGTTTTTTTGCTAGGGAGTGTACAAAAGAAAGAACCCCCACCCCCACCCCCGCCCCCTGTGTAGCAGGTTAGGAGGCTCATGACATTGACTTGTTGTAATACAGTGCCTGTTCGCTTTGACCAGTCTTTTGGAAATCCTACCTTCTATTTTGTGCTGGGAGGCCACACGACACAGTAGGAGACTCTTTGAAACACAGAATAAAGGTTGCTCTGCACTGGTAATTCTTCATTTATTCCCACCCACGATCTGTTCTATTCCTGTCTTTCTTAGCTCCATACTCTTATACCTAGGAATTATATCACTAGAGTTTCTGAATAGAGTCACTGAAAAACTAACACCATCAGAGGATCAACATCGCAGAGGAGAATAAGTTGAGGCAATTTGATCCCCTGTAACATCTACTGCTTTGGTCCTGGGTCTTTGGCAGTAGGTGGATCTTCAGGGCTACCACTCCCACTTTTAACAGCATCTTGTCTTCTTCCCCCCCCCACACCATTTATTTATTTTTATTTATGTACTTATATTACAGGTCACCAAAGAATCTTGTCTTCTAGCTCATGGATATATGGGTGTCTTCTGTTACTAGTTTCTAGGTGCCTCGCCATGCTTTTCTGGTTCTCTCATCTCTGCCTACACATCTAAAAGTAGATCTTTGTTAGAGATGCTTAGCTGGCTGGAGCTAAATTCTCTTTGGGGCTGTGAATCTCCATAGTCTAGTGAAGTGGAAATTTTTAGTTTCTTTGGAGACTCAGTTGTGTAGTATGTTGTTTTTCTGGAAACTATCTTATGAGAAGATTTTCTTTTTTTTGCTCAAGTAAACATGGGGGGGGGGGGAGAAGTTCATCTAAAAATAGACACATGATGTTTTTTCTGGAGGCATCCTGGAAGAAAGGCATGTGATGTTTTGCTAAAGCGGATTCTTAAGAGAACACGTGATGTTTGGAAAAGATATAAGTATACTCAACAATGGACAATGCTGGATGGTATTGGTATAACTCGCTATTCTTTACTGGTCATTGTTGCTTTGCTAATAACACTGGGTGGTATTGGTACACCTTACCATTCTTTGTTGGTCGTCATTTGTTGTCACTTCATAGAGAGAAATGCACCAAAAATCTTCTGGTGGTCTGGCAGTTTTCTGCCACTTCTGCAAGGACTCAAGCTGTTTGGCAGAGCCTTGTGGTTTCTTCTGGATCAACCTGCCATTGCTGATTCATGACTAGTATTTGCAAGTGGATTAAGCTGCTGCTGCTGCTGCTGCTGCTGCTGCTGCTGCTGCTGCTGCTGCTGATTCGTGTGAACTGAACTGCTGATATCCTGACAATGAAGATTGGATCTGCTCCATTGAAATATTTCTAAACAGATCCACATCCTCTTTTGCTTTAACTTTTCATTTCCACTACCTCTGGTAGGCTAGAAGGGATGTTAAAGCATTTAAGAACCCTTATTAAAAGAAGGTTTTGAAAATCTAAGCCTACAGTCTAGCTCTCACTTCCTGCAGTATTTTGGGGAAATATATATGAGAAAAAACAAGCTTAAGGAAAGGATAGAAAGGACTAGTGATATGACTACTGTGTTAGGAAGAACAAAAGCCCTCAGTTGCTCATTTATTACAAGAAAAGACACAAAGCAGAGCTCAGAATAACTGCAAGTCATTGTGTATTTTTTTCCCTGAAGTACTTAGAATGCAGTGCGGGTGATCTGTAATGGAGAAGTCAGAAGGGGAGAATGCCGGAAGGCAGCAGTAAGGAAGTGTTTGGCTGCTGCAGAGGAATCCAAGGGGACCAAAGTGTATGGACTGCTTTCCTTTGTATGGACAAGTGACCCACCTCTGCATTGTTCTCAGCTGGCTAACAGCTGCTTCCTTAGATGAGGACACAAAGAATCAATCTGCTGAGCCTGAAGCAACAGCTCCAACTCTTAAGACAGGGGGGGAATTCTAACCCAGTCTTCTATGAGTTTAAAGCCTGTGTTCTTTTAATCATAAGAGCAATAGAAGTGGGAAAGCAAGTTTGGTAAAGGAACGACTTGGTGGAAGCACTGTCAGGGGAGTAGAAATGTTTGCATTCATTACACTTTTGGGGGAAAAGCATACAAAATAATCAGGGGACAGGGTAGACTATGGGGACAACAGAGGTCAGTTTCTTGTCATAGAAATCTTTTGGTTAAAATCCTGTATAGCACCGGTGAAAGATTACACAGGATGAAAGGTGGCTGTCCACCAGAGTAGGATTGTCCAGACACCTTGTTAACAGTTGGTGAGCATATCCTACATTTAATGAGCAGCTATTTTTTTATAGCCATCTACTTAGGAAAAAAATAATGATTAGAAAGGAACTGGAACTAGTTTGATGTTTTACCATCACTTATCCTAAACTAATGATGACTAGACTAAAGGACTCTCTAAAGGATTGCATATTGAGATGATATATGTAAAATATACAGATTGTGAGTACTTATGTTTACATAGCACATTTTCTCCAAAGACAGGCCAATCAGTGGGTGACACAAATCTTGGTCATGTGGTAGATTTACTTTGAAAATGTGGGACATAAACATTATGAAATTTATTGACATGTAAAGAAAATTGAGGTCATGGATTTTGTAGGTAAATGGTTGAAACTAGAAAACATCATATTAAGTGAGATAACTTAGGCCCATAAAGTCAAATATTGTTTGTTCTATTTCTTCTGAGGCTCCTAGCTCCAAATCTTCAGATAGGATTACATATTTTGGAGTAACTGCAGAAACCATGAAAGCAAAAAGGAGGCATTGTTGGGGTCAATAAGCAATGGAGAAATATCAGGGTACAAGGATCTGACTGGTAAATTAGAAAAACCTTGAGGGAGTTTATTAGGGAAGGAAGAGGGGAATAAAAACAGCACAAGGAGAAGAGGGTAAAAACTGTAAGGAGGTCTGACAAACTCTAAGAGCTGGTATATTAACAATATCTTTGACAGGGCTACATACCCAATTAGGGCCAGGAGGGAGTAAGCCTCCCAGGAGTGTGGACAGGCCTGTGAGTACAGGTAGGATCATCACTGCTGCTCAGAAGAACCTGCCCAGAACCCTCGGGACACAGGAACCAAGGGGCTGCCTGAGACAGGAGTCTTCTGGTACCACAGAGCTATACACACAAATACTACCAGGAGAGAACTGGTCTCCCGGGAGTACCTGTGAGCACAGGTAAGACCACCACGTCTCTTCAAATTCCTGGCCCAGAGGGACCCTCACAAAGTTATCAGGACACAGGAACCAAGGATAAGCTGGGGACAGGATCCTTCTGGTCTCTGTCTACACCCCAGAGCTGACCCTGTATCACAGCTCTCCATACCCAAATTCCTCTGGGAGAGATCTGGTCTCCCAGGAGTACTGACAAACAGGCTTGCAGGAAGGACAAGCTACAGTCAGAGACAGCAAGAGCAGCTAAAAGCAGAGATAACCAGATGGTGACAGGCAAGGGCAAGAACATAAGAAACAGAAACCAAGGCTAGTTGGCATCATCAGAACCTAGTTCTCCCATCACAGCGAACCTCGGTTACCCCAACACACCAGAAAAGCAAGACTTTGATTTAAAATCACATCCCATGATCAAAGAAGAATTTAAGAAGGACATAAATAACTCCCTTAAAGAAATATAAGAGAACACAGGTTAAACAGGTAGAAGCCCTTAAAGAGAAAACACAAAAATTCCTTAAAGAATTACAGGGAAACACAAACAAACAGGTGATGGAATTGAACAAAACCACCCAGGATCTAAAATTGGAACTAGAAACAATAAAGAAATCACAAAGGGAGACAGCCCTGAGATAGAAAACCTAAGAAAGAGACCAGGAGTCATAGATGAAAGCATCACCAGCAGAATACAAGAGATAGAAGAGAGAATCTCAGGGGCAGAAGATACCATAGAAAACATTGGCACAACAATCAAAGAAAATGCAAAATGCAAAAAGCTCCTAACCCAAAACATCCAGGAAATCCAAGACAAAATGAGAAGACAAAACCTACGGATAATAGGTATAGAAGAAAGTGAAGATTCCCAACTTAAAATAATTATCTTCAACAAAATTATAGAAGAAAGCTTCCCTAACCTAAAGAAAGGGATGCCCATGAACATACAAGAAGCCTACAGAACTCCAAATAGATTGGACCAGAAAAGAAATTTCTCCTGTCACATAATAATCAAAACACTGAACATACTAAACAAACAAACAAACAAAAGAATATTAAAAGCAGTAAGGGAAAAAGGTCAAGTAACATACAAAGGAAGACCTATCAGAATTACACCAGTCTTCTCTCCAAAGACTATGGAAGCTAGAAGATCCTGGGCAGATATCATACAGACCCTAAGGGAACACAAATGCCAACCCAGACTACTATACCCAGTAAAACTCTCGATCACTGTAGATGGAGAAACCAAGATATTCCATAACAATACCCAATTTATATAATATCTTTCTACAAATCCAGTCTTACAGGTAATAATAGATGGAAAACACCAACTCAAGTAGGGAAACTACACCATAGAAAAAGCAAGAAAATAATCTTTCAACAAATCCAAACAATGACACAAACATAAAAATAAGATCAATAATAACAGGGAGCAACAATCTCTATTCTTTAATATCTCTTAATATCAATGGACTAGATTCCCTAATAAAAAGACATAGACTAACATACTGGATATGTAAACAGGACCCAGCATTTTGATGCATACAGGAAATGTACCTTAGTGTCCAAGACAAACACTACATCAGAGTAAAGGGCTGGAAAACAATTTTCTAAGCAAATGGTCCCCAAAACCAAGTGGAGTAGTCATTCTAATATTGGATAAAATCAACTTTCAACCAAACGTCATCAAAAAATATAAGGATGGACGCTTCATACTCATCAAAGGAAAAATTTACCAAGAAGAACTCTCAATTGTGAACATCTATGATTCAAATGCAAGGGCACCCACATCCATAAAAGAAACTTTACTAAAGCTCAAAGCACACATTGCACCTCACACAGTAATTGTGGGGGACTTCAACACCCCACTCTCATAAATGGACAGATCATGGAAACACAAAGTAAACAGAGACACAGTGAAACTAACAGAAGTTTTGAACCAAATATATTTAAAAGGTATCTATAGAACATTTCATTCTAAATCAAAACAATATACCTTTTCCTCAGCACCTCATGGTACCTTCTCCAAAACTGACCATATAATTGGTCACAAATCAGACCTCAGCAGATATCAGAAGATTGAAATAATCCCATGCCTCCTCTCAGATGACTATGGACTAAGGCTCGTCTTCAATAGCAACAAAAACAACAGAAAGCCCACATACACATGGAAGCTGAGCAATGCTCTACTCAATGAATTTTTAGAATTTAATGAAAAAGAATATACAACGTACCCAAACTTATAGGACACAATGAAAGTGGTGCTAAGAGGAAAACTCATAGTTCCAAGTACCTCCAAAAAGAAACTGGAGAGAGTTTACACTAGCAGTTTAACAGCACACCTGAAAGTGCCAGAACAAGAAGAAGCAAATACACCCAAGAGGAGTAGAAGGCAGGAAATAATCAAACTCAGGGCTGAAATCAACTGAGTAGAAGCAAAAAGAACTACACAAAGAATCAACAAACCAGGAGCAGGTTCTTTGAGAAAATCAACAAAATAGATAAACCCTTAGCCAGACTAACCAGAGGGCACAGAGACAGTTGCCAAAGTAACAAAATCAGAAATGAAAAGGAAGATATAACAACACATCACACCCTACTACAAATGCCTATACTCAACAAAACTGGAAAATCTGGATGAAATGCACAATTTTCTAGACAGATACCAGGTACCAAAGTTAAATCAGGATGAGATAAATGATCGAAACAGTCCCATATACCCTAAAGAAATAGAAACCATCATTATTAGTCTCCCATAAATTAAAAAAAAAAAAAACAAAACCCCAGGACCAAATGGGTTTAGTGGAGTATTCTATCAGACCATCAAAGAAGACCTAATACCAATACTCCTCAAACTATTTCACAAAATAGAAACAGAA